>NC_141673.1:113491457-113983957 GCF_028749965.1 Puma concolor | reverse complement strand
TAGAACTCTCCCAGAATACCCCTGGTGTGAAAAGATCACTCCTTATATTGAAATTATAGTCATAATTTACACAATTAATCTGACAAGGCTATAATGCTTTGTGATACAAGAATGACTTCCACCTATTACTCACAATTAACAGCATTTAATTTTTACACTTTTACGCTTGCCTTTTAACTAAACTGAAAACCCCTGGTCTTTCTCTTGTTTCCCCCAGAGTACTTTGTAAATAGTAAGATTCTAATTACCATTAATATTTAAAACAGAAAAGAACCTGAACAAACATTCTAAACAATCTACTGAAACCCAAGATGACAAATTAGCATAAAAAATAATGGTTTGAATAAAAGTTGACCTGGCATTAATACTGTAAGCCTTTACATTATTTACATTATTAACAGCAGCTTAGCATACAAGCCACAGTGGGTTCTATCAATTCTTTACACAAGAAGCTGCGGAAGAAAACAAAAGAAACATTCTAAAGAGAACTCCCTCCATGCAAAGGTAGAAAAACAAGAACATTATAAGCTATTATTATACTAAGGAAGTGACATCCAAAGCATATATGCAATACTCAGTATACCATTTAGTTCAAATTGTTAACAGTACTGAATTATAAAAATCATCTGTTTAAGTCTTGACTAAATAAGGAATTCTCATCTATACATTTTTTTAAGTTTATTTTGAGAGAGAGGGAGAGAGAGAGCGCGCGCATATGTGTGTGTGTGCGTGCTGGGGAGGGGCAGAGAATCCCAAGCAGGCTCCGTACTGTCAGTGCAGAGCCTTATGTGGGGCTGGATCCCACGACCTCAAGATCATGACCTGAGCCACTATCAAGAGTTTAGACGCTAAACCGACTGAGAGACCCAGATGCCCCTATACATTTTTAATGTATATAAGGAAAGAGCAAAAAACACCAGTAAGTAGAGAGCACTGCTAGAGGATTTAAGTTAGGGCTCATATTTTTCAAACATTTTAGGCTTAAAATAACTACTGACCTTGGAACTGAATCTACAGAAGATGAAGATGGAACCTTGGAAACTTGACAGTTTGCTGCGGCAGCCAGCTTTAAGGCAGACGATGGAACAGCACTTAAAGTCCTAGGTATATGTCGTGCATTTATGGGGGCAATAGAGTTTACAGTGGCAACTGATGAAGGTACAGTTAATCGAATGTTGTTCCCAATCAGAACCTGAGTTGTTGCAGAATTGGCAGCGGTTACTTGATGACTCAGTGCACTGTGGGAACTTGAAGTCTGTGTCATGTTTGAAGGCTGTAACAAAGTTGAACCTGCCGTTGATGGACTCGTATGTACAAGTGCTGTTGGTGTAGTACTACTGAGGTGTAAGCCCTTGTATACTCCTAGAGAAAAAGAAAGAAGCATCTAAACAATGTACGACTTTGCTGTTTATTAGAGATATAGGTTACAAATATCAGAACAATTTAAATGTCTTTATCCTTACCTGAGGCTGGAAGGACGCCATTCACCCCAATTCCAAGCACCACATCATCCTTCATCTTGAATCCCATCAGTTGTTCTGATGTCACCAAAGCAGAAGCAGCAAATTGAGCACTAGCAGAATCCAAAGTCTTGGAAACAAAACCCTAAAAAGAAAATACAAAACAAATCTAATCAGCATCACTTAGTCTCAAATCAACATTAAAGTTACACAGGTATACCAAAATCAGTTTGAATATAAACCAAAGTGGCAAACCACTGAAATATCTTCATCTCTTTTGACAGTCATAAATTTGAAGAGTGTTCAAACAATATAAGAACGCAGGGATTATGAATTTTGATCTTCACATGTGACAGTATGTAATATGGACAAATCAACTACAAAAATAAACCTTCTAGAATGTGGAAACAGTAAACCTCCAACACAAAGTGTCAGACAAGAAATATGCTAGTAAAACATTTCAGTGATTTGCAAATACATATAATGAAAAATGAGTATGTAAGCTTCTTTTACCTAACTTACACACTTACACACACACACACACACACACACACACACACACACACACAGCCCCCAAAGGTATCTTTGGGACAGGAAGATAACTATCCTTTTAGAACAGAAGTAACAAAACATCACATCATAACTTGGCCTAGAAATTAAGAGGCCCTTTGAATTTTTTTAAATGAATTTTCCTCCAAGATGCTTAGATTCAAATTTCAGCCTTCAAGCTTTAAATGTGTTTCAATGGCAAACATTTATCATCCTTTAGGTTTAAAAGTGATTTCATTTAATAGTAAAAGAGGTTTAGTATGTAATTTAAGATAAATTTTAATAATAATTAAAATAACGAAGAAAATGAGCTGGGTGAGATCATATACTAACAAGGAAAATTCACAGACTATAGGACAGACTTGGAAGACAGTGTCTTGATCGCATTTAACTATGGTTTTTAGCTTTACTTTTTAAAATAGGGAGCAGAGGCAACAGCTTCCATACTCACCTGTAATGTTCTTTCTAAACCCTGTATAGAATGGCTATGATGTAGATTCAGGCGAAAGCCACTTTTCTGCTGGTTAGATGCAAGGTTCTATGACAACAGTTGGTAATTAGAGATGAACTCTGGTGGGAAACAATGAGGGATAATCATAAGACAGACAAATCCCTCACCTGTGAAGTGGTGGTGGAGGAATTACTATTTGCTTGCTGTTGCTGAATTTGTGCAAGCTGCTGTTTCTGCATTAGTGCCAGTTGCTGTTGATGTTGCTGGTATTGTTCGGCTGTAAATGCTGAACATAAAACGAGGAAATACTTTATAAAAACACACAGATACCACACATATCTTACAATACTAAAACAAATTTCAGCATTAAGAAAATTTTTGTGTAAATTAAAGCATTTGACAAAGGCTGATGATCCTGCTAAAGATCACTTCCATATGAAAAATTCAGCATTTTTACAACCACATTTATCAGGAGTGGCTGGAGTTTAAAGAAAAACAAAATTATAAACTTCCTGAGTTATAACAACATAGGAAAGAGAAATGCTCACTTCTCAAGTTTCAGAACCATTATTTTTATAAGCTGTGACACTTGTGCTAGACAGTGTAAAAAGGTAATCCAGCTTTTTAAATCTACATATTTAGAATTCAACTTGGCATGGAGCTTGAGAAGAAATCTGGTAATTACCATTTGGTTTCTAGTTTACTCATATCACTGTCCCAATGCATTCAGATGATCCCTAACAGTTCTGTGTATAAATACTAATTGTTCTACATATTTTCTAATTTTAGCCATTACAAACATTCCCTCTATATGGAATATAAGGTTGTTGGTTTATTACCTTTTTTTATTTTATTTTTTAAAGAACTCATCCTTTAGCAGGAAGACAAGAGGCTCCAAATGTTAAGGTTAATTAATTTTCCCCACCCAATTAACCCACCTGGAAAAAATCCAGTCAATAAGAACGGAGTTGTTTATGTTGATTTACTGTACAGAATGATGTCTGAGGAAAGACACTGTGTTATGCTACTTATGTTTGTCTATGGAGAGCTCAGTTCTAAAAAAAACAAACAAAAAAATGTTCATTTATTACCCCCCAAAAAAGTGTGTGCAGTTTTTAAAAAGGAAACCTTTTTCTTTTTCTTATTTTTTGCCAATTAAAAAAAAGGAAAAAAAAAAGGGTACATACAATCACAACATCTGACTTTAAAGGCTTCTTTAAGAAGCCTGTGGTGTTTGGGTAAGAAATTATTTCAAAACACAAAAAAGGTTATCATGCATCCCTGAATACCAGGGAATCTATAAATCATGCAATGCAAATTTCCTCAATCTAAAGTTTAATGTTTTCAAAACACTGTCCACCAAATTTCCTGTTGTCTTTAATTGCATTTTAGTAATTTAGTTGAAGACAGTTTCACTTTATCAAGTTTTATAATTTTCACTCGTAACTCATAAAGAAACTTTATCTTCCAGGATACAGCCTTTCTGCCTAGTACCACTACAAAATGTTCAGGTAGAAATTCTACCATATTTTCAATGGATCAGGAAATTATGAAATAATATTTAGGAAAACCTCAGAAGTTATTAGTGTCTACATAGGCTTTATTTACACTTGAATTGAACTAAGTGCTTACTTAGGCTACAAGAGCAAAAACATAATTTCTTGTAAAAAAACTTTCATTGATATCTGTCCCTTGATAAGTTTCTTTTCCTACTATGTTGTATTTCTCAGATCTGAATACTACAGGGAAGACTTTTACTGGTAATAGGATAACCTGTAAATACGGACACAAAGTAACTTTGTGTCAAAATGTTCATTTCCATACAATAGAAATGTGTTGAATCAAAACTTGAAGAAAACTTATAAAAATTAATGCTGCCCTGAAAGATGGTTTATAATTACTGTAACATTTATCTTTAGGTTTAAAAAAATCCGTAAAAAGCAACTTAATTTATTAGTTTTGCTAGTATGTTTTTGAGATTTATGTTTTAATTTCCTAAATTTGATTGAGTTGCCTAAGTCTTGAATTCCCTAGTAGGGGATGCTCAATAAGTATTTTAAGAAAGGATCATTTCTGCAAGGTCAGGTCATTACATATCTAGAAAAACAGTAATTTAGCATTCACTGGAGACCTGTATATAAAAAACTCCATTTATATGAATGAATATATTCTTTTGCAGAACTCTGCTTGTATTTGTGTA
Organism: Puma concolor; assembly: GCF_028749965.1. NCBI lineage: Eukaryota > Metazoa > Chordata > Mammalia > Carnivora > Felidae > Puma > Puma concolor. The sequence goes on along the minus strand of NC_141673.1, from coordinate 113,979,297 downwards.
CACTTTAATAAAAAATTTAGCAATAATAAATTGGAAAATTCATTTGAATAAAGGTTCCAAATATTTTTGCGGTAATGTAAGTTAACATTTTAATCCTGGTCTCTGAATTTCACTTTTAAACAACTGTTAACTTCTTCCTAACACAGATTTAGGAATAAAAATGCACCTAACACTCATCATGACTTTAGATCAGTATTGTCAATCTATTGCTTAGATATTATTACACCTCTGGAACAGTTACGAAATTTTCCCCAGACATTTTAAATAAATGATATAAAAGACATGCATATGTTGAGCAACATATAAGCTGTAAGTGAAGGTAATAAAAACCATAGGTGTAGGGGCCAAGAAACCTTGATTTTTTTTTTTTTTTTCCAGCTCTTGGTTCTATTGTAACTATCTGAGTATACCTAGGCAAGTAACCGAACTTTTAGGGCTCAGTATGTTCATCCAAAATATTAAGTTAGGTGATCACTAAAGCCTTTTTCAGCCATGCGATGTAAGGATTTTATATTTCTTCTGAGAAATAAATTTCTAATCCTTCTAAAGGCTATATGAACAAGTAGGAAAAGCCTGGACAAAGGTAAGGTAGTAAATTTGGGCAAATACAAAATAAATTGGGTTTTATATTGTTATTTATACAGAAAACTGAGAAGACTTCAGATGGCATTCTAATTCAAAGTTTAACCAAATGCTAAGTGTAAATAAATAAAAATGACCACAATCCCTATCAAGGTAGAAGGTGTTAAGGTTGTATGTCTACCTCCAGACAGGGCGTGGTAGTCAAGTTTGCAATTTACTTAAGGATGGACAAGATGGTTTCATGAACAGATGACCAAACTTAGAATCAGAAGCGTTTCACAGAACTCCAAATTTTGAGATTAGGAGGCATCCTTGGTGATTTCCTCCTACCACTTCACACTAAAGATGAAGAAACTTTCATCTGAGGTCACAAAGATAGTTAACAGTGGAAGGGGGAAATCCATCCCCAAACCAACGAGATTTTAAATATGAAAAGAAATAGATAAAAGTTTTAGATTTAATACTATCTACAAAAAATAATCAAACTTTTTATATACCCAACAGTGTGACTCAAGTGCTTTAAAAAAGCAAACAGCCTCATATATAGAACACCTGACAGGAGTCTAGGTATGGGAGAGGAGTCACGCGAGGGACATGACTAAAAGCTGAGAAGAGGGAAGAAGCATGGTAAGACTTCAGATATTTGAAGGATACTATGATGTTGGAAAGCAAGAAAACTTATTCAGCATGCTTCTAAGGGTAAAAGAGGAATCTGTAGATTTAAATTTAAGGAGGCAGCTTTTGTTCAATATATGGACGAACTTTCTAAATAAGATTCCGAACTCTAGAATAACCTGAAAACTGCTGAATGTGCCCTCCCTAGAGGTGTTTGGGCAAAGGTCTACAATGACCACTGTTGTTTTGGTAGCTGCTAATAATTCTCTGGGGTAGGAATTTAGATGAAATAATCTAAAATGTTACCAGTCTACTTGGACAAAGAAACTATTATGTGGTAACCCAGCACCTGGAATAGCCTATAGCTCAACCTGTTGCTCTTTAAGTCACATTCCTGCAGCTGGAGCAGATCAACTGAAATGATCCGAAGTGGGAGTAGTGAGTATGACAGGTACTTAGAAAAAAGTTAATAATTTGAAAATTCAGTTTGAGAAGATAGATTTAAGATTACTAAAATGTATGTCGTTTTGTTTGTGAAAACAAAGACAAAAAACCAAAAAACAAAAAAACCCACCACCAACAAACCCAAACACCTATTTTAAAAGAGAATCCTCAATTAGAAATTTCTTTTAGCAGTAGTCAGAAAATTATTTCAATACAGGAAAAGGTAACTTTAAATAAATAAATATAAAATGAAATGACTTTAGAAAGTATTAAAGTATGATCCCCTAAGTCAGCAAGCTTGAACGAAAGTTTTGCGGTTCCTAAGCATTTGTCAGCCACCCAGAAATCCAACCTGAAAAAAAAAAACATGGTATATTGCCATAGATGGCCAAACATGACTGAACCTGAATTCATTGGGCCACAAATTACTTGCACATGAGATTATCTGTGGCCCAAGCTTCCCCTTATTGTGAATATTCTTGTACTTCAGCATAGAGAGAGCTATTAATTTTACTATGGGTGCTACTCCAGACCCTGCTGAGGATGTAATTCTGAACTGTGAAACACACTTGGATAAGGATTAAGGTCCTACAATTTTATAAAATCTAACCATAAAAATATTTAAGGTCAAACTAGAGTTCCTTTTAAAACTTTATGTTACAGTTTTTATGAAGTAAATTGCACTAATTTAAGTAAGCTACAGATCCTGAGACTTAGAACATCATTCCAGCTACATATATCCTAGTAACTTATGAAAATAAGCCTAATCTGTAGAATGCTGATGAAATTTCAGTGGGAACTAGGAATTCAAATCCTGAACATAGAATGGTGGTTTACAAACCACTTTTCTACTTACAGTCTTTCAAAATTATATAGTCCTTTCTAATTATGAAAAAAAGGTGTTAGTTCTGATATCTCGTATCCCCGAAACTCAAACGCATGCAAATGAATACTTAGTCACTGAACAAACATTAAATTTTCAAAGGTACTTTTACAGATTAAAAAAAAAAAAAATACTGTACTTGGAAACTGTCCAAATCACATATTAACTGAAGATTAAGATACACAATTTAGCCATACATACTAAAATCTAGTCCTAGAAATTCTAAATAGGCATATAGTTAAGTCTTCCCAAGTTCCTCAGCACTGTGTCATTCTGCTGTGTGTTATCCAGTGGACCAAGCACTCTGGTACCTGACTAACCAGACTACCTAATGCCAGACTAACCAGGTTACCCATCTGGCCACACAACTATGCAAAATGGCCAAGACTGGGAAGCAAGCAAAAAAATTCTGAGCACCAGAAACTATAAAAGTTGGTGTGTTAAATAAAGCTCATACCTTTTACTAAAAATAATGGACTCTTGATATCCTCATTTAGAATTTCCTATTTGAAAATGAGAAGAAATAGGCTCTTGTAGGTGATTATTTAGGAAAACGACAATCAATTCAGAGGGTATATCACTATGCCACAACATATGAATAAATATTGGTATTTAAAACAATGACAGAAAAAAATGGCTAAATCAAAATACTTGGCTTAAGCAGTAGGCAAGTAAGTATATATCAATTGACTCCTATCTTATCTAATAGTTAAGTTCCAAAGTCAGTATGGTAAAAATTAAGCCTTGAAAATTCTTTTAGAGTGTGCCATGATGGATGTTATCTCTTTCAATAAGCTCAGCAGTTTTTCCTCTTGCATCAGATGAGATCAATTTTTGTGGTTGAGTACCAGATTAAATAGTTTGGCTTGTATCTGGGGGCCATGCTATATGAAAAAGTTTATCTTTAAAATTATAATTACACTGATGGAGGTGAGATGCTTCACCTATGAATGAAGGTGGCACCTCAGGAGGCACTGACACTCTGTGAGAAACAACAGATTCACTTCTGCCATTGCCAGAGTGGCCAATTCTGGAGACTATATTCTTTCAGTAGAATTGTATTCATAATCCTATATACTTTTTGAACTGTTAAAATTTTATTTTTTCTCCAGGGGCCTATAGTTGAATTTTTTAAGTTAAATGTACTTATGATATGATTCTACTATAATATACTTTATAGAGCATAAAGAGAAGAGCTTTAAGTTTCTTGAGTATTCACAAATAGCAAAAAATAAAGCATTTCCCTATAGCAATCTGTAGGCAACTATTCTCTAAGTATACAAAAGATCTAGTAAAAATTAAGGGAAAATTGAAAACAATTAAGTGCAATGACAAAAAACTGATAAACCCATTTTCTAAAAGTTGTATATATGGGCAAGGAAATGATTAAAAAGAAAATCTCAGTTACTAAAATTTTTTTTCAGCTAAACTTTTGGTAATACTACTACTGTTCAAAGTTCACCTTTTAATATTCTTTGGCAAACACAAATCAGGTAAGTTTCATAATATCAATGCTTACTTACGTAGTATAGCAAAACAATTTACATAAAAAAAGATCATTAAAAGATCCTTAGGATAGTTATAAAATTCAACTCCTCTATTCTTTTTTATTAAAGATTTTATTTTTCTAAGTAATCTCTACACCCAATGTGGGGCTCAAACAACCCAGAGATCAAGAGTCTCATGCTCTACCAACTGAGCTCACCAGGCACTCCCTCAACTTCTGTATTTAAGGACTGAGAAGATGGGGATTGACACAACATGCCAATTTTCTACAATATTCTACAAGAATATGTTTCCTTCATATTGAAAAGTTATTTTGATTTTTAAGACTGTAATAGCAGAGAAGATTAACTTTCCATGATATATATACACTCTGAAATTAATGGAACTATACTACTCTGTTAGGCCTCAGAATAATTTAGATGATCTAGCTGATTTCTGAAATGTGATTATTTTTCTTATGAAATAAGGATTTCCATTTCACAGAAGTACTTGTTTTCTAGACACAAAGTAAATTGGTTTATAGAACCTTTTCTGGAGATCTTTAACAATAAGCAGCACGTTCTCGTATTTGTTAGAAGGTTTGGCTGTACCTTACCAGATAATTGGGGCGATGCAATAAATATCTTTACAGTCCCTTCAAAATGTGTATTTAAATTATCTTTACAAAAATCTGTGGTAACATAATTTTAACAGTGAATTTCTATAATCTACATGCTTCGTATAACACAGATTTATGCTTTAAAATAGAAAGCTAAAATCTTAGGAATATTTTAAGACAGCATTTATTTTAGACACATTTCACAATATAGCCATAATGCTAAAGCAGATATTATCTAGAGATGTTTCCAAAATTACAATCCTATAAAATTAAAATAATCCTTTAAATATTTAAATATTGTTTTCTGAAAAATTATTTTCCCTCTTATAAATTGTTCTGCATTACTATCATTAGGTAAGGCTTTTGCATATCTACTGACTTGCTGGTCTACTTTTACAGTTTAAAAAAAAGACTAGAGAAGTGTCCAAGTATAAAATAGTAACAATTAACAGCCCATTTTCTTATTATTTGAAAATATAATTGCTGAATCAGGAATTGTGGTTCACAGAGTGTACCCAGGAAACAAATATCATATATTAAATAGTAATAATTCACCTTTGTAATGTGGGTTTATTTAAATGAGAACACATGTACAAACAGAATTCAAATGAATACTTTACCGAGTCCTTTTTTTCTCTCATTATTTTGAGGGAAAAGGACTTTTAAACTTAAATAGACCACATACTCAAAAAATTAATGAACCTGACATTTCTATAGAAATGTACATCATAACAAAAACACATACCAAAATGTGCTGAACCACTGCTACTTTTACTTTGCGTGGAGGTACTGCATGTCTGGGTCCCAGGTTGTGCTGTTCCTGTTCGATTTATACTCCTATATAATTTTCTACAGGAGAGTTCATCATTGTCACTGTCATGTAGGGATGGTGTCCGAGGCCTAAAATGCCGCCATCTACATGATTTGATATTGACTAGTATCTGACTGAGGTCTTTAGAGAAAGATTTGTCCGAGGTATTTGTTTCTGAGGTATTGGCAAACTGATTGACTGGAGAATGTTGTGGAGAGGAAAGCATTTCCAAATCCAGATGGCGAAACATACTGTCATAGTCTGAGTGAGCTCTGTCCAGTAAGACCCTATTAAAAATAAGGCAGGGAACATATATGTAAAATAGCTATTCAAAAATTATATTAAAAAGACCCACTCAATTCCCCCAAAGCCATCTCAGACTAAATGTTTAAAAGCTATGAATTTGATTATTTCAGTATTTGGCTCCTATAGGCTAAACTCCCAATTTCTTTTCTTTTTTTAAAAAATTCCCAACTTCTGATAAAAGTTCTTTTACTTTATAATTATCTGATTAAAGAGAGTACTCCACCTTAAAGAATAACGTATACTATTCATTTTACATCAGTAAGAGTCAACAGTTCTAGGAGTTGGTCTACTAGTGTAAGTTACTGATAAAACATGAGAATATTTTTCTTTTCAAATTGCTTTTCAACCAAAGATTTTTATTTCCATTACAAAGCACCAAAATACGTTATAAAATACCTGTTCTCTATTAAGCAAACACTTCATTTTTTTTTGACAGGGGTAGGGGAGAGGTAGAAGGGCAATAAAATGTATGTGATCTTTCAGATATTTTACATCATTAAGATTTCTTTATTTAAAAATTATTTGTCTTTATGTTTTTGAGAGAGAGAGAGAGTGCATGCAAGCAGGGGGGAAGGGGAGAGGGAATAAGGGAGGAAGAGAGAGAAAGCGAGTGAGAGGGAGGGAGAGAGGGAGAGAGGGGAAGAAAATCTTAAGTAGGCTCCACACTCAGTGCAGAGCCTGTGGGGCTCAATCCCACAACCTTGGGATCATGATCTGAGCCAAAGTAGAGTTAGAAGCTCAACAAACTGAGCCACCTAGGCACCCCTCATTAAAATTTCTTATAGACAAAGTATTTGATACCCACTACTCTAGAGGATATACTTTTATGTTATTTATATAAACTTTATAAAAATGATTCTATCTTAAAATGCTACCACTGATAAATGCTAGTACAGAACAAAATACAGCCAACATAGAGAATTTTGACTACTATTGATATCAACACAATAATGGGAAGAAAAGCACTAAATAAAATATATTTTGGTGCTCAGACAACTCTAAACTTATGTTTTAAGTGATTAAAAACTGAAATTAAGATTCAAAAATGAAAGAAACACACATATAAGCAATAATTCACTATAAATTACATCATTAGATTTTTTTCCCAAAAGCACCTTATGTTCTGCCTTATATATTTTTTTTCACCAACATAGGAATAATTTTCTTTTTCTGCACTTTTATGTGCTCTGTAATTCCTTCTTGCCTCCTGCACAAATACACAAAGTCTTACATAAAGGCATCTAGAATATACATGGGTTGGTTCCATCACGTTTAAACAAAAGAAGAGCGATTAGATCCAGAAAAACTGGGATGTCAGGGTCAGGTTATGCATTGATCCTGGATCCTTTTCACTAATGAGTTAAACGACTTAGTATACTAGTTCTATGACATTTCTTCTTCTTGTTGTTGTTTGATTTTTAATTATTTTATTTTAGAGAGAGAAAGTGTGAGCAGGAGAGAACGGCAGAGGGAGAGAGAGAATTTTAAGCAGGCTCCACTCTCAGCATGGAGCCCTATGTGGGGCTTGATCTCATAACCCTGGGATCATGACCTTAGCCAAAATCAAGGGTTGAATGCTTAACTGGCTGGGCCAGCCAAGTGCCCCAAGTTTTATGACATTCTTAGCCTATTCAATGCTTTCTCCTAATATCTCCCAGAACTTCTGAAATAACTTTTTGCAGTTTCTATAAGGATTTTAGTAAAAACATCAGTTAAGAACAGCAAATGGGAACAAATGAACTACTGAGAAGGATTACCTCATTTTCAGCCCTAGATCTGACTCCCTACTGTCTAAAATATCCCTATGCTAGGAGTACAGAAATGCCTTACCTTCCACCGCGCCCAACCCGTCTTCGTGCAAATCCAATACACCTTTGGGGTACGGTGAGGGTAGTTAAGCAGTATCTATATCGTACATCCCCTAATCCTCCATCTTTAGGACTAGTCCAAGGCCAGTTGCCAGTTTGGTCTAAGTGAGGCTTAAAAAAAAAATCTAAATTATTTCATTTTGTCAATTAAAGGTGAACAGTTTATTATTGAAAAAGAGAACCTGAAACTTACAGCATAGTACTGACAGCCTGCTTTCCTACGGAAAGCAAAAGGACCATCAGGATCATTTTCTTCTTCAGCTTCTGAAGAGCCAGACAAAACCTTTAAATAAAATGAAGTGAGTCAAAACACGTGACTTCTTACATCCCTCCTCTATATTCATAGAGAGTTTCTCATATTTACCTGGGAGAGAGGTTCTTCATCTGAGCTGGGAAAGTCATACTGATTTAAATCTTTAGCATTAAAGACTGGCAGTGCGGCAGGACTCGTCTGTTGAGGAGTAGCAGCAGCAGACGATGGTAAGACTTTGGGCTTCTTCTCATATTTACGTTTAGGTCGGATAAGATCAGCTTTATCTTGCTGCAATAAAGTCATATATTAATCAAACTCTAGAAACCATGTTCATCAAACGTACAGTTTGGGTAAGTTTTAAAAAGAAATTTATAGCTATAATGAAATCATTCATACTCAGAAGAGATAGAAGACTTTGTTTTGTCATCTTTTACTGTAAAATCTTAGAGGTTGGTCTCTGTGACACATGGGTATGTTCCTACAACCTAAACACAACTTCATAAAATATTTTGTTTCAGTTAAAACAGAATAGAAATTCTTGAGCTTCTGAAATCCTGCAGTTAGTATTCACCATTGGCTCCTGTACCTTTTTCTTAATTTTCTACGAAAAATCCAGAAGAGAATTAAAAAAGGGGGATCTAGTCTTTATTTTAAAGAATTAACAAATCAATTTTGGGAAAATAATAATGAAAATAATTTTACAGATACACAAAGCAAACCTCAGATAACTATTACCATACTGGAACATAAAGTTATAATGTGGAGGTGTCACAAAAATAGAGTAGTAAGGATTTGAGAGCTGAACAATAAAGGCTATGTGGAGTGGCGAATTTGAGCAGTTTTAGATGATAAAGAGATGAAATCATTAAACAGAGGAAACGCAGGATAAAATACAAAAGCAAGAGTGAATGAGCTGATGCACTGAGTGATTTTAGAAATATGTATGGCAGGTAACAGCAAAGGCTAGAAGTATGAAGTATTCAATAGGCAAGAAAGGTTAGAGGCAAAAAATAATCCTTGTTGGAAAGAAAAAGTCATGACAAGTAGCATGGTTATGTACATATGCTAAATATTTATATCAAGTTTCAATTACAATTTTTTTTGGAAAAGTTAATTGTTAAAAAGTTAATCTATATGGTATCTCTCTTTACAATTCCTCCTGCTGCATCGACAGGCTAGCCTTGAATCACAACCTGACTTTGTGGCATATTTCACAGTAAGATTTATATGGGTTTTCTTTCTTCACTCTAATGATAAAATACCATTCCATTATCAGCTATTGTTATCACAAAAATTTTTATCACCTTATTTGCTTTTTCTTTTTTTGCATTTTTTAAAATGTTTATTTTTGAAGGACAGAGAGACAGAGGGTGAGTGGGGGAAAGGCAGAGAGGAGACACAGAATCCAAAGCAGGCTCCAAGTTCTGAGCTGTCAGCGCAGACTGACACAGGGCTTGAACTCATGAGCTGTGAGATCACGACCTGAGCCGAAGTTGGATGCTTAACTGACTGAGCCACCCAGGTGCCCCTACCTTATTTGCTTTAAACTCCTTCACATCCATTGCTTCCTGATGTTTAAATTGACTGCTATTAGTAATAGGGATGATGGGGATGGCATAGGTAGGTTTCATTGGTTGTCTCTGTGCCATGACCTCAGACATGATCTCTCCATTGTAGTCACCCAAATTATACCTGAAATTATAAAACAAAATTAAAAAAAGCTTAGAAAGTTAAAGTTAGTTCTTAATACCTGATACATAATTATAAACACTGACTAGACTTAAGATTACAATTAAACTTTGACTATTTGCTGAATGCTTATTAAAATTAAAGATTACATAATTCCTTTTGTTTCTTCTGTTTAGTTTTTGGCTTAAAGCTTTATCTTGGCACCATAAGTAGATGACTGTTGGAAAAAAAAAAAAGGCTCAAACTATAACTTACCAATTTTGGTGAAAGATTTGGTGGAGATGTTGAAATTAATGCCTAAAATGGTGTTGAGGAACTTTCTGCTAATTTGAATTGCTTTGTGCTTTACTATAAAACTAATTTTCCTGAAACAAATTATAAGAAATTGAATAGTGGTTTTCTTTGGAGATACTGACTGAGAAATAGGGGAGTGAGGCTTAAAGTTTTCATTGTGTACTTTCTTGAATGATTGAATGTTGAGATTATGGGCCTTTTCCCCTCCCTTCTTTACACTTGTCTGTAAAAAAAAAAAAAACAAAAACCCAGTATGTGTTTAAAAAAAAAAAAAATCAGTACCATCTAGTGAGTAAATTAAAAGCTGTAGGACTGACAAATGTTCTCTCCCTCCCAGCCTTGCACTCAACTAAGGACAAAAGAATAAGCTTATACTTGGCATATTTTAATTTTACTGAACCCAGTCACTTTTAAAGAAAATAGAGGAACACATGTAAAATTAAACAAAGTATACCATATCACACATTTATATAGTCTCTACTTATTAATAGAAGGTATTTCTGGGGTTAACTGCTTAGGTATCACACTTCAATATATAAAATGCTAATGGTACCATACTTCCTATTGAAGTATTCCTATTAAAGTATACTTTACCTCTTTTCCATAATTTCCAGTGTTAAGTGCAATAGCTCCCTTTTACTCTTTTCTCTTCTTTTTATCATCTCTAGGATAGTAACAGCCCGACTCAGATCTCGACGCAGCTTAAGCATTTTTTCATAAGAGGCTTCATCATTTTTGCGATTCTGCAAATATGGAGTTGCTTTTTGAATGTCAATAACATTTCTAACTAGTGGCATTCTGAACACCACTACTAACATATAAGAATAGATATATTTGATAGGTCAGTTAGAATTTTAAAGATACTGAAAGGGAATATGGACCACCAGGATCAATTATATATAGGATTTTTAAATAGTTTAACATTAAAATATATCATTAATAGCTATGTAATGAATCCTAAGGTTGATTCACTTTAAATTAATACTTTTCATTATTTTGTATAGAAAGTCTATTTAAACACAAATTAAAATACCACCCTTCAGATACTGAGATATTTGTAAGTATAAATAATTTTTCTTATATCAAAAAAAAATTACGAAAGAAGTTTTCCAAATTCGCTTACTTTTCGAGTCTGCATTTTTTCAGTACGTCTTCTAAAAGCCACATAAGGATCATTTGTGCTGGAACCATCTCGCTTCTCTTGTTTTACTGATGGGATAAGAGATGGCCCCCGACAGTTTTTTCTCTTTTTAATCCAGTATTCATAAACTTCTCTAATTAATTCATCATCTTCTTTTAGCAGTAGCTTGGCTTCCTGCAGACTGACTGGCTAAATGTAAAATCATTATGTCATTTTCATAGAATAAGGTTCAAAAGTACTTCCAACTTTAATGACAATCAAAACAGCAATAATTAATAACAGCAAATGTGGAGTGCCTTATACATGTCAGCCACTGATGCTTTATTTTAGTTAATTTTCACAACAATCTTATCATGTTTATCATCTCTATTTTACAGAGGGGGAAAATGAGGCATGGAGAAATTTAAACGTATCACTCAAGATTATGCACGTTAGTACTGGGCAGATATGGGATATGAATTCATGCTTGTTAACTCCAGAGTCTGCTCACTTATCTTAACCTCAACATTATCCTATTTCCATATAGGTATGGAAACACACACTTATTATATATACAATGAAGTTGTACCTGCTGACCACTGCCTTTTTCTAGACGGTCAATCATCTCCTCAAACTGCAATGGGCAGATGTCCATTTTCTTTTTCAGTTTATTCACAAATACTTCATCTTCAGAATCCAAATCATAATCAGGCTGTTCAGCATCCAAACTAAAAGCTGACAGAAGAAACCATAAGCAATCATTTACTATGTGAATCCACTGACAAAAACCTCTCACAGATGTCTGGATAAAAACAAGAGCTAGATTTTCTAACAAAATAAGAAATGTATGTTTCCCACATTTAAAGTTTAAGAAAGGAGACTATCCTTACTGTTAATAGAGACATGAGTCATAAAAGACAATGGATGTGAACCCTTCTTCCCACCTCAAAAGCAAATAAACTAGAAGCCATTAAGAACAGAAAGAGATTATCAAATGTATTGTACTATATGAAAATCTTATAGCTTAAAAGTGATGTAATATCGGCAATTTCATATGGTTTGACATAATATAAAAGGACAAGGTCTTTAAATAAGATTGTTTCTAGAATATTTAAGTCCTACCTAATAAATTATTTAACTACTTTACCAAATGCTTAGGGAGTGGTATTTAAAGCTGAAGTGTTAGCAGCCACTGCCAATAACAGTAATAGCTTTCACTCAATGAATGCACATCTGCTAAGGTTTGTTTCCTTATGACAATCACTGTCATGGTGATAGAAATGTGATGTATTTCTATATTTGTTAGGATTAGAAAAAAAAGGCCAAGAACCACTGCTCTATACTATATTATCAAATGTCCTTCAATACTTCCCAATATTAAACTAGGTTGACAATATAAATAAAATATCAAATAGCTTGATATCAAAATGTCTCACAACTTTCCCTTCCTTAACTTCCCATCATCTCAGAATCCAAATCCCTAGGACTGTTTGAGGTCCTTTTTGACCGAGTCTCTCCAATCTCATCAGTACTTTTTGCCGTAGCAAATATCATGTATTTCTTTTTTAAGTAATCTCTACACCTGATGTGGGGCCTGAACTCACAACTCTGAGATCAAGAATTGTGTACTCTACTGAGTGAGCCAGCCAGATGCCTCTCAAATTTTATGTATTTCATACAGCATGCTATTTCATGTCTTTATATTAGCTATTTTCTGCTTGCCCACCTAGCAAATGACTGCAAACGACTAATCTTTTCAAAATCCAACCTGACATCAAGTCCTGTGGAATTCCTTCTTGACTGCCCCCCAACTAGTAAATGGTCCTTGTCACTTTTTGCTTTTTTAGAAGTTATGAACCCTCTCCCCAGAAAAAAGACTGTGTGAACATATAACACTCTGCATAAACCACCAGCAATTCAAATATCCCTAAAAGCTGTGGTACCAAGCTTAAAAATTCCTGTTCTAGATCAATGCCCTTCTTTTGTACTATTTTCTATACACACTTTATAATCTACCTGATAAGTATTAGAATATGACTGATTTCCTTGAAAGGAGGCATTGTGACTTATTTATCTTTGTACCTCTAGTGCAGAGACAGTAAACATGTTCATCTTGTATAACAACTGTTTGCTGTACCCTACTGAAAAACATACTGATACTGCCTCTATTCAAGTGGGGAAAAAAACCCTGAAAAAGTATGCAGTCATCCATTAGTGATATCCGTGATAAGTACAAGAGGGGGTCCTTTGGCTACCTGAAATCTACATCCTTGCTTCAAGTTTAAAATAGTACCTGGCCTATAGGAATCCAATAAATATTTGTAGAATTGAACATATTACATAGCATTGTTCATTTTCTGTTTTGACCTACATTACACTTCTGTAACATTCCTAATTAAAATATTTAGACTCCTTCATTAAATATGTCTGTATACTGAGGTGCCTGGGTGGCTCAGTTGGTTCACTGTCAGACTCTTGATTTAGGCTCAGGTCATGATCTCATGGTTTTTGAGATTGAGCCTTGCGTTGGGCTCCCTACTGAGCCTGAAGCCTGCTTGGGATTCTCTCACTCCCTCTCTCTCTGCCCCTCCCTTGCTCAGAGTACTCTCTAAAAAATTAAAAAACAACAACAACTCTATATGTTATCATCTCAGCACCCATGTTTCTTATAACCCTTGGCCCTCCAATGACTTTCCATGATCTATTTGTTTGTTATTGCTATGTAAACAGAATTTTTGGAGATTCTGAAGTAGATTAAAATTAAACACTGTTAGATTAAAAATACTTGTTATCTTGGGTCCCTAACCAAAACAATCCATAGCTGTATTGTTCAACATGACAGTCACTAGCCAATTTAAATTAATAAGATTAAATTAAAAACCTAGTACCTTAGTCACATTAACCACATTTCAAGTATTAAATAGCTACATGTGGCTAGTGCTATACCTGAAAGCACAGATTATAAAATATTTCCATCATCACTGAAAGTTCTATTAAAAAGTGGTGATCCTGATAATACAAAGAGCCAAACTGATACAGACCAACCAGCAATGTTCTGCTTCTTAAGGGTATTTTTATGTATTTTTAGGGTCTCATTTATATATTACTTTGGCATCCTCTCCTATAAAATAATTTTTCAGATCAAATCACACTTACCAAACTTATTCACAAAAATTAAACAAACCCATCTACTATCACCTTATTATTGCCTTACCAAAATATATTTGACATACATTGTATCATGAATGACAAGTCTCATCTAACATATGGAAGAAGGCAATCAAGACTGGAAAGGAAGATCCCTATACCAGGAGCGCTCCTGCCTTTTACAGAAGTTAACAAGTATCTGATGGTCAGACTGCTCTTGCCTCTGCAAGAAACTTTCCTTTTATAGTTGGTGCAAACACATGTAAGATCTTAAAATATAAGGAGAACCAAATCTTGTTCAGATATAAAAATATTAATACCCTAGAAAAATGCTAACATGTAAAAATTCACTTTAGGATTTCATTTGACGAAAAAAACCAAAGCCAATGTTTAACGTGTAATTTGGCTTCAGCCAAACCTGTCCCTTCCAAATGATAGCTCAACTGCAGCTGATAAAGATATAATGTATTTATCATGGTTCTAAAAATAGAGGAGTATCTTCAAACTTTCTGGGCCATGTTACTGAGTTTGTTCAAAATAGAAAATAGGGTCTATAGAGAAACAGGCAAATGGATTGCATCTTGTAATTAAGTTGTCAATTAAAACGAGACCTAGCTAGCCAGTAATTGCTTAAAAATAGGAGCCATATTGTAGAGGCTGACTCCTTTTAAAATATTTTGATAGGGATAAACCCAGATATGTATATGGTTAAACAAAATACACAGATGGAGGAGAAAACGCAGTAAAGAAATCTAAGCAAGAAGAACATAATAGTACATATAAATTGATTATTTTTAAAGGAAATACAAAGTAGTACAAACCACAGTCTCACGCTTAGAGTCAAGTAATAGAGATGAAATGTATATAAATGTTTATATAACAAAGGGCATATATAGCTCAGACCATAACACTAAACAGCATTTTAAAAATATAAGAGGCAGGGGCGCCTGGGTGGCTCAGTTGGTTTAAGTGTCCAACTCTTAATTTCAGCTCAGGTCATGATATCATGGTTGTGGAATTGAGCCCTGCGTTGGGCTCCACGATGGGTGTACAGCCTGCTTGGGATTCTCTCCCTCTCTCTCTCTCTGTCTCTGCTCCTCTCCCGTTTGCATGTGCACGCCCATTCGCTTTCTCTCTCTCCAAAGAAATAAACTTAAAAAAAAAAATAGTAATAAAAGAATAAAACTACAAGAGGCAAATAGTGAAAGGATATTTGGGTCCATCAAATGGCACAAATTGTGGATTAGAAACAGAATGTAATCCCTGATTGAAAAGAAGGCACACCATCCAAGGTTCAGGAGACATTTGTCAGACCAGGAATGGTAAATGGGTTTCAACTCAAGCACTAACCCTCAATGATTGGTAATATCAACTTGCAAAGTTCTTGAAATAAATGCTGAGCAGCAGAAAATATTGTTAATAGTGATATTTACTATGATGTGGTAGTATTTGACATCTTTGCCTTAGACCTATGAAGACAAAGCTATCATTGGCTAGCTAGATCATCAAAGTCTTCAACTTCTTTATATTTCTAAGTAAACAGAGCTTAGAGTCACTTCCAGAATGTACTTGAGGAGAATGAATAGAGAATCCCCGATTTGAAAGATTTAAATCACAGATACAAAATCCTTTTTGATAAAGTTCTGTGGTTGATTTTATGGATTTTATATGTTAGAACATAGTATCAGAAGAATAATGGGGGAAGATGGAGTGTTGCAGGGAGATGGGGAGGTAGGCAAAGGAAGGAGAAAATGCAATCTTTCAGAATCAGGGCATAAAGACAGGATACATCCATGCTGAGGTACTTTAGAAAGGTTCAACAAAGATCTATTTTAAAAAAACCTTTTCAGGGGTGCCTGGGTGGCGCAGTCGGTTAAGCGTCCGACTTCAGCCAGGTCACGATCTCGCGGTCCGGGAGTTCGAGCCCCGCGTCAGGCTCTGGGTTGATGGCTCAGAGCCTGGAGCCTGTTTCCGATTCTGTGTCTCCCTCTCTCTCTGCCCCTCCCCCGTTCATGCTCTGTCTCTCTCTGTCCCAAAAATAAATAAATGTTGAAAAAAAAAATTAAAAAAAATAAATAAATAAAAAAACCTTTTCATATAGAAATTCACACCTATAAAAATTGCAAAATGAAAAGAGTTATAAGGGATACCTGCATATCCTTTCCCAGATTCACCTGTTAAATTTTATTATCATTTGCATGCATTCTCTATTTTATATCGATGTATACATACATAACTTTATTTTGGGGGACACTGGAGGGTAAATAACATTCACAATTGCTCTTTACTGCTAAACACTTCAGAGTGTATTTCCTTAGATTCTTTTATATAATCACAGTATAGTCATCAACCTCATAAATTTACACTCATACAACAATTTAATTTCCTGCCTATATTCCAACTGATCCAGCACAGGACCAGTCTAGGATCAGGTATTATTTTTGTTACTGTCTCTTTGGCTTCCTTTAATCTGGAACATTTCCATAGTCTTTGTCTTTTACACACTAATATTTTTGAGAATACACACCTCTCCCCAGAACCTTTCTTCTTATTATTCCCATTGTGATTAGATTATGCACTCTGATGGCATACTGCAATACTCAACTGTCTTAGTCCTTCTCAGTGTATCACATCTAGAGGTACACAATGTTCATCTGTTCCTCATAAGTGATGATAATTTTCATCAGTCAAGAAATTACCCAATTATTCCACTGCATAACTACTGTTTGTTTTTTCCCCCCTCTTGTAAGTAATAAGCAATTTGTAGGGAGAGCTTAAGACCATGCAAATATTCTGCTCCTTTTCAAAATTTCCTCTTCTATTGAGAACACACTGATGATTCTTACATGATTCAATCTTGATCATGATTAACTGCAAAATGACTTTGTAACTCTAGCACTCTCTTCACAGTGTACCATTCAGCTTTTGGCTTTATATTACAAAAGCAGGAGACGACTCTTCACCATTTTTTTTTTTTAATTTTTTTTTTCAACGTTTATTTATTTTTGGGACAGAGAGAGACAGAGCATGAACGGGCGAGGGGCAGAGAGAGAGGGAGACACAGAATCGGAAACAGGCTCCAGGCTCTGAGCCATCAGCCCAGAGCCCGACGCGGGGCTCGAACTCACGGACCGCGAGATCGTGACCTGGCTGAAGTCGGACGCTTAACCGACTGCGCCACCCAGGCGCCCCGTCTTCACCATTTTTTATCATCAGTATGGATTCACGAATTCCTACATTTTTCAATGCTTTATAATTCATGTTATTCTTAATTTTTCTATTGCTTTAATCTTGCTTCTTGGTTTTTCCAGTGGACAGAGCTATAAATATATATACCTAAATACACACATATATACTTATATAAATGTACATTAAGATTGCTCTTTAAAAAGAGGTTTCCTTGGGGTGCCTGGGTGGCTCAGTTGGTTGAGTAGCCAACTCTTGATTTCGGCTCAGGTTATGATCCCAGGATAGTAAGATCAAGCCCTGCATTGGGCTCTGCCCTGAGCAGGGAGCCTGTTTTAAGATTCCCCCATCCCTCTCCCCCTTTGACCCTCTCCCTGCTTACACTTGTGCTCTCTAAAATAAGGTTAAAAAAAAAAAAGTTTCCTTTCAGGATTAACAGGAGAGTCTTAAGACCCAAGTGCAAAAGGAAGGGGGAGAGAGAGTTGTTCCTGTCTATTCATTCTGGTCAGAACTGTTTTGTCCTTTCTTCCAGTATAAATAGGAACGAAGCCCTAGCTGTGTAATCCAGAAACTTTACAGGTCACTAATCAAAAGAGAAACAACATTACATGATATTTGGATCAAGAGATGCTAAGTAGCCAACACTCAGTGAAATACCTTACAGAGTACCTAAAGTCTGAAGGGGACAATGGTTTTAGCATGGGTTTTTTTCCTTCAGAGCTCCCACTAGGAAAAAAGGGAGAAAATTCTGATTTCTTCCCTAAGCCAGTCAAAGACAAGGAAAGAGATGAACTTTTCCAAACTAAAGTTCAAAGAAATGTTAACAGAACATGTAACAAACACACAATTGGAAAATGGTGCGTTAAAAGAAGCTTTTTTTTTTTTTAGCCACAAGACTCCCAGAGCCTATAAAAATGATACTATACATTATGATAGGGGAATACAATATGTAATCATTCTCAAACATGTTTGACCATTGCTTTTTTTTAGGGAATACTAATTATCTATCACCTGAAAAACTCCCAAGAAGTGGGGCACCTGGGTGCCTCAGTTGGTTAAGTGTCCAACTTCGGCTCAGGTCATGATCTTGCAGTCTGTGAGTTTGAGCCCTGCGTCGGGCTCTGCGCTGAGAGCTCAGAGCCTGGAGCCTGCTTCTGAATTCTGTGTCTCCCTCTCTCTCTCTGCCCCTCCCCCGCTTGTGCTCGTTCACTCAAAAATAAACAAAAAAAATTAAAAAAAAAAAAACTCCCAAGAAGAATTTGTGTAACATTAGCTTAAGAGCTTTACAAAACAGGAATTAGGGGAACTACAATGAACCAGTCCATATATATAGTTCAAGGTAATGTACCCTTCATAAGTAATTTACTAGACCACCTTGTAGTCAAAATCCAATTTTAACTTTGCAGAAATTTACACCATAATGATTTTTATTGTATTATATTAAAAGCCAATACCAAGTTTTAAAGAATTAACATAAATCTTACACAATTTCTTCCAGAAAACAGAGAGAATACTTTCCAACCTGTTTTATGAAGCCACTATTACTCTGATACCAAAACCAAACAAGGCAGGGGTGCCTGGGTGGCTCAGTTGTTTGAGTGTGCGACTTCAGCTTAAGTTATGATCTCACAGTTTGTGAGTTCGAGCCCGGCACCAGGCTCACTGCTGTCAGGCAGAGACCCCTTTGGATCCTGTCTCCAGTCCACTCTCTGCCCCTCCTCCCACTTACGTGCTCTCTCTCTCAAAAATGAATAAACAGTAAAAAAAAAAAAAGATTAAAAAAAAGAGAAACAAGGCAGAGCACGTGCACGTGGCACACACACACATACACAGTCAAACATTATCTCTCATGAACGTAGAAGCAAAACTCCCCAATTAAATTTTAGCAAATTCTACCCAACAAGGTATAAAAAAAATACACTACAGCCAAGTGGGATTTATTCCAGGTATGGTTCAATATCTGAAAATCAATAACTTATCACATCAACAGGCTAAAGAAGAAAAATCAAATGATGCTATCCATTGGTGTAGAAAAAGTATTTGACAAAATTCAACACTGATTCATGATAAAAACTCTCAGTACACTAGGAGTAAAAATCACGATCCATAAGAGTAAAACTAATAAACTGGATCTCAGAAAAATACCTTTTGCTCTTTGGAAGACTCTGTTAAAAGGATGAAAAGTCACATTATATATACTGAGAAAAAATATTTCCAAATCACATATATGACAATCTCATAAAAGGCAACTACAAAAACACTTGTAGGTAACGTAATACTTAATGGTGAAAGACTTAAATATTTCCTTCTAAGATCAGGAACAAGGCAAGGATGCCTGCTCTCACCACATAGTTTAACACAGTATTGAAGTTTTAGACACTATACTAATGCAAGAGAAATAAGACAGATTGAAAAGGAAAAATAAAACTGTCTCTATTTGCAGACTATAGTGTGATTTTCTATGTAGAAAATTCCAAAGAATCTGCAAACATTTCCTAGAACAAGCAATTTCAATTAAGGCCACAGTACATAAGACAAACAATTTTACCTGCATGTCTGTATACTGACAATGAACAAGTGGAAACCAATCAAAAATGCTATACCATTTTCAATTGCTCCACAGAAAATAAAACACTCAGGTATAAATCTAAAGAAATGTGTACAGGATCTGGGGTGCCTGGGTGGCTCAGTTAAGCATCGACTCTTGATTTTGGCTCAGGTCATGATCTCACGGTTCATGAGTTTGAGTCCCATGTCAGTCTCTGTGCTGGTAGCATGGAGCCTGCTTGGGATTCTTTCTCTGCCCCTTCCCAGCTCATGCTCTCTCTCTCTCTCTCTCAAAATAAGTAGATAAACATTAATTATTTTTAAATAATAAAGAAATGTGTACAGGATCTGTATAATGAAAATTATGAAGTGTCAATGAAAGAAATTAAAGAAGAACTAAATACTTGCAGAGTCACACTGTGGTCATGGACTGAAGACTCAACATATTAAAGATGTCAATTCTCCCCATAGTGATCTATAGGTTTAATCTAATCTTATCAAGTTTCTTTGTGGATACAGACAAGCTTATTGAAGGCCCTAGAATACCCAAAATAATTTTGAAAAAGAAAAAAAAAGAAGGAATGACCCTTCCTGATATCAAAGGTTATCACAGAGCTGCAGTAATCTAAACAGTGGTACCATCTTGAAATAAATGGAAATCAGTGGAATAGAATATAGAACCCAGAAACAGATCCAAATCAATATGCTTAATTTTTGGCCAAGAAGCAAAAGCAATTCAATGGAGGAGGGAGGGTTTCTTCAATAAATGATGCTGGAGCAATTGTACATCCAGAAATAAAACCAAAACAAAGCACAAACAAACAAACAAAAAAACCCTTGACCTAAACCTCACACACTCAAAACTGATCATATACTTATATGTAACTGATAAATTTGATCTCATCAAAATTAAAAACTTTTGTTCTGTGACAAGACTCAGTTAAGAGAATGAAAAGACATCATATACTGAGAGAAAATATGTCTAAATCACATATATGACAAAGACTTTGTGTCTAGAATATATAAATAAAACAATCCTCAAACTCAATGTTAAAACAATCTACTTAGAAAACAGGCAAACACAAGCACAATCATTTCATCAAAGAGGATACATAGAAGGCAAATAAACACATGAAAAGGTATTTAACATATTAGCTATTTAGTGAAATACAAATTTAAAGTATATTGAGGTCTATCAATGCATACCTATTAGAATGGTTAAAATAAAAAAGTGATAACCCCAAATGCTGACAAGAATACAGGAGAAACTGGATCACACATACACTGCTGCTGATAATGTAACATGGTACAGATACTCTGGGCAATACTGTGGAAGTTCTTGTCAAACTAAAAATGGACCCAGCAACTGCACTCATAGGTATTTATCCCAGGAGTTCACACAAAAACCTGCAGATGAATGTTCACAGCAGCTTTATTTATAATAGTCAAAACCTGAAAACTATAAATAAACGTTAAAAAAAAAATTAAAAAAAAAAAAGGGGGGGCGCCTGGGTGGCTCAGTCAGTTGAGCGGCCGACTTCAGCTCAGGTCATGATCTTGCGGCCTGTGAGTTCGAGCCCCGCGTCAGGCTCTGTGCTGACAGCTCAGAGCCTGGAGCCTGTTTCAGATTCTGTGTCTCCCTCTCTCTGACCCTCCCCCCTTCATGCTCTGTCTTTCTCTGTCTCAAAAATAAATAAACATTAAAAAAAAAAATTAAAAAAAAAAAAAAAAAGAAAACTACCTAAATGTCTTTCATTGGGTCAGTGGCTACACAAATTGTGGTACATACATATTATGGACTGCTGCTTGCCAATAAGAAGGAAGAACTATAATACATGAAACAAGTTGGATGAACTCCAAGGATATATGCTAAGTGAAAAAAGCCAATCTCTAAAGTTTGGACACACAGTGCATGATTCTGTTTATGTTACATTCATGAACTAACATGATTACAGAGATGGAGAACACATTAGCAGTTGCCAGGGACTAGGTTTGGCTATAAAGGAGTAACAACATGGAATCCTGTGGGGATGATATAGTTGAGTATCTTTTTTTTTAATTAACTTGTTTTTTTATTTTTTTAAATTTACATCCAAATTAGTTAGCATATAGTGCAACAATGATTTCAGGAGTAGATTCCTTAGTGCCCCTTACCCATTTAGCCCATCCCCCCTCCCACAACCCCTCCAGTAACCTTCAGTTTGTTCTCCACATTTATGAATCTCTTCCGTTTTGTCCTCCTGCCTGTTTTTATATTATTTTTGTTTCCCTTCCCTTATGGTCATCTGTTTTGTCTCTTAAAGTCCTCATATGAGTGAAGTCATATGATTTTTGTCTTTCTCTGACTAGTTTCACTTAGCATAATACCCTCTAGTTCCATCCACGTAGTTGGATGGCAAGATTGCATTCTTTTTGATTGCCGAGTAATACTCCATTGTATATATATATATATATATATATATATATATATATATACCACATCTTCTTCATCCTTTCATCCATCGATGGGCATTTGGGCTCTTTCCATACTTTGGCTATTGTTGATAGTGCTGTGATAAACCTGAGGGTGCATGTGTCCCTTCGAAACAGCACACCTGTATCCCGTGGATAAATGCCTAGAAGTGAAACTGCTGAGTCGTAGGGTAGTTCTATTTTTAGTTTTTTGAGGAACCTCCATACTGTTTTCCAGAGTGGCTGCAGCAGCTTGCATTCCCATATAGTTGAGTATCTTGACTGAAGTATCTAACACTAATGTATTATCCTGTGAATTTACAATTAGCCAAAATAAAATGTTGAAAGAAATTCAATGGCAGCTAACACCAATTAGCAGACTGTCTTGATTAATATTCCAATGTATACAGCTTTCCAGAGACAACATACTTCAAATTTGTACTAAAAAAGTTTCTTCCCAAATAAGCTACAATTCTGCTGCCATTTTATTACTATTATTTGATTACAACAACAGCAAGGTCAATTCCTTTATAAATATTGCACCTTTTGACTCTTCTGACCGTAATTTAATCCACTAGTTACCACTAAAATGTGTTCTGTGGGTTTTGGTCATCAATGAGCTGTCTATTTGTAAAACATGCATTCCAAATTTTTTTCTGATAGTAATGTTTATGTAAATTGATTAATATAATTTTATTTTACTTAATCCTGCTTTAACCCAAACACATACATTCATATGAACATTACCTGTGGCTGTGGAATACAATGTGGCCCCAGTTAACATATATAGATCTGATGATGATCTATAACTTTCAAACTCCCATGATTTTTCAGAGAACTAATTTTTAGGTTCTAATACTGATCAAATTTGTTTAAAATGTCTGTGCCATAAATATAACTAAACATGTGAGTGGGCAAGAAAGCACATGCCACTTATTTGGTTCAAAGTAACCTTTAGTAAATTGGAAAAAATATATATTTATTTTTCCTAAAGCAAATGAAGAAGGTTACATACAAGTTAGAATTAACATCAAGTTAAAAGGCACCGGCGTGGCTCAATCAATTAAGTATTTGACTTCAGCTCAAGTCATGATCTCACGGTTCATGGGTTTGAGCCCCTAATCAGTCTCTGTGCTGGCAGCTCAGAGCCTGGAGCCTGCTTCAGATCCTGTGTCTCCTTCTCTCTACCCCTCCCCACTCACGTGGTCTCTCTCTCTCTCAAAAATAAAGAAACATTAAGAAAAATTAAAAAAAAATATCAAATGCCAATATAGTACTGATTAAGAGCCAATACAGACACTATGTGTGTTTTTTTTTTCACATTTAAGAAAAAGTAAAATAAATGTTTAGAATTTAGGACAGAAACTAGATCAGACAGAGGAAAGGTTAAATGAGGAAAATAAAATTAATTTTAAATAATTATTCTAAAAACAACACAGATTTATATGGTCCTGAAAAAAGGCTTAGACAGAAAAAAAAAGTTTGGACATTCTGCTGGAAAAATCTCTTAATCATAAAGGTCAACAACATAACAATGAAAGCTGTACAAATTTTACCTAAGTAAACTTTCAACTATGTTTTTAAGTTGTCAACTACTTGAGGATGGAGTAAATGAAATTTAAGTCTCTTAAGTTTACAAGCTCTCAGCTGTTCATCATCAAATGTGATAACTATCAAAGGATTATTGCTAATGAAGAACTTATCACTATCAAGTGAAACAAGTTACCAATTAGAACACTAAATTTAGGGATGCCTGGGTGGCTCAGTCATTTGAGCATGGGACTCCTGATTTTGGCTCAGGTAGATCCCAGGATTGTGGGATCGAGCTTGCTCAGCGCTGAGGTCGATTACGATTCCCTCTCTCTGTCTCTGTCCTTCCCCCTGGGCCACTCTCCCCAGCTCGTGAGCTGTCTCAAATTAAAACAACAACCCCCCAAAATCCACCGAATTTTAAAAAGTAAATAGAATTACAGATCAGAGGTTGGCAAACTATGGTCCAAGGGCCAATACTGGGTTGCCATCTGTTTTTGTCAATCAAGTTTTATTGAAACACAGCTATGCCCATTTGTTTATGTATTGTCTATTGTTGATTTTGCCTTTCAACAGTAGAGCTGAACAGTTGTGACAGACTGAATGACTCTAAAAGGCTAAGATATATACTATCTGACCCTTTACAGAAAAAGTTTGGTGATTCCTGACTTATACTAAGAAGTTCTTTAAGGCTACTCATATTACTATTTCTCAATAGTAAGAAAACCATTTCCACATCTTAGGTATATTCATTATCTGAAAGTAGCATAAGATCATATGTTGAGATGAAACTAAAAACGTAGGATGAAAATGCCATCTTTTTTTGTCAGGTAGAAATCTCAATTTTAAAAGTTGAAAATGGGGTTCCAGTCGTTAAGCATCTGACTTCGGCTCAGGTCATGATCTCACAGTTTGTGAGTTCAAGCTCTGCATTGGGAGAGCACGAGCCCTGGGTGAACACCACTTCTCTCCCTCTGCCCATGGGATTTTCTCTCTCTCTCTGCCCCTCTTACTTGTGCCTTCTCTCTCAAACAAACAAACAAACAAACAAACAAGTTGAAAATGGGCTCTAGTAACTCTTTAAGCTGATGCCAATGAAATGGATACCTAAGAAGGCTTTGAACAGGTAAAAGTAAAAACATGTCAAGTTAAGCAGATAATATAGGAAATATAATTATTAAAAGAGTAATTACTTACGCTGTATGTGAATGAGCTGCTTTGGCATCTTAAATTCCCCAGGATATATAGACTCATAGTAAGCAATATTACTTTCTGCCTCTGGGACTGGTATGACCATATTATCCCTCTTCTCGCCATACACCTGCTGTGCTGAAATAGCCCGCTGAAGATGGTGTTCCTAAAAGAGGAAAAAATAGGTAAGTCTATGTATTTTAAAATAGCCAACAGAACATATACTTTATGAAGAGGTTTTTATTTTAAAAATAGAAGGACTTTAGGGGCATATGGGTGGCTCAGCTGGTTAAGTGTCAGACTTCGGCTCAGGTCATGATCTCATGGTTTATGAGTTCAAGCCCCACATTGGGCTCTGTGCTGACAGCTCAGAGCCTAGAGCCTGCTTCAGATTCTGTCTCCCTCTCTCTCTGCCCTCCCCCACTCGTGCTCTCTCTCAAAAACAAACATTAAAAAAATTAAAGAAAAATAAAAAGAAGGATTTTAATAGCCTTGAAAGGATGTTGACAATACAGTTAGTGGTAAAAACATATTAAGAAGAAACAAGGTTTTGTTAAATACACTGTATACTTTCTCAATTTAAGAAAGGTATTACACTGAAATTGAGTTAAATTATACAAAAGATTCCAAAAAATTGACTAAATTGTTAAAGTTTGCATTTTATAGATGAAATTCAAAGAAAAAGGGTTAAAACATTTAAATTTGTATGAAAAAAGATATGGATAAAAAATTATTCTAATCTCCTTTTTCATAGAATGCTTCATAAATGTGGAAAAATACCTTCATATACATCAACTAATATCTTTTAAAAGAAAGACAGATTATCTCCATTTTTAGTTTATGAAATGGACACATTCAAACCTGGTCTTTTGTCTCTATAACCCCTTATGAATTTCCAGATCCCTTTTGAATCATAGTGGAGTGAGGACAGGGGTTGAAAGCATAGGCTTCAGAGTCTGTGACTCCTGGAAAGATACTTTAGTTTTCTAAATCTGTTTCCTACAGAAAGAGAAAAATAATCTACTTTATAGAGTTGGTTGGAGGTTTAAGTAACATAAGTGTGCCTGAAATGTTTAGTATAATGTGTGGCATATAGCATATAACAGGTACTCAAAATAAACTTTGATTTAGTCACCACACAGAAAGATTTTACCAGTTTGTGATACCACCAGCGCCATAAAAATACCTGTTCTCACCCAGCCCATGTATCATCACTGAATTTTGGTAAATGTTTCATGAAACTGATTTTTAAAAAAATATATAAAATACAAGTTTAAGGACAAAAAAAATTCCAATAGTCTGAAAACAGAGAATTCCAGTCCTCATATTCAGGTAAGATTTAAAATTCAGATAGGATTCTCCTATGCAACACACAGAGCTTTATTTCTAGGGCGCTGGTTCACTTGATATATCCTGGAGATCTTTCCACAAAGACACTTCTACTACAATTTTGCAAAAGCTGCCTTGTGTCCTACTATATGGATGCACCTGACTTATTTTACCAGACACTAATTGATAGGGAAAAAAACATTACAAAACAAAACAAAACAAAACCCTGGAAACAACCTAAGTGCCTACCTTTGTCCCTGAATGCTACAAAAATCACTCCTGTACTGTTACATACAAGACAGCTTTGTGGCTTGGTGAAAGCATCTGTAGGAAAACTGCAAATGAAAGTCCTCAAAGGACACATGGGGTTCCAACAAAATACTGCTTGCAGCATCTTAATGACTCTTTTAAATTTTAAAATCATCCATCTAGTTATTTTAGGTTAATTTCTTTATAAGGATGATTAAGTTTTTCTTAAATTTTGCTGCTGTTTGCTCATTTTCAAAAGTGCTTTTCTTTCTCGACATTTAAATAGATTATTTCTTTTCTAATATTAAGGAAATTGGCCCCAGGTAATAAATTTTCCAAGTATTTTCCTTAAATTTGACTTCTGTTTTTATTTTTTCCATGCAAGAATGTTCTGTTAAATTTATTAATCTTTTTCCTTTATGGTTTTGTCATGTTTAATAAGAGGTATAAATTGTATAGTCACAAACCAGAGTGTACACAAATTCTTTTTTATAATTCAATTTGATCTTTGATTTAGGTTCCCTACTGGCTAATTGTATCTTCTTATACTTTAGTATAGTTTGTTGTCATATCTACTGGCCCTTATCTATTGACACAGGGTGCTTCTGTAAGCTCCAGCTGGGAAGTCAGTCACATGTATACTTTTTCTATTCTCAGATTCCCTTAAATGTTGAGAAAAATTTTCTTTGACCTCTGCCCTGCATACTTATACCAAACTCAAGAAGGGAGTGGGGAAGCAAGGCACATTACTCTTAATTGCATTTTGTTCCTAATTTAGAACAGTTAATCTGTTATTGTGGAGGTGAACATGAGACATATGGTCTTTTTCTTTTTTTGTATAAGGACAGACGATGGCAAGCCACTTTTCCTAATGTCATGCATAAAATCATCTATTCCCTTTAATGATTAAAAATGTGCCAGTATTGGGATGCCTGGGTAGCTCAACATGTGACTCTTGGTTTCAGCTCAGGTCATGACCTCATGGTTTGTGGGATCAAGGCCAGCATCCAGCACCACACTGACAGTAGGAGCCTGTTTGGGATTCTCTCGCCCTCTCCCTCTCTCTGCCACTCTTCTCCACACACACCCCTCTCTCTCTCAAAATAAATAAATAAACTTAAAAAAAAGTGCCTGTATCCTAGAATAAATTTCCCTTGCACTTGGGAGTATTCCTAAACTTTTTTCCTACTCTATCCAATTGTCCCTTATGCCAGATTTAACTGATTTTAAATAGTGTAGCTTCATACTACATTTCATTATCTAGTAAGGCAACTCCTCCCTCATAATTCCTTTTTCAGAATATTCCTGGCTATCTCATTTATTTTTCTAGATGAACCATAAAGAAAATTACTTTCCAGGTGTGAAAAAGAACCCTTAAAATGTTTTGACTTTTATAGGCAATATATAGTATGCTGGTTAAGAACATGGACTTTGGCAACCAAGAGTACTCTGGATCTGAATGTTGGCTCCATGGTTTACTAGCTCTAGGTCTTTAGGACTTGAGACAAGATATTTATCCCACCATGTTTTATTATCTCTAAGTGTGTACATTGTGCACTTACCTTATGGAATTGTGATTAAAATGCATGAAACATACTAACTATTCAACATATGGTAGCAAATATGTATCTTTCATTATTAGAAAAACTAAAGAATGTTCTATATGCTTAACAGTTACCATTTATAGTCTCTGTAGCTTGAACAGTGTCCTGTAGATTTTTCCTTATGGTTTTATCTATTTTCCATAACTATGAAACCAAATTTTTATTTATTAATATTAGAGTGAATACTTCCTGCCCTAAAAAACCTTTTTTTTTTTTTTAATAAAATACTTCCCACAATTTCCTCCTATCTTTAACAGTCAAGAAACTATTTTCCCCCTAATACATGGCTTACAGGGGTAGTGTCATAATGTGTGCAAAATACTTTTGAATGGTTCGATTATAGATACATTTTATTATAGAGTAAAAAATAATACTGCAAAACTAACAAGTTTGGAATCTAGGTTGTTCAGCTTTTCTCTAAGTTTGAAAATTTTTATAATAAAAAGTTAGATGAAGAATAGGGTATGAAGGACCCTAAGTGTGTAGAGTATAAAAGACTTATGGTTAAGTTCTAAGTCTTTCAAAGCATTCCTCAACAACTGGGATATAGCTAGAACTTTATATATCCCTATTTTCCCTTTCCCCATGTATGTATGAGGACTTTAAGACAGGAAGGGGACCAAACACAGGCCACTGTGGCTGGAGCATGGTGAGTGAGCGAGGAGAATAACAGATGCTGTCTGCTCGGGGGATTAGCACCAAATCATGCACAGTCATTGGTCATGTTAAGGATCTGTCCTTTTACTAAGGGCAATAGTGGCTGAAAGGTTTTAAAAGATCACCTTGGTTGCTACATAGATAATAAACCATCTTCTATAAAATGGAATATGTGCAGCCTTTAAATGGCTCAGAATAATATTTAATATGGAAAAAAAACAACTTATTAAAAAGTTGTAAAATCTTTTTACATCTTTTAAAAAGATGTAAAAACTGTATGTTCAGGATATTTGTAGTAATTAATCTTTTTTAAAATAAAAAGATATAATTGAACATAAGCACATTCAGAAAAAAGTCTAAAAGTAGATGAGCATATATATATAAAACAAATCTCTATATTCTTTTATTCCTTTCCCTGCTTTATTTTTTCACAGCACTTACCATCCTCTGACATCTCATATACCTGTTTACTATTGTCACCCCTTTCTCCCCACCCTCCTCTGCCACCCCAATCTAAGCAGCGTGAAGACAGGGATTTTTGTCTATTCTGGTCACTGTTAAACAGCCACCCTAAAACAAGAGCTGGGCACAAAGCATAGTGCTTAAATATTTGCTGAATACATATGTATATATGTATGTATGTATATATGTATGTATGTATGTATGTGTATACACATATACACATATGCACACACATGTATGCACGTGCACACACACATAAAGTTTCAAAGTATAGACACCAAAGAGTTAACAGATTATCTCTAAGTGGTACAATTTTGAAATGCTCTTTTGTACTTTGTTTCCTATATTTTCTAAAATGTAACTATAATACTTTTGGACAAAAAAATATTTGAGTACATTTCACTAAATGATTTTATAAAACACTGTTGATTTCTAAAAGACGTAATTTATTTGGTTCAGTAAAACCTTCCCCATTTAAGTTAGTTTAGTTCAAGAGTAAAATATACTTGTAGCTTTCTAGGTAAAGAAAGTATTTTTAAAACCCAAAACTATATACATCTATTTCTAGGAAACAGAACAAATTACATTACAGTAACATCACATTATAAGTGAAAATGAGATTTTTAATTTGAGTAGGAAGATGTAGAATCGTGAAACCAAGTAACAAATGAATAAATGAGAATGAGTTCTGAATTCAATTCAATAAGTTATTGAATGCCTGGACTAAATACCTAAGACAGATAATCCAATTTTCAATTACAATTTATATAGAAAGTTAGATATTCACTGAAGATAAGATCTGTCAATGAAATTTTTGAATACATCTACTTGCAGCATTAAGTAGGTCAGCTGTGTTCCAATAATTTCAAATAGTCCAGTAAAGAGTATGACAGTTAAAAAAGACAAAATGCTGGATTCTAACCTTAGATTTTTTTTTTTGAACTTTAGGACTTCTGAGAGGTCTTAACATACTAATGGAAATTGTGGTTGTTCAAGAACGGGGATGCAGTCCTTCCAAACTTATGACCACAGAATCATTTTTTTTTCAGAAAATATCTGTTACTAGCTCATGGAGAACTTTTGTAATAGTTTGGGAAATGCTGGTAGAGAACAAAAACTAGAGATACAGAGCAGAACATCTAGGATTAAATTTGTTCATTAACTTAGTCCATATTTATTGAGTGCCAACCATGTGCCTGGCACTGGGAACACAATGTTGTAAATAAAATACACACAGTTCCTAACATTGTAGAGCTTACACTCTACTAGAGAGCAGATACTAATAGTGTTAAAAATAAATTGTACAGTGTGGTAAGTGCTATGAAGAAAAAGTACAGTGTGTTATTGTAAACATAAACAGGAAAAGGATTTCAAGGACAGTATCATTTTCACTAGTGCAAAGCTAACATCTGCAGTAATGGGACATTTAAGCTAACATATGCAGTAATGGGAGTTACTTAAAAGACTGTTTAAAAAAAAAGGGAATAACTATGTTTGAAGACCACTTATACATTTGACACAGTGGGGAGGTAAAATTTATATTGTATTTATATTAAGCACAGTTGCAATTAAAAATTAATCACCAAAGTACCAAGAACAATTATAATTTTTCATAAAATAATAGAGGCATAAATTCTCAAGTTTGGTTTTACAAGGAACAAAGTAAATAAAATTAAATGATCTAAAGAATTCTTTAATATTTGATCCCACATAAAACGGAGTTAGGTTAACTATAACTTATGATTAAGCAAACTTAAAAAGCTTCTTGTACTGCAAGTAATTAAGCAAATAACTTAAAAAGCTTCTTGTACTGCAAAAAACAATAAAAAAGATCTGAAAAGACTGAACAATAATCTTTAGAAAGTTCAGAGGCACATTGTCATGTGTCCATGAAACTTGCTATCATGACACTAAGCTCCATAAGTATTCACTCATGTTACTTCAGCCCGCCTAGTACACAGAAGAGCATGGGTTTTACAGACAGAGTAAGAATACATAAGAATACGTAAGAATCCTAGCTTCCTCATAGACTCCAAGTCCAGCAAGTCACTTTGCTACCTATTTGTATTATTTTGGTTTTTTTTCCCCCTTACCCAACTTGCCCTCTCGTCTCTCACGCAGTTAATGCTTTTTTCTTTACTCTCCTCTTTGTTATTTTTGCTTATCCCTAGAAAAAGGTTGCCCTTTCGGGTGCTTTTTTATGGTCTCTTTGTTAAATGCATTGGTAGTTAATGTGAAAGGGTTAACTGGTTCTAAACAGGGCATGTCACTTACATTTGAGAAGTCAGAAAATACCATTTTTATTGATTAAATGAGAGTGACATTAGCTATGAGTAGATAAAAATTATCTGAAGGGACAGTATTGCAAAGGTCTCTTAAGCATATGCTCTGTGCTTTTGCTCACATGGATGAATGGCTACCTCTGCTGACATTACCATTCACCATGCCCCCGCTCCTCCATGGAAAATTCCCACTTGTTCTTCTAGGTCTATTTTAAATATTTTTTTTTTCAACGTTTATTTATTTTTGGGACAGAGAGAGACAGAGCATGAATGGGGGAGGGGCAGAGAGAGAGGGAGACACAGAATCGGAAACAAGCTCCAGGCTCTGAGCCATCAGCCCAGAGCCTGACGCGGGGCTCGAACTCACAGACCGCGAGATCGTGACCTGGCTGAAGTCGGACGCTTAACCGACTGCGCCACCCAGGCGCCCCTTCTAGGTCTATTTTAAAATTATCTTTCCTCTGCCTCGTCTTAGCACAAATGCTCCCCAGTTTGTGCTTCTATAGTACTACATTCTCTATTTAGAAATTGTGTTGTAATTGTCTATATACTGATCTCTAAAATGTGGACACTATGTTTAATTAACCTTCAATTTTTTTCCTTTAAAAGATGTATTCTCTTGTATTATTTGGGGACTCTAAATTTTTTTTAAGGATGAAGACTAAATACAATTATCTTTATAACCTGTTCAGCATCTAGTACTATATTTTGCTTTACTGCAGACACTCAATACTTTGTTTTATAATATCTAATAAATATTAGCAAACCGAAAAGAGCTATTTAAG
Source organism: Puma concolor (assembly GCF_028749965.1). Taxonomy (NCBI): domain Eukaryota; kingdom Metazoa; phylum Chordata; class Mammalia; order Carnivora; family Felidae; genus Puma; species Puma concolor. Next base: position 113,946,908 of record NC_141673.1, on the reverse strand, counting down.
GTCATGTTGTACAAATTCCTAAATAAAGATTAAATTATATTCACTTATTAAGTTTTTGTTTAAGCAAATAATGACCTTAACACTTCGACGTAACAATTAGGACCACATTTAGACCCTCTGGGTTAAGAAATTAAAACACGTTATTATAAGCAACAATATATGAAATTCCTTATGGGGAAATAAGTGATTACTAATTTATAAAAAGCCACTTGAGAAATTTAACCCCTGATTATTTACGCATGTAGAACTAGACTCCACTGCTACCTGAACACAAAGGCTGAGCTGCATTACTTTCTCTTCTATTCTCTGATGACATTTCTAAGAACTAAACATCAGTGCCTATTCAGGAATATGGCTTCAGCAAGGACTGTGTAGTTTTCTACATCCAACACCCAACTCACGATTGGCTCATTATAAGAACTTTTTGACTGGTTTCCCTGCTTCCATTTTTTACCATTCTTCATAGAATAGCCAATCTGTTAATATGCAAGGCAAGTCATGCCATTGTTCCATTTAAAATATTCCAGTTATTTCTTACCTCATTCAGAATAAAAGCCAAAGTTCTTAAAACTGCTTACAAGGTCCCAAATGATTTGTATTCCCCCTTTTCTGGCATCATTCACTATTTCCTCTTCACTCACTTTGCTTTTCCATACTAGATTATTTGCTTTTTTCAAACTTAAATAGCTTGCCCCCTCACCTTCAAGTCTTTGTTCAAAAGTCATCTTTGCACAAAGATCATTCTTTGCCAGCCTCCCACTATACATCTACCAGAATGGCTAAACTTGAGGCTGACAATACCAAATGATGGTGAGGATGTGGAATAACTAGAACTCTAATATACGGTGTCACTGAGAAAAAGGTATGGAAGATCTTACCAAACATACGCATTCCACATGCCCAGTAATCTCACTCATAGGTTAAATTTACACAAGCCCACAACAAGACGTGAATAAGACTATTCATATGGTTTTATTCATAGTAGTTCCAAAGTGGACACAACCCAGATGTCCATCAATAGGACAGATGAACAAACCACGGTATAGTAATGTAGTGGAATAATACTCAGCAACAAAAAGGAACTACTTATACATGCAACAATATGAGTAAATCCCCAAAACACCGAGGTGAGTAAAAATAGCTTTATAAAACAGAGTCCACATTCTTTGAGTCCATTTATGTGAAATTTTAAAACAGCCAAAATTAATCTACGGTGAAAAAAAATCAAAACAGTACTTGTTTCTGGGGAGTGGGGGCAAGGATTAATTGGGAAGGGGAATGAAGACACTTTGAGGGATGATGGTAACAATGCTCCATATCTTGATGAGGGTTGGGTTATGAAAGTATATGAGTTGTCAAAATTCAGCTAGCATATACTATTTGTGAATTTCTTTGTATGTGAATTTTACCTCAAAAGAAAACAACAATAAATACTGAACTGTAGTTAATGACATGTATGTTGAAATATTTAGGAAAACATGCACTGATGTCTGCAATTTCCTTTGAAATACATCAAAAAATGGATGGGGAGATGGATGGATAGGAGACAGAGTAGAGTAAAATGTTAACAGTAGAAACTAGCTAGTGGGTATACAGGTCGCCACTGTAAATTCTTGAAACTTCACTGTATATGTTTGAAAATTTTCACAATAAAATGTTGCAAAAAATATGAAATCTCTCTCATCTCTTAACTCTAGAACACTTTATCCCACCCTCTTGTTTTCCTCTATAGTACTTAGCTCCTTGCAGACTACTGAATTTACTTATTGTTTTATTTGTTGTCTTATCTCCTTCTCCTTAAAATATAAGATCCATGAAGGTAGGAATTTGTTTTTTGCTTAGCTCTGCCACAGGTCTAGAACTGTGCCTAACACAAATACCGAAGAAATATTTATTGAATAAATGAGCCAGTGAATTGCGCCAATTATTTAAGGTCCACAAACTGTTCTGGTTTGGAACAGACTTCATAAAAAAACTAAGATTAAATTTCATAAAAGCAAAGAAACAAATTAAGGCTTAAACACATTTGGCTTTTGTATTTAAAATACTCATGTGAATAGTTAAAATAGTTGAAGATATGGATTATTTGGGATGAAAAAGAACAATTCAATTCTTACCATTTTCTACAAGGAATAAATGGTAAAAGAACATAAAACTATAGCCCTCTACCCCTTCTCCCACTTAGAGATCGATACTCTGAAATTACTTTATTTCTAGAGTATAAAACAGTAAAATGAGACCTTTGCTAAGGTACATGTAAAATAGTCCAGTGTTGTTTCTTCTCTGCGGTGTAAAATAGTGTCAACTTAGTCCATTTCTTACAAAATATTCAGGACATAAAGTATTACGTAACATGGTCAAAGGTAGCCCCAGACAAAACTAAGCTCAATTTTGATGCTTGCCTTCTCATTCCTTTTTGTACCCCTTACATCCCTTTAGACTTGGCTTGTGCTGTATTTACTAAGAGCCTGCATGCCCAATGTGCTGACTGGCATGTGAAGGGGAAGGGACTGAAATTAGTTTCTTTCTACTCTCACAGAAGTGATAATCTAAATTTTTTTTTAATGTTTATTTATTATAGAGAGACAAAGAGACACAGAGCATGAGAGGGGGCGCGGGGGAGGGGGTGACACAGAATCTGAAGTAGGCTCCAGGCTCTGAGCTGTCAGCACAGAGCTGACACGGGGCTCGAACTCAAACTGCAAGATCATGACCTGAGCCAAAGTCGGTCGCCCAACCAACTGAGCCAGCCAGGCGTCCCACAGAAGTGACACTCTAATTGGAATGCTTCCCTAAAAATTAAATGTAAAAAGGCTCAAAAAGCTCTTGTTTCTGGTTATAATCTATGCTGATGACTTCTAAGCCTCTGACATATCCTGGAGAGCTAGCTAGTCATCTCTCATTATTTAATACCTTTTAACTCACAAAGTCAAATAAAATACAAACGGTGTTTCTCATTTTGGGAGGTTACTACCCTAAATCAACAGTATTGAATAATCAAATTTAAACTTGTCTAAAACTAAACGTGTTTATATAATCTAATACAAACAAAAGCTATGCCAAGATTTAGTCCTTAGCCCTTGTACATATTCACTCTTGCAATTTCATCCATGATCATGGTGTTAACTGCCATTTGTATGCTGATGACATGATTCGAAACCTTAATTTCTAGCCCAGATTTCTGCTAAACTCTAGGCACATGTATAAAGACCTCTTACTATACGTTCCACAGACATACCTCACAGAACACGAACACGAACATCCCCACCTGCTGACTCTCCAAATCTGTTCTTGCTCTCGTAATACCTAATTCAGTGAATTGCACCATCATGTATCTAGTCACGCAAGTCAGGAGACTTGATTTTTCCATCTCTCTCTTGCTTCCTACTTCCCCATTTCCAAATAAGGCCATCAGATCCTATAGATTTCTCATTCATTTTATGTCTAGAAATTATTCAGCTTTTTTTAATCCTATTGTTACAGTACAGGCAGCAACTAGCCTTCTTACTTCTAGTATCGCTATCCTCTAATTCCCTTCTAACGCTACTGCCAGGGGCCTTTCTAAAAGTTAGATCCCATCATTCTGACATTTAACCCTTGGCTGTCTACTGCCTTCATGAGGAAATTCAAACTTCTTGGCATGGCGAACAGGGTCCTTCATGATCTAGCTCTAGCTAATTCTTCCAGTCTAACACTTTATTACTTTTTACCGATTTTCACACTCCAACCACAGGGAACACCTAAAAGAACTTGTTAGTGATACCTATGTGATATTCCCTGTCTTTAAGTCCATCTAAACCTCTCTCTACTCCTTATAATTCTACTAGGATATCTACCTCTTTCAGAAAGTCTCTTACAGCTATTATATGACACTTTCATAGTGGTAGAATAGAAAATAGGTACAGGTGATTTTTAAAATGTCTATTTCATAAAAATTCAATTAAAATCTTCATGAAATTGAAAACTAAGCAAGTAAGAATTCAGAAAAAAAACTTCCTGGGGCGCCTGGGTGGCGCAGTCGGTTAAGTGTCCGACTTCAACCAGGTCACGATCTCGCGGTCCGTGAGTTCGAGCCCCGTGTCGGGCTCTGGGCTGATGGCTCAGAGCCTGGAGCCTGCTTCCGATTCTGTGTCTCCCTCTCTCTCTGCCCCTCCCCCGTTCATGCTCTGTCTCTCTCTGTCCCAAAAATAAACGTTGAAAAAAAGAAAAAAAAAAAATTAAAAAAAAAAAACTTCCTGATAGGGGTTTCACCCTTAAACTACCTGCCTCACACATACCAGAAGGCACAGAGCACAATAGGTAGGGAAGAATACCAAGAATTAGAACAAGCTCAATAATAAGATATTTTTAAAAAGTCATTCATCTTGGATAAAATATTAATCTTTTTTTTAAAGTAGGCTCACGCCCAGCATGATGCCCAATGTGGGGCTTGAACTCACGACCTTTGAGACTAAGACCTGAGCTAACAGCTGGACACTCAACTGACTGAGCCACCTAGGTGCCCCAGATAAAATGTTAATCTACTCGGAAGAAACAACTTCGTGAAATCCTTTATAACTTTGGGTATAAAGCCTTAGAATTTATTACTGTGTCTATTAATTCATCTTTCCAGAACTAAAATAGTGATAGCCAACATGTACTGAACATTTATTACATGCCAGGCCTTCGTATATCTTATTTCATTTAAAGCTCATAACAATGTATGTTATATACACACACAGAAAAAGATGTGGCAACTATCATCCCTATTTCACGTATCAGTAAACTTGCCTAAGTTCATTCAATTAGCTGGATTCAAACCCAGCTGTGACTCTAGTATGAACTCTTAACAACTTCATTATATTAATTCCCCAAAAGATGTAGATTCCCCTCAGATTGCTTATTAGATGCAGTTGCTTATTAGATGCAAGATGTAACTATACAGTGGAGAGACTGGTCCACACCTTGACTAGGTGATCAAAACTAACATTATCAATGAGAGGCAGACAGGTATACGTGCCTCCAGATGTGATACCATGAGAATATGACATCCTTTATGTAATATTCTACCTGGGAGTGCAAAACCTGAATCTAATTGAGAAAACATCAAACTCAAAATGGGATCCTCTGTTAAAAATAAAAAAAAATTAAAGAGACTGTAATCTTCAAAAACTATCTGTATCATAAAAGATTAAATACCCACTGAAATATTTAGGAATAAAGGACCATGACGTAGACAATTTGGTCTCACATGGTTTGGAAAAATATATTATGTATGTGCATGTGTTATACAAACACATACAACACATGATAGCATATGAAAAAGCAAACAATAAAGCAAATTGGGCAAAATGTTAACAATTGGTATGTATGGGTGTACTACTCTTACAACTTTTTTGTAAACTTGAAATTATTTCCCAGTAATAGCTTAAAAAAAAAAAAAGAGTAAAAAGAAAGAGAAAAACAAGACTCCTCGAAATCCAGAGGAAGAGGTACAAGTACTTCTTCCAGAATTACTGCCAAGTAACTGCACTATCTCTGATCACATGTCAGTGAAAGTTTTCTGGCTCTTTAATTTCCTTACCTAAACTAGATATTATCAGAATACTGTCTTCTGAATAGTTCTAGAGACAGCATTAAGTGTTATGTGAAGAGTTGTGTGATTCATTTTGAGAAATGCATGGACAGGGATAAATAATGTTGAACAGTTTCTGTACAGAAGAATCTTCACAGGTTTTACATATACTAAAATGCACTATGATTTTCCAAATGAGTAATACAGAAGTCAATATATCCTAATTATTACTGACCATTTAGTGTAATTCATCTAAATGTTTGGTGGGACCAAACCTTTAATTTTCAGTATTAAAAAGTATGGTAAGCATTATCATATTAAAAAGTATGGTAAGCATTAAAGTTATATGTTAAACTGTGGCATATAAAAACCATTCTCTTCTACAATAAGAAAGTCTATCAATTTCGGGAAACATAACCTTATGACTTCACTGTTAACTCATACTGAGGTATTTTTCACTGTTTTTAAAAAGGGGGGGGCTGTTTTTAGACAATGAAATCTCTGACAATAGAACTCCCTTTTATGGACAGTAGTACAGACTAGCAGTTGGCAAACTATAGCCTGGGGGGGGGGGGGGGCGCAAATCTGGCTCACCATCTGTTTTTGTAAACAGTTTTAGTAGAACATAGCCATACTCATTCATTTACATATTGCCCATGCTGCTTGTGCCCTACAATAGCAGAGCTGAGTAGTTGTGACAGACTGTAAGAACTGCAAAGCCTAAAATATTTACTATCTGACTCTTATAAAATTTGGAGACTCTTAATATTGGTATAGTTATTTACACTGTTTACTTTTGAAGATTTAGCAGTCTGGTTGTGGTAAGGTGGATCACTGACAGACACGAAAGCATGCCCTATTTACATGGTGAAAATGACAGTAAGAAGGGGGAAGTTAAGTTTATTAAGTAAAATTTTATCTCTATGTTTAGACCCTATATTAGATACTTAACCTTCATTCTTAAAATGTAGTACTATACCTATTTTACAGGGAAAGTGAAACTCAGTAAGATTAAGTCACTTGCCCGAAGTGGTGGAAGAAGGATTTGGATTAAGGTCTGACTCCAGAACCCCATGGTCTTTCTACTGTGCCTTAATTCCTCCTTCTTGTCTTCTTTTGCCTTCCCCATGTACGGTTGCGTTCTGGCTGGTACTCAGGGGAGGACTCAGAATACTAAGAGAGAAGCAGAAAGGACTTTAAACAGATGAAGAGATGAACAACAGCATCATGGCTACAAGGATCAATGGAAAGCTACAACCAGATAAGGAAATAACAGCAATTCCCCAACTTCTCTTACAGGATTCTCTTTGAGGTGTTTTACTAAATTAATGCTCAAAAAGCTTAACTGCTGGTAGTACCCAGGCACCATGGATAGGAAGGATGGAGCAGAGCAAGATTAAGTCCTAGGAGAACCAAGACCAGGTACGTTATGTTTCCTGTGTAACTACTCTTAATCATCTATCATCCCTACATACATACAGGTCCACAGTAAAGTATAAAGTATGTTTTCTTTTAATAAGCATTGTTTTACCTTGCTAAATAGACAATAGAAATACATTAAAATTTATACTTATTTTACACTAAAGTTTTTACTATACTGGACACTTTATTATATCTCTGATACCACATTTACCAAATGTGGAAACAAAGTAATTTCTTTACAGAAATAAATAGTAATATGAGATTTCCTCCAAAAAGAGAATAAGCTTTGAATTAACAGCTAATTGGGAAGGAGTTCATTTTGGCTTTAAAGTATTTTATTTAGGTATTATTATATAACCTACCATAAAAGTCAAGAGGATAATAAGTGATTTACCACCCTAGAGAGATAAGGATCTAAGAAGGATGAAACAGACTCGTTAGAAACTTGTTCTTCCATCAAAAATAACAGATTTATCTCTTGTATTTTTCTGCAAGTCAATGTAGCAAGACTTAGCTGCTGTTATATTGTTCTTATTAATATTTTGTTTTACCTATCAAAAGTATAAACTTTCAGGGTTTGTATGAATGCTAATAAGTTTTGTGCATGTTTAAGGTAACTGTGGAAAACACTATAACGTGGCTAGTATACAAAGAAAGTATAGGAAGTTCATACACTAAAACTAATCTCACAAATTTTCTTTTCTTAACTAATACCAAGTCCCTTGGTTTCACCAAAACCATTAAACTCCCAGTGTGATAATTTCTGAAAGCTGTGTCTTGTAGTAGCTAAAAAATAAAATGTGCTCTGATAGTCTCAAAACTTTCTTTTTAAATTATATGTCTGTTTCCTTTACTTACTCAAACTCACTCCCCCTTTATTTAAACACAGTGGTGGATGAAAATAAGTATTTTTAATCCCAAATTATTTTAATTTAATGTTATTTTGTGTCATAAATTATCTTCTTATAAATGACAAAACATATTGTATGGAAATAAAATTTGATTTTAATATTAATTTTTTATTAGAATACCCTTTATCAAATAGGAAAACATTTACAAGGTATACTATTTAAAAGCACACACTTTGATGTCAGAAACCTGGATTGGAATTCCAATTGTGTCACTTAAACTAACTGTGACTTAACTTCTTTAGCCCTAAATTTTCTTTTTAGTAAAATGAGGTAACTGCCATTATAAAGATAAAATGAGGAAAGAAATGCAGGTAACCTTTTAGCATAGCACCTAGCACATACTTACTAGCTTCTAATGATATAAATAATGATACCAACTTAACCTTTTTTTCCTTATCATTAAAGGGCAGAAAATGCTACCTAATTTATAAAAACTGCATTGAGGATTAAGTGAAATTGTGTCTATAAAACTGGTGTATTATTGTAACAGAAAATTTCAATAAATGGCTAAGTTATTAATAGACATTGTTTTACTGTAGCTATATGTGAATCAATAAGTTGATAAGACTAAGTTCAAATTTACCTGTTTTCTTAAATGATGTCCTTTCTCCTAACTAATCCCATAAATAAGGACATTTTAAACCTCTTAATTTTTATTGGCAGTCTGTCATTGTTAAAAACAATCCTAACCTCCAAAGACTGTCAAATCTCACTCACTGTAAACTTCAAGAACTTTATATGACAAACTCAGGCACATTACTATAGTAACTCCACTCATTTTTTCAGCTTTTACAAAAGAACGAGAACTCTATACACTCTAAAGTACAAAAGAAAAAAAAAAAACCTGCACTGCAGTCATAAGGAAGCCCTGTTCTCTCAGCTTTCCTGATCAAGTTAAATTCATGGCAGTAATTCACTTCAAAGATTATTTTCACCACACATCTTATCCTACAATGGATATGAGATAACTCACTGGAACATTTTAAAACTAATTTATGCTACCTGAAATAAATTTGGTTTCCTCTTTCCTATAAAGAGAAAAATGCGTAACTTTTATTTGGGAAGGGCAAATGGTTGCAAAACTTGAACAACATACCTACAGCAGTTTTAGATTTAATCTTCACATTTGAATTATTCTCTATTTAGTTGGTATTTATATTCATAAGAGAAGGGAAATTATATTCTTTCTTGCAAAGGTCTTTAGGCTTATATAAACATTACATGAATTCTCTTATTTCATAGCAGAAAGAGATGAAATAACTAAATAAAGCTTCGAGATAATATTTAAGACAAGTTTCCTACAAAAGCATTAAATCATGCTTGTAAGTTTTATCTTAGAAGCTGCATTAAATTTGGTCAGAATAAAACTCTGACTCTTCTATACCTAAACAAAAGTAATATACTTTCATGATCCCATTTTAAAGAAGGAAACTATGGCAGACACTGCCAATTTTTTTTAACCCCATAAAGGCGAATTTTCCAGTAATAAATGCCACCAAAGGGCTGATGTTAAACACCTGTACTTAATTAGAAATTTACACTTATCTCAATCTGATGATGCCAACCAAAGTATACCTTCTAGTAAGTGAGATATTTATATTATAATCTCACCAAACCATGGTAAGAATGCAAAACTTATGATTTAAATGGACTAAAGGAGGACAGGTTAAAAACCTTAGGTTCAGAACATAGCTTACTGAAGGTATACCTTTTATGTCTTCACAAATGTCTTCAAATACCCTCCTTTCTTCATCCTCTTTTCCCAACACACAAAGAGAAATACGGAAAGTGTAATGGATAGCCCTTAGTTCTGTTCATCAAATTATTCCTGGCTGCCTCCCAGGCACACAGTAATATTGTGCTTTCTGGCTCTCCTGTGGCTGGTGGGACTAGGTGGCTAATTCTGGCCAATGAGTTGTGAATCAAAGTGACTTACTGCATCTAGGCCAGAGTATTTTGCTGCTGGTGAAACACTCGAAATCTCCTTCTGTCACCATACTTGAGATGTTGACTGCTGCATCTGCCTAGTTCCCCACCTGATCCATGAAAAAATGTTACATAAAACAAGAAATAAACTTTTGAAGTTGCTTATCACATCAGAACCTAGTTGATCCTGATATAAATTGGTTCCAGAAATGGGATACTGTTGTAACACAAAGACTAAAATATATTCCATTAGTTTGGGGGCTAGGCAGGAAGGACACTTCTCAGAGGATGGAAGGATGATAATCCGTATTAGGGAGTACAAATTATTTGAAATAAAAGGCAGTTATAGTTTGAAAAGCAAATAATGTACTTAATAAAGCTGTAGTTTTAGGAGAAGAGGTTTAAAAAACAACACCAAAATGGTGTTCTGGTTGCTCTGTGTTCAGTATTGTAAGTAACAAATTTAAAAAACGGATTAGTTTGTAAAACAAGAATGACAGGGACTTGTAGTATTTGAAGAATGTTTCTCAATCTGAGTCATAAGTAAAAATTAAGAAGGCTATTGACTAACAAAGGAAGAGCAGCAGACCTTGAGGGTAAGTTTCAGATCAGAGTAAAACACTTGAACTGATTACAGTCTCAAAAGCAGAGACCCAATTAAAACTGTGTTAATGCTTTCAGTTGAACAAAACAGCTCTGAGGAAAAAGAAAGGACATTAAGGGTGTAGCTTTTCCAGCAAAAGTTAATAGGTTTATGCTACTAGCAATTAGGAGACTGGCATCTGATAAAGAACTATGAATACAGGCTACTAGCATACTGAGTTTAAATGAAAACACATTAGAAGCCTACTACAAAGTTGTGCTGCCAATTAACAAAAATCAAAAGCCCATATTAAAATCTGATTTAGACGTATACTTGCATTACCTCCCCTAATATTTTCTAATACCTACTTCAGATGAGGCTAGGGAAGATGATGGAGAATTAAAGAATACCAAGAGCCACAACAAACAATGGACTGGGGAGACCTTCCAGAAGAGCAGATTTAGTACCCGAATAAGAATATTCCCCATATCCAGAGGAAAGGGACCCTTTTAAAAGTCAGCCTGGTGAGATTTTTGAGTTGCTTTGGATTAGGGAGTGCTATGTTTTCCTCTCATTATCCAAATGGGAGTGTTTATTGTGGTTATCATACCCCTGTTATTCTGATGTATACTGGGTGTATTTACAGCGGGGGGGGGGGGGGGGGGGTGGTAGCAGGCAGTGACGGAGATAGTATTTTCATTCACACGTTTCCAGATCAAGAAAAAAAACACATCCAAACTGGATGCAGAGAATTATGTACATCACCTGGAAATCCTAAGACTTCAAGCTTGACGCAGTTTAGCTAGGACTTTTGGGTGGGTTCACTGGGAGAGGAAAAGAGTATATTTTGCTTTAAAGACAGTGATTCAAATCTTTGGTTGATGAGAAGGGTAGATCTGTCATTAGTGTTGTTTGCCGGATATTTTTTTCTTTGCCTTCTGGTCATATGGTAGGGCTGTACGTACTGGTCCTTTTATAGTTAGGTGGAACCATGTGGTTCCTTCTGGCCAATGAGCTGTGAGCCTATGTGACATGTAATTTCCAGCCAGAGCATTAAGATCCAAGATAAGAGATCTTCCAGAGCTCTTTCCTCTATCACAGCGTCCAGCCAAATTGAGGATGGAGGCTGCTCTTTCAGCTGAATCCCAGAGTTGGAGTCATGTGGAACAGAACCTCCAAATCAACCTAATGGACAATGAAGCTAGAAATCAATCTTTGTCCCATCTGATGAAGGGAAACCATTAACACCACTGAACATCTGAGTCAGAGGCAAGCTTACATATCAACTAGTTCCTTCTACAAATGACAAAAGTGAGGTCTAGTAGTTAAGTGACGTGTCTAATCACATGTAACCACATGGTAAAAAAATTTGATGGAAATACCACTATTGTCCTGTAACTCTAAATTATAATGGGATTTATGCTCTTAATCTTTAAACACAACTCGGTATACACTGAAGAGATACAGGAATAAATTAACAGGCCAATAATGTACCCATTTATTCAACAAATAAGAAATTAAGCTCAAATGCCAAAGGTACTTGGACCCAAGAATCACATGGTAAAGACTAAGCAAATAAATAAAGGAGATGGAAGTTTGTAACAGTAATTGCTAAAAAGTTATGTTATGGGAGAATGTAACAGACCTATCCTAACGGATAGATACCGAAGGAGGTGACCTGGAGCTGAGATCTGAGATTACTAAACTAACCTGTAGAGAAATAATGTATCAGCACATGGCAATAAATGATCCTCCTGTGGATGGAGGGACCTCAAAGGATTTGGAGGAAGTAAACGAAGGTAGGGGCCAGGTTACATAAGGCCTAATATATAAGCCACTTTAAGAGCAATGGGAGCTCTTTAGAGGTTTTTATCAGGAAGCGACACAATGAGATTTCACAGTATTCAATGGACCACTGGTTTTGCTAATACTGGGGAAGGCAGTAATTGCAGTCTTGGGAAGACTTCTTAGGAAAATACTTAAGTCTAGGCAAGAGTATGATAGTACTTTGAATTAGGGAAGTGGCAATGGAGACAACATCTGAATTATTTAGGAATTTTTATTCAGGGTATTTTAAGTTCTTGCTACCCTACCTGAACTTTCCTCTTGATTCTCTAATTTCTCCACTGTAATTCATAATAAATCTGAATGCATTAAACTGAAAGGACAGCATAACACCAAGATGTTATGGGTAGCATAACATATTTATATCAAAAGGATGCCTTTCCAACAGCTCCCCCCCACCCCCATACTTGTAGAAGATACACAGCTATTAGGAATGAGTGGTCATCTTATTTCATGCCATTTATACAGTAAACATTAGATTATATTCCATTATTTCCCAACTGATAAGGCTTTCTAGATCCAAATCTTAGAAATTACAGATGGTTTTTATTCACACTGAAGATTTATTCCAGGAAGGATTTAAGGTAGCTGGGCAGAAATAAAGGGGCATTACAGTAGTTTAATTGGTTTCTTGCCAGTGATACAAATTATTAGGAATCCTTGAGAAACAAGAGTTCTACATATGAACAAGAACTAAGGTTCAACTGAGAAATTTTATACGAAAATACCCAATCCTAAAAAATACAAAGACCAGGGGGAAACGTTAATCCTCTCAAACGTTTCTTTACTCTATCCCATCTTCAAAAAAAAAAAAAAAAAAAAACCAAGAGGATGTTTCATTATTACAAAAGTTAGAAATTTCTCAAGTGTATTTTACTAAATCACAACACAAAAGTTCAGACAAAAAAATAAACAGAATTCAATAAATGTTTTTCGATAGTGCATGGAAAATCTCAAAAACAAAATAATGTATTTTTGTGGAGTGGATTCTACATTTACTGATATGCAAAATGAACAAAACAAAACAAACTGTTCTTATTTTATTGGTACTGCACTGCAAAGGAAAAATTAACCAAGGGAAAAGCATTCAATACAGAATTCTCATAAACAGTGTCAAGATGTCACTATGGTAGAGGAAAAGGAAACTTGCAAATAAAGTGGTATTTGCAACCAAAATCTTGGTTTTCAAAAACTCTTTCACATCAGAGAAAAGGTATTTTAATATAAACACTTTAGAGTAAAATAACTGATTTTGATCTTGCATGATTTTTACTTTATTTACTTCAAATGGAGCAAAAAAGATGACTTTTCAGGACTTGACGTTAGAAGTTGGTTTGCGAGGTTTTACTAGACTTTTTTTTTTTTTAAGCAGGCTTCATACCAAGTCCAGAGAGCCCAGCGTAGGGCTTGAATTCATGACCCTGAGATCAAGAGTCCAGTGCTTAACTGACTGAGCCACCCAGGCTCCCCTTATTATATTCCGAGTGATAAACTACCCAAAGTAAAAATAGGTATTCCTGATCGTTACAACAGGGACTAAAAAAGACTGCCTCTGATTATAGTTTATTTATCATATGAATTATGAACCCTTTGAAGGAAAAGACATGTCTACAGACCCCATAATATTTATCATTACACTTTGTAAGTATAAGCTTACTCATATTTGATAAATCTACACAATATAAAATAAGTACTTTTAGCACAGTGTTTCACAAAATGTATTTTTAGAAAGGTCATGACATTTTTTCTGGCTTAAAATTTTGGCATAATCATTAGAATGTCTCATGTTCTTCCTAATCTTACAAAAACACATAAAAATTATAGCTTAAGTCCTACTTTATTAGTTTCACTCCAAAAGCTAACAGGCATTTAAAACAAGTATCTGATTACCATTTTAGATAACAAAAAAATCATGAAGTACCTAGATTTTCTCAGAATTATTTAATCATTAATTAAAGAAACATTGATGCCAGAACAATATTAAGTGGTTAAGATAGAACACTATTTCTGCCTTCAAAGGGCTTTTAGATACTAGGAAATAATCACATAAACGAGTTTATTTTCTACAAGTTCAGGTTATATATGACAGGGCTTGGGAAGGTATGTCAATAAAGGCTTCATAAAAGTTGACAGCAAACCGGAGTTTGTTGAGTGACCCTGTGGAAAGAAAGAAAAGGCTTTTGGGGTAAAAGGGGATAGTGTAAGGAAAGGCAGAGGTGAGCAATTAAAAGAATATTAAGTGCAATAAGTAGTTCAGTTTATTGAGCAAAGGGCTTGCGGTAGCATACAGCAGGAATGATGGTGTCTCAATCACCTCCAAGATTAAGTTACAAAAGACTGCAGCTTCTGTCTTAGGCACTCTCTTAGTTGAGCACACTCTTTCTATTGGATCATTTGCTTGGGGAAAGCCAGCTCTCTGGTTGTGAGGAGGACATATAGGTAGTAAATGAAGAGTCCCGTGTGATGAGGAACAGAAACCTCTAGCCAACATAACTGAGCCTGGAAGCACACTTTCCAGTTGAAGTGACTGCAACCCTGAACAGCTTTCTGCAGATACGGAGCCACAATCACCCAGTAAAACAACTCCCAGATTCCTGATCCTGAGAAAAGGTAGGTCAGATTGTTTTAAGCTGCTAGGGTTTGGATAAGTAGTGATGCAGCAAGGGATAACTAACACATATATTGGTACCGAGAGGCCTCATGGTGTAACAAAAACCTAAAATGCTGGAATGGCTTTGGAACTAGACCATGGCCTCTAAGGACAGTATTAGTGAAGAAACTGTTACTAAAAGCTTCATGGCATTTTATAAGGCTGCAATGAGGGCAGAAAAGTGAGGTAGATGTTACAGGAAGGGTATCCCTGTTAGGAAGGGTACAGAAAGTTCAAGAACACTGTTACCTTTAGTTATGTGAAAAGTAGAAAATGTTACCTAATAACCTGGGTGATTTAGCTAAGGAGATTTTTAAACCAGAGAGTTGAAAAGTGCTGCCTTGTTTTTTGGCTTTATATGGTAAAAAAAAAAAAAAAAGAAAAGAAAAGAAAAAAAAGAAAAGACAAAGACAAAAACAAACTAAATGAAGAACTGTTAAAGAAGAGCTGGGACTTGAGTGAGGGTTTTGAAAATGTGCAGTTTCTCCAGGATGCAAACAACACTAAAATTTAGAAATGGTCTCTGAGCCAATACCAAATCCAGGGCACCAATGGAAAAAACGTGGTCTAAAACTAAGCTGAGGGAGGGAGTATAAAATCTTTTGTTAAAACCTCAGAAAGATCAAAGACAGTGCCAGACAAAAGGCCTAGTAAAGAGAACAACTCTCTTCAGATTCTCTCAAATAATAAGGCTTTTAGGAAGCTTAAGGGTGTGGCATCTCAGCAGCAGCTCTCGGTAGTAAAAGGCTTCTCTTAAATATATTTACGGTGCGGCATTTAATGAAATAGACCCCATAAAGTACATAGAAGACCTACAAGTTTTTTTGTTTTTTTTTTTTTTTTTAGGAATTACATATTCTGAAACACTGCCAGCTTGAACTAATGAGACAAGAAACCATACAAAATGAAAAAAGGTCTTCAGAATCCTAAAATGTTGGCAGGAAGAAAGCTAAGAAAACTCAATAACAAACATGTTCTACCTTTCATGAAAAAGAAAGGGTGTGCAGAGAGCAGAACCAAATGCCCAAAAGACAAAGTTGAGAGCCTTGGGTGAATTATACTCATGAACTGACATTCAACCAAGGAACTATCATAATTTGTGTGACTGGATTTCAGATATGCTTTGGACCAGGAACCAACCGTCTTGTGTCTACTACTGTCTACCCTCTGCCTCCTGCTCTGAATGGGAATGGTTTAAAGGATTTTCCTAAGCCTTACCCTGTACTGTATACTGGGTATGTGAGGGAGGGGGTGGATACTCCCCTTTAGCTTAACACGCTGAGAGAAATTGGAGTAGCTGTACTTAAGGAACGTCTGAGAAGCAACAACAGGTATCTGAAACCAATTTGGATGGGATTCTGGATTACGAGCTGATACTATAATGGGATGAGACCTGTAGCAGCTTTGAAAGGGAGAGCATTTATTCTGCATGTGGCTACTGTGGTAGTCAGCTTCCAATGGTCCCCATCTCCTGGCATTCACAACCTTGTGTAGTTCCTCCTACATTTACCTGGCTTGGTTTGTGTGACCATATATGTAACTTCCAAAGTAAGTCATAAAAGACTACTATTCTGGTCTTTTGTGCTCTCTTACTTGTGCTCTTTTTCTTTTGGATCACTATATTTGGGGTAAGCCTGCTGCTATACCATTAGGACAATGAGGCAGCAATGGAGAAGTTCATGAGGCCTCCAGTCAGCAAGGAATTGAAGCTTG
This sequence comes from Puma concolor, assembly GCF_028749965.1. Classification (NCBI taxonomy): domain Eukaryota; kingdom Metazoa; phylum Chordata; class Mammalia; order Carnivora; family Felidae; genus Puma; species Puma concolor. The sequence goes on along the minus strand of NC_141673.1, from coordinate 113,930,304 downwards.
CTAACAACTATGTGAGGGAGTGTAGAAGTGAAATTCTCCAGAGTCAGTCAAACCTTTAGAAGACTGCAGCCCTAACCAAGAGCTTTACTGGGACCTTATGAAAGACCCTCGGCCAGGATTGTTCAGAAAAGCTGCTCCTAGATTCCTAGCCCTCAAGAACTGTGTGAGATATTAAGTATTTACTGCTCTATGCTGCTAAGTTTGGGAGTGATTTACTGTGCAGCAATTAATAACTAATACAGAATTTAAGCAGGGAAGAGACTGAAAATAGAGATAAGTCAGATCATCAGAACCCAATAAACTCCACTGAAGAGTTGTTGCATTCTACTCTATCAGAAAAAGGAAGAATTTAAAGGATTTTAGATATCAAAGCAACAGCCATATTCAAATTTTAAAGAGTATGCTGACAATTTTGAGGGGGTTATAAATTTGAAAACCATAGTGAGACCAATTAAGAAGCAATTATAAACCTTTCAGAATAAGGCAGACTAATCTTTTTAAGGAATTCTTAGATTGAAATGCGTAGGTTTACGTGAAGGAGCAGCCTTAAAAACTGAAAATCATTAAAGTGTACAGAACCTGTAAAAAAGTGCAGAAACCTTTTTTTTTTTCAGCTGATGAATTCTTCAAAACATATTGTATACATCTTAGCATCCACTGGGAAACCAAGCCTGTATTTAAGGAGAGAAAACAATCCATTTGGTCGATATACTTGTCTACTTAAGGCCATGTTCTTTGACACCTTGCTTAGTATCTCACATTCTATCATGAATACAACTATATGTGTATCAAAATTAGTACTATCAAAACACTCTATAACAAAAATCACTTGTTATATAATGGAAATTTGCTGAAAATTTTAAAACCAACCTAAAAAACACATTTCTATCCTTCAAGGATTAAAAATGAAACTAAAACAGTAAACTAAAAAGATCTGTGCAGTTACTGCATAATAAGGCACCATGCTAAAAACTTTACACAAGATCTCAATTATACCAGACTTGGGGTTAAGTAGGACAACCAGAACTTGAAATAAAACCTAACTCCACTGCTCATGTTTTGAGCCCAGTAGAGTAGCTATTTTCAATCCTATCAGATCCAATGCTCCTTCTTTTCAAATTCCTTCACTATTCTGCTTTACACATTTTTCAAATATTCAATCCAAGAACCTACTGCAAAACAAAGTAGAAATAAAAGGAAAGTAATTTACAATCAAATATGTATTTCAACATGTAAATTCTTGGGGTATGTACCTAGGAAGACAAAATGAAGCAATCACAGATGCTACATGTCTACAAAGAATCACTGTGAATGTGACAGTTAAAAAAAAAACAGAGTTTATGCTTTAGGTCTGTTGATTCAAATACTACAAATGATGTTGATGAAGTTATTTCCAAAATGGTAACAACTCACTACAAAAGTTCTAAACAAAACACAGTATAATATTCCCTTATTTTATATACTAGTAGCAATCCTAGAAATGTTAGTATATATAAAAACTGTACAAAAACACTTTACATTTAGGTCCTAGACTCAGAAAATTTACAAGTGGAAATTTCACCTACTAGGATGTTCTGTGGGATAGTCAAAAGTCCCATGGGCAATTCTTTGCGTTGCAGGACTACTCTTTGCATGATGGAACTCATACTGTTCCTGACCCCAAGACCATCTCCCCAAAATTGTGACAATCAAAAGCATTTCCACAATTTTCCAGGATATCCTGAAGATGAGAGAATAGTATAGTCCCGGTGGAGAACCACGCAGAGAAAGGAGAGTTCTCAGATACTCAATAACCTCAAATATCCACTTGCTGGATCCTGAAACAAGCATACTGTACCCAAATCCTTTATTGTAAAGATATTTACAGGCATACCTCATTTTATTGAACTTCACAGGTAGTGTGCTTTTTATAAATTGAAGGTTTGTGGCAACTCTGCACAGAGCCAAGTGTATAGGCCTCATTTTTTCAACTGCATGTGCTTACTACTATCTTTGTGTCACAGTCTGGTAATTCTCACAATATTTCAAAAATTTTTTCATTATTGTATTTGTTATGGTGATCTGTGATCAATGATTATGACTCAATGAAAGCTCAAATGATAGTTAACGTTTTTTAGCAATAAGGTATTTTTTAATTAAGGTATATACTTTTTTTTTGACATCTTATTACACACTTAATAGACTCCAGTATTGGGGCGCCTGGGTGGCGCAGTCGGTTAAGTGTCCGACTTCAGCCAGGTCACAATCTCGTGGTCCATGAGTTCGAGCCCCGCGTCAGGCTCTGGGCTGATGGCTCAGAGCCTGGAGCCTGTTTCCGATTCTGTGTCTCCCTCTCTCTCTGCCCCTCCCCCGTTCATGCTCTGTCTCTCTCTTTCCCAAAAATAAATAAATGTTGAAAAAAAAATTTTTAAAAATAGACTCCAGTATAGTGTAAACCTAACTTTAAATGCACTGGGAAACCAAAAAATTCACTTGATTCGCCTTGTTCCAGTATTCACGTTATGCAAGACCTGGAACTGAACCCACAGTATCTTTGAGGTATGCCTGTATATAACTGCAGCAGGAGTGATAGATATTCCTTGGAGTTCCTCAAGCAGCCAGTTTCTACCTAGTGGGGATGCACATCCTTCAGGCTATCACACCATATGTAGCTGCAGGAATGGCTCATATAGATCAGAGTATCTACTAGGAAGGTATCCTGAACCGTTTGTGCATCTGAAGTTGGCTGGATAAACTTCTTTGCCAACAGAGTCCAAAACTTAATAGCATTTCCCTGGCTCTTATCATCACTCTGACCTCACCATCACCTAATGTGACCCAATCTTCCACACTTCCTTGTTTTCCCAAACTCTTCCACTCAGTTATCTAGAATAGAGATATCCTCTTCATAAAAGTCTCAAATTTCTTTCATTGTTCCCTCAACTTCTTGCCCTGACGGTGTCTTCCTGAAATAGTGCTCCCTATAGCCCTTTTAAGAAGAAGCTATTTATTTTCCCATGTCCAACTTACTTAGAGGTGGGTTAAGTATTCATTCTCCTTGCTTTCCACCACCAATCCCATACCATTTCTTTGTTCTCCTTTCAAAAATCATAACCCCCTCAGAAATTCAGAACATCATTCTCCCCAAAGCTGTCATACACACTCTCTTGGTCGAGTCACAGAGCTTCCAGTCTTGTTCTCAACTACTACTAACTACACTTCTGCCATCATGACCTTCTCACCCACATTGATCTTTTTCTGTGTTCCACCTTAGCCACCATTCCTGTGATTATATTCTAGCTCTTGCCTTCACTAGTAACTGTGCCACCTCTGACATCCAAAATCAAGCGTCTCACTTTTTAACCACCACCCTCATGATTTAGTTTCACCTATTCCAGCAGTTGCCTCCCACAAAACCTTTTATGCCAATGATTCCTACCACTTCTCCACTATTCATCAGCTTCTTGATATCTCCTTTCCCTGCTCACCCAGTTTAGATTCCATGGTCTATCATGACAATCTACCTCACTAATCTTCTCATCCCTCTCTTCTTCCTTTGTACTTGTTGGGCAAACATTAACGCCCCAAAACCCCTATCATATACCTACTTGGTGCTTGAACTCAATTTTAATGCTTGCATTCAACTGCTGAAGTGAGCTGACAGGTCTCACTTTAAATGATCACAAATATTGAGCCCTCCGCTCATCCATCAATCATACCACATTTCTCTAGTAAGTCAGCTTTCCCACACATACCTTCATCTGTCTTAAGGTCCCACCCCCCTCTGAGGTGATGACCTCACCTCATACTTCACAGAGAAAATAGAATCATAGAATAAATTACCTCATTCTCCCACTGTCAATTCTAACAACTGAACTGAGTTTTTTTCTCACATCTGCCTTTTTTCTTACTTTTAAAGAGGAAGAAGTATTTCTGCTCTAATTAGCGACCAACCCCCTCTATGAAATTGATCCAGGAGAGACAGTTTTAAGGAAATAGTTTTTAGGAACAAAGTCCCCAGTGGAAGAGGGGATAGGATTATTTTATCCTTTTTAACAACATCATTCCAACTATTACACTAAGTCTACTATTTATAATGACTCTTTTAACATTTTGGTCTACTAATTCTATTACCTGGGTTACTTCTGTGTCTTCCGTATTTTTTCCTTAGTCGTTAGTTGTATGTTCCAGCTTCTTTGCATACCTGGTAATTTTTTTATTGGATGCTAAACACTAAGTTTTATGTTGTAGGATCTTTTAGTATTCTTTTGAATATTTTTCAGCATTATTCTGGGACACAGTTAAGTTACCTGTAATTAGTCTGATCCTTTTGAGAATAGTGTTTAATCTCTGTTAGGCTGTATCCTGAACAGTCTTTAGAGCTAATTTGGCCCTAAAACTAAGGAAATAACTCTTCTGAGAAATCTTACCTGATGCCCCATGTTATTAGGATGTCTTTCCACTCTGGCTAGTGAGAACACAACACATTCCTAGTCCTGTGTGAGCTCCCAGGACTGTCCCTCCTACTTCTTTACAGTTGCTTTTGCCTCAGCCTTCAAAGTTTCCTCAGACAGGCTCAGATCAGTTTTCAGGCACCCTCAAGGGAATCTCTGGAGCTCTCTGTGCGTGTCTGATACCCTGACCTGAAGCCACTTCAGCTTCCCCAAACTCTGAATTTTCTCTCTTCCAACTCAAGGAGGCTGTCAGTCAGGGTCTATTTGGGATCTCCTCCACATATGCTCGAAGCCTGGAAACTAGGTGGGTAGAGATGGGGAAACTGAGGACTAGCTTTGCTTCCCTCATTTATTTCCTACCTTCCCTTTGTGTCTGCTGAAACTTTGTAACTCATTTTATTTTTTAAATTAATTACATTTACACCCAACGTAACTCATTTTTAAAAGAAATCATTTGTTGATCTCCCAGCCTACTTCAGCCACTGTCCTGTTTTTTCTGTTCCTTTTCATAGCAGAACTATTGCAAAGCATCGTCTACAACTGCCATGATTCTTTTATCTCTCATTATTTCTTCTATTCCTCACTGGGCTTTCCTTCCTACTTACTCCACCAAAATAGGCCAATGGCACACATGTAATCAAATTAAACAATCACTTTCCCCTACTCATCTTCTCAGTGGACACAGTTAACCAATTTCCTTTCTTGAAACACTTTGATAATTTTCTTCCTACTTCTTTAATAGCTCCTCCTTTAGCTGAGCCACAAGGCACAGCTTTAAAAGCCATCTCCCAAAGACTTGCCAATTTATAGCACCAACCCATGACTTTAAAATATTACATACACTTCCAGTGCAGACTGTTCTAATTCACTACACTCTTACATATCCAGTTAAATATGGACAAGAGGCACTTCAAACACATCCATTCTTTCTGTATCCTCCCTTCTCTGTCCCTATTTCAGTAAGTGGCCTAATCACCCTACCATCCAGGTGCTCAAGGTAAAAATCAAGAGTTAATCCTTGATTCTTTCTCTCCATCTAATACATTCAGATCCACCAGCAACTTCTGCTGGTTCTACCTTCAAAATATACCTCAAATCCATCCATTTCTCTTTATCTCCACTACCACCACCCTAGTTAAAGTCACCAACTCTCATTCTTGCTCAATATGCCTCATTCTCCCATATGATAGCAAGAATAATCTTGAAAAACATGACTTCAGATCATGGCACTCCTTTGCCTGAAATTCTCTAATGGCTTACTTCATTTCTGAACAATCCAAACTCCTTGTAGTAGCCTATAATACCTTACCAGATATAGACTCCTGATTATCGTTGGGTCCTCAGTCAGAGGACCTTTTTTCATTTTGCCCTAGTCATATTTGCCTTCTATTCCTACCTCATATTCTCTGCATCTGTGGGTCTCTCTGCCTGGAATGTTCTTCACCCAGATTTTCAAAGGGTTGGCTCATTCCCACCATTCCAGGTTCAGATCCAACGTTCCTTGACCATCTATGCCAAGAAAACTCTATCTTCCTCCTTCCATCTGAAATTAACTTGTTCCACTGCCAAATAAGAGTTATAGTTTTTACTTTCATTTGCCCTTTTTGTGTTTCCCCATTACAGAATTCATTCAATGAAGCAAATATTGAACACTTACTACATGCCAGGCACTCTTTTGGGTGCTGAAAACACATCAGTGAAATAAAGCAAGACAAAAATTCCTGCCCTAATACAGCCTATATTCTAGAATGTAAGATCCATGAAAAAAGGAACCCTGTTTGTTCAGTGTTGTAACCACGGGAACTATAACAATCCTTGCCTCAAAGCAAATGCACAAGTATTTGCCACAAAAGTGATTGAAAATGGGCTAATCTACATTTTCTCAGTCTGTACAACATACCTCATCTCAAATATCTCCACCTATCTATTAGAATAATGATCAAATTCTTGTTTCAGACTTCAAAACAGCCATATTTATATTGTTTCCCTTTAGACTCTTACAGGTGAAACACAAATTTGCAACCACAACTACACAATTCTGGCTCTAATTTCAAATTCTCATAACAATAAAAGCTTTGTGACTACAGCACCCGTTTATGTTTAAATCCTTTAGAACTTGTGAGTCTTTCTGGACTAAACTGGAACCAATTATCCCTGCACCCAGACTACCTTTATTTCCATGTAAATTATGTTTATATAATATGCAAATGAAATTATTAACTAATTCAAGATTGAATGACTATTCTGTAAACACATAAAATACTTCTGGAAACAGACCATAATATACTCATTACAACAGGAAATTACTATAGCCTTACTTCACTTTGCAGTTAAGAAAACCTGGGTGAGTGGAAGCAGGTGTGCATACACTCAACTGTCGGAAGCTGCACGAGGCCTTGAGTCTAAAATTGGTTTTCCTGGGGCACCTGGGCAGCTTGGTTAAGTGGCTGACTTCGGCTCAGGTCATGATGTCATGGTTCGTTGGTTCGAGCCCTGCGTCGGGCTCTGTGCTGACAGCTCAGAGCCTGGAGCCTATTTCAGATTCTGTGTCTCCCTCTCTCTCTCTCTCAAAGATAAATATTTTTAAAAATATAAAAATAAAATTGTCTTTCTCAAATTATTACCCAAATTTAAAGACACACTTTTTGCAACTACATACAATGCTACAAGGACAAAGAACATATCTAACACATTCATATGGGATAATCCCAAATACAAGGGATTGTGTAAATGTAAGTAAGCCACAAAAGTCAAAATACATTTTCTCAGAGAATATACAACTGCTACTTGTGGTTCTAAAATACTGAAAATAATTCATCCCAATATATAAAAAAAATTGAAACTATTAAATCATTGATGGGATGTTTTAAATCTCACATTATCTTTACCCCTGGATTCACTCTAAGGCCATGTCATTTCAGCCAGAACTCTATATTGAAGTGAATTCAACCAAAATGATCTGCTTTAATAATCTGTTAACAAAATTCAGCAAACTTGTCACCATGCATTAACAGAAGCTGACCCAAACCTTTCAAAGAACTGATTATATCCCCATTCATCAAAGCTACAACTCAAATAATGGGTCATAATAGATTTAACTACATGTTTTTGTTTTTCATCTACCTACTACACTGGGGTTAGTGGATGAAATTCACTTCATATATATTTAAAGGTATAAAGTTGGGTATCCACTATGTTTGAAACACTCAATAACTCAAAATCGTTCCCTATAATCGCAGGCTTTAAGTTACATAAACTTGATCAAGACCTGCCAAAATTTACAAATGTGTTGCAGACGACAAAGCTTCAAGCAACTCATTGAAAGTAGTTCTAGCAACTTATTTAAAATGTTTGAATCATTTCTCATCGATTTCCCAATAAATTGATATATTCTTACAAAAAATTTACAAAACACTAATGTAAATCACACTTTGAGGGTTCAAAAATTTACTTTAAAAAGTAAAAGACATACTCTACTCCTGTCTTTGTATTTCATATTTTCATACCACTTTGCACTTAGAAGCTCACAACTCATTTCACTCCCAAATTACAATATAAAATTCTCTTTTCCTTGCTGGTTATTTTAAGAAGCAGAATTACAAACTATGTCTTCATCCCATGGTATTACTGTTACTTTTAAAATGCTATCTTTTGGGGGTGCCTGGGTGGCTCAGTTGGTTAAGCCAACTGAGATCTTGGCTCAAGTCATGATCTCATGGTCAGTAGGAGCCCTGCATCAGGCTCTGCGCAGGGCAATGTCAAGCCTGCTAGAAATTCTCTCTGCCCCTCCCCTGCTCAAAAGCATGAGCATGCACATGTGCTCTCTATCAAATAAATATACATTTAAATGCTAGCTTTTGCTTTAAAACTGCTGTTTAACCAACTGCTGATAAGAAATACCCTTAACTTTTTAGGAAAACTGAATCATATATAGTAGATTCCAAATCTTTCTATCTTTCATCTGTTTTTACTACCGTGATGTAGTAGTATGCAAAATATAAAACTAAAACCTAGTTTTTAGGACTGTGGGTTTAATACTTAAATCTAGCCACAAATTCATGAACCTGTGAGTACAGATTATTCCTCGTTTACAAAATTTAGCTACCTTACATTTAGACAGTATTTTTAATTAAGTACTGTTGATTAAAAGAAAGAAATGGTAGTTCAGCACAAACTCCATTACAGATCACAAAGCCTCTACAAAACATGGTAAATACGTAAGCCTGTCAGTTTTCATTACCATTGTTTTATAAGAAAATGAACTCTAAGTTCAAATGGTATTAATCCAAAATTTTAAATATCAGGTAGTACACTGAAACAAGAGCTCTTTAGGCACCTAGGAACCACAGTTTTCAAGAGGTTCCTTTTGTAGTTAAGAGTAGTCTCTTCCTTAAGCCAATTAAGAAAGAAAGGGGGGGGGGGTGGAAAAGAGTCGTCTCTTCCTGAGTTGCCTATAGCTAAGGATAGAATTATCCTTCTTCTAATAAGTCTATAGAATTGTCATACTAATAAAACCAAAATGACTTCACTTGAAATTTCTAGGAGAGTTAGTAGCCCTTAATCTTGAGCTTTCTGCTCCAATTTGTTACCAATGCTTTGAGAAACTGATGGACAAATATGAACTTTTCCCCTAGAAAAATATACCATCACAAAATTTTATATGCATATCATGGGAATTCACTACTTCCAGAATAATTTCCATGCAGTCCTTAGAACTTAGAAATTTCTCAAAAATATCTTGGTTGGGGGGGGGGGGCTGATTGGCTCAGGCAGTAGAGCATGTGGGTCTTGATCTTAGGTTCATGAGTTCAAGCCCCATGCTGGCCATATAGCTTACCTAAAAAAATAAATTATAAAAATATCTTCAAGTAGAAATTGGACACTAAATTTTACTATTGCTTCTCAATTATCTTTGATTTTAAATAGACTAGTTATTGGCTACTTAATGCAAAAAAAAATTCTCGAGTCCTTTCTAATTCAAACTATTTGTAAAAATTAAACTTTGCTTCTACTGTAACTGAGATTTCACATATTTTTCTTCACTTCCAAGAAAGAAGGAAGAAATCTAATTTTACAGCTCCAAATACAAGGACTAAAAAAATCTTAGTTCATAAAATTTTAAAGGGAAAAAAAAGATTTTTGGTTTATTTCAAAAAATGAGAAAACATTTAAATTGATCATTTAAAGTACAAAAACTAGACTTTTATCAATTTTTGAAAATGTAACACTTATTTTTCCTCATTTCAGAGATATATACATATTTCCAATTTATCCCTAATTAAAAACAAACAAAAAACCCATCCACTTTATAACTAGTCCTTAACTTGGATCTAATAACATTATATACAGGACCTAATAATGGATGGTAGTTCTACGAGGAGAGAAAGGCAGGTGTATGAGACCATTTTGTCCAGATAGAACCCAATTAAAACAAGGTGCTGGATTATAATGGCTAGACCCTACTTCAACAGTCTCAAAGATAGCTGTGTAGGGTAGTATCAATTACATCACCTATTCTACCCAAATCAGACTAGGTAATAGGAGTAGAAAGGTTAACTCTCCACTCACAATAGAGCCACAACACCCTGGACATCCCAATGAAAAAGTTACACTATAGGAACCAGGTAGTTCCAATTTATTAATTATCACTTTAAAACCAATGTTTTCAGAATGTCTTTCCTAGCAGAATTATACTTTAATGTAAAGCTCCAATTCTAACCAACATAAATCAATTTTATTAAAAACACACCAATAGTACCAACATCTTGCAAAGTTATCCCTTCAATTAAAAGAGAAGCCGTGGCACTAGACTTAGTATTTCAACATTCCTAACTTCAAAGTTAAGATCTCAAATTTAAGATTATAATCTTAACAAAAATGTTAAAATATTATAATGGCACAAACATCTGCCCTCTCAACTTATCCAAATTTTTCTTTTTTAAACCCAAAGGGACTCATTTATCTCATTTTAGAACTGACAGTCTATTGACTTCCTATTTGAAAATTACTTCTGTAGGGGCGCCTGGGTGGCGCAGTCGGTTAAGTGTCCGACTTCAGCCAGGTCACGATCTCGCGGTCCGTGAGTTCGAGCCCCGCGTCAGGCTCTGGGCTGATGGCTCAGAGCCTGGAGCCTGTTTCCGATTCTATGTCTCCCTCTCTCTGCCCCTCCCCTGTTCATGCTCTGTCTCTCTCTGTCCCAAAAATAAATAAACGTTGAAAAAAAAAAAAAATTACTTCTGTAATTCATCAACTCCAAGACCTCATCAAATGTTGTTTTTTGACTTAGCAAGCTACAATGTATGACAGTGTACCAATTCAAACATTTAATCCCTAAACATCTAAGACTCAGTCAAGTTCTTCAATTTATTACAATTTGGAATTATTTTTCAATCCAACTACACTAATAAATAACAACTAAATTCTAAAATTGAGTAAAGTCACGGGGGTGGGGGGAGGATTTCTACTTAAAATTGTTTCTTAAAAATTAAGAGGCATGCCCAATTGTGTTCAGCTTATATTATTAAAATTGGTTAAATAGGAGTACATTAATAAGTTTTATTTTCTCAGTGGTAAGACCTAGAATTTGTCTGTCCTTCACCACAGAAACAAAATATGGTAACAATTACCAGACAGTTCACATGACAATACTGCAGATACATTTTGATCATGAAATGCTTTCTTAATCAGGGGGTATATACAAAACTGTCATCTAAATCTGCCCCATCTTTAATGATCAACATACCATTATACTTTTTTTAGCTAGACCCTCAATGTCCAAGGCAAAAGTTTGTTTTAACCATTCACCTTTACAAGTACATCATGCTTCAACAAATTATCAAAATATTTTTGTTTTTCTAAAGTTAACTCAGAATTCAATTATTTCTATGTTTAGCCTACATTTTCAATATTGTGTAGCATGCTATTTTCAATATTGTGACTTATATGGCCTACTACTACTGACAACATGAACCAGGACTGTACCGCAGCAATTTACTTGGTAGTGCTTACATCCTTTTATTAAATTCAGTATCTATTCTTGATGTCTATGCTTCACTGATCATAGTTTTGGCTGGATGTAAATTGAAACAAATTCTAAACAGATGATGGAAAAAGGTAGCTTAAAGGAAAATAAAAATCCCTCACGCTCCTCAGAGAGACTGCACATGTTACTAATGATATCCATTGCACTATAAGACGTCAAAATTATTTCCGTGAACAAAATTATCTATAAAGTTTAACAAACATTGATACTTTAGTTGAGTTCAGCTCGGAGTTCAGGTTGTAGCTCGAGACTGTCCAAAATACTCAGAAGCAAGACTTAACTAAATGTCTAACACGTACTGTAGTGCTACCTTGCTTTTATAAAGCATCTCCCCACCTTCCCTGGCTGCAAAACAAGAACTACAAATTAAATTCCAAGGCAGTATAACACCAACACCCCAACTTGAAAGTATGATCTGTAAAACTTAGAAACAAAAATAAAACCAAAAGACAAGATTCTGCAGTCACAAGCACTTTAATTTTTAAAAACAAATCACTTATTAAAAAATAAATGGCACCAATCTACTCTAAAGTTGACACAAGTAAAATAAATTGAGAGGTTCTGTCTGATAAGTGCTGAAAGTCAGTGCTACACCAGACAATCTCAACTACTACATGCACTTATCACTTAGCTTATCTGTAAAGTTAGACTTAAAACACTACTCTCAAAAATAACATTCAACTGTCAGAACCATTTTACTTTAAAAGGTTAAATAACCCAAACAATTTGAAGAGCTTTATTTTCAAAATCAACATTACAGAGCATAATTTCTACATTTAAAATTCTTACAGTACCAAATAGAAGTATTACAGTACAATTTTCCACAACAAAATTGCAGCACACAAATCTTGCGACTCCTTGATTTCCTTGAACTGTCAATACGCTGCACCCTGTTTAAATGGCTGTACCTGAAAACCAAAGTATGCAATTCCTTAAGATTAGAAGTCATCAAGCTATACTGTCAAGAATCTGGGGAAAATGAGAGGAAGATTCTATTATCCTTGTGTCTCAACCCAGTTTCCACAACAAGGTAAAGCCATAGCTATGATAAAATGTCTATTTGCTGTAAATAGTTAAATACTGAAACCCACCCGATATAAAACATCTGAATGTGAAGATTTCTGTAAAATGAACTCACTTAACTTTAGTTCGGTTATCGATAAGTAAGGACCCTCTTTCGAAATCTAGATCTATAAAACATCTTCTTAAATTGGGTCGTTTCTTCCCCTATGTTGAGAAACCAGAAAGAAGGCAGACTTACACTTAAAAAAAAAAAAAAGCTATTAATAAAGTTACAGGCTTTAGAAAAGCTACGTACTCCAAAATAAGTCTGCAACATAGTCTCAAAGATCAAAGAAAAAGTCAGGGATAGACAGTAGTTTATTACCCTCCGACTAATTAGAATTGGGGAGGAATGAATGCAAAAGTCCCAAAGATACAGAAAATGAATCTTATCTTCTATAAAAGTCATCCGAGCAAACACGCAGTACTCTCAACACTCTGTTGCAGGGGGTAAAAGGAATACAAGCCTCACAGACCTGCTGTCAACATTACATGCCCCAGTGAGGCTCCCCGTGGGGGCCGCACAGAGCCCAGCCACCTTTCCAGGCCATCGGGAAGCGAAATTCCCCCACTGTGCACGGAACCTGCGCTCCCCAGCGCCCGCAGCGCGCGAAGGCCGAGGTGGCCCTAGAACGCCACCCAGCGGCCTGCCGGGAGGGCTGCAGGCGGGTCCTCCGCGGCTCCCGGCTCGCCGCACCCCCACCGCCACCCAAGCCCGTTCCCCTCTCCGGATGCACAAGGCCCAACCCAAGAACTAAGACCACAAAATGGCTGCCGGCAGCTTCGTCACGTGACCCCTTTGTGCCTTTCGGGCTCCCGAACTCCGCGGGACCCGGGTACAAGTGGCCGGGGTCGGCGGGTGGCCTTAGAGGGGGCCCCGCCGGGCCGCGGCGGCCGGGGGTCGAGGCCGGGGGAGGCGGGGTAAAGGCCCGGCCGGCGACTGAGGGTCGGCGGCGAAGAGAAGATGGCGGCCATTTTGTGTGGGTATGCTGCTCCGCCGCCGCCGCAGGCAGCAGAGGGAGCGGGGCCTGGCGCTGGGTCGGACAGGGGAGTTAACACGTACCGACTCCTCTTCCTTCTCCATTCCGGTGGGCATCTGCGGCACGGCCCGGTTTATCGAGGCGTATTCGTGCAGGTCGGGCAGATCCTCACAGCGGAAAACCGGCAGCGGCTTCGAGGCGTCTAGCGCCCGCGCCCGAAACGACAGTTTACTCATCTCAGGCGCAGCAGATACCTCTCCGCTCTGGGGAAACGGCCCCGGCCAGCGGGATCATGGAGAACCGGGGGTTCGGTCCCCACTCGCCTACCGCTGCCGGGGACTTGAGGGGCGGAGCGCAGAGCCCGCCGTCCGGGCACTAACACCAGCCGGGAGGGTGGGAGGCTGTGCCGCTCCGCTCCTCTCTCGCTCGCTCTCTTCAATACGCCATGGCCAACATGGCGGACATTAAAACTCCACTGTGCGCTCTTCAGCCAACCCCAGCCATTCCCCACACTGCATCGCGCAGCGGCGCGGGCACGCGGGGGGGGGGGGGGGGAGCGCGGGCTCGAGGCCGGGCGCCGGCACGGAGCGCGCGTCCCGCCAACCCCGGCGCCCGCCGGCCTCGCTGCTCGCGGCCCCCACCCTCCGCAGGCCTGGAGGCGGACGGGCGGGACGGGGCAGACTGGGCGCTCGGACGCCGGGAGCCGACGCCTCGATCCTCCTGTTCCTCCTTATAGCGCACACGCTCACATTCTCACGCTCGCTCCCTCCCCGCGCCGTTTTCTGACAGGCAGAGGTGCAGGCAAACTACCCAGCCGCAAGCCGGCTTAGCGAAAGGCAACGGCGGGAGAATTGCGGGGTGGTGCTATTACTCGGGGGGTGGGCGGGCTCGGCACCTGTCACCCCCGCCAGCGGCCAGCGCAAGGGGCGGGGGCGACTCTGGGGGGCCAAAGCCGCCCTCGGTGGGGGTTAGGAGGGGCGCTCCAGACGGCGCTGCGCACCGATGGCAAATTCAGTGGGTGAATGCATGTCTTAGTTATCGCGGCTTTTTAGGTCTTTAAAACAAAAATGCAAACGAAATTAGGGGCAAAATAATACTTTGGGTGAACTTTTACCAGCGATTATTTTTCGTCTAATGAAATTCTGGATTATAATATTTGACAGGCTCCGCAGCAAATCTTTGGTCAGTTCCCATCCACTGAACTCAGTATAAACGGTACGCATCCTTCTCCGCTCCAAAATAGGTCTTTTTTTAATCTTGCATTTTATGTACCCATATTCACACTTTTATTGTAATTGAAGCAAAAGGAATTCTTATCGGGCACTGTGACCTTAAGGGAAAAAAAAATTTTAAACGACCTACTTCAGGATTGCACAGCCAATTCATTATATGTAGCTCATGATTTTGTTTGCACTGAAGGAAAAAGCTGCTTCTATGACATAGTCATGGGTTCACACTTATCATTTGTTCTCTGAAAAACTTTATAAGATTGAATCATATAAAGCCTGTAGTGCTCCTGCCAAATTAAAACAGAGAAAAAGGGGAAGAACTGATATATTAATTTTTGGTTTATATTATACATGAAACTAGGTATCCAGAGAGCTCCTTCCGGTGGCATATTAAACAAAAACCAGAAAGACTGTTAGGGTGGGTTTAGTAGGTTTGGCAGCAAAATTTCAAACGTTCACTGAGATAGAAAAATGTTTTATAAGTCTGCTTTTCTCCCTGGGGCTACACAGTAAAAATAATCACAATTCTTAAATACTGGGTTGGATGGGAACTGTTAACTTGCTTAAGGCACATAGGAAACTGCTATCTTCCAGGCTGGTTTAGCTACACTCTACCAGGTGGGGAGAAGAAAAGGAACACACAGACTCCAGTTCTCAAAAATTACCCTAAAATTCTCATACTGACAACTTACCTCTGGGAG
Organism: Puma concolor; assembly: GCF_028749965.1. Taxonomy (NCBI): domain Eukaryota; kingdom Metazoa; phylum Chordata; class Mammalia; order Carnivora; family Felidae; genus Puma; species Puma concolor. The sequence goes on along the minus strand of NC_141673.1, from coordinate 113,914,857 downwards.
GCAGAGGGACTTTCATCCACATTTTCTATACTAATACTGTGCATTTATTCAATGAGCAAACATTTATGAGCCCTCGTGGCCTTCTAAGTATGCTGCTGATGACTTATCACTGGCAGATCTCAGAGCTCGAGCAGACGGACCTGTAGATGAAAACTGCCACACCTGAAGTAAGTGTTATAATGAAAGCACAGGCTATTGTGGGAACAGGCAGGAGTGGCACCCAATCCATAGGCAGTGGCTCTAATGAAAGCATTCAGGGAAGGTTTTTTTGGAGGAGATGATATCTGAGTCAAAATTGTGTAGGATAAGTATGAGTTAACCTTGCCAAAAAAAAACAAAACAAAAAAAAAAAAATGAAGAGAAGTATATTAGGCAAGAGAAGCAGCATGTGCAAAGAATTAGCCACGAGAGCCCATATCATATTCTGGGAGCCTCAAGAATTGCCAACCACACTGTGAAATAGACACCTATTTAGCCAAGTTTAAGAGTTCTGGTTCAATATTAGCCTAGTAGTCCTCTGCAACCTACAATATTAGATTTCTGAAAATCCCACAAGTAGAAATCCATTGATTTTATAGAAGACTTCATAGCACAAAGTCTTTACAGACTTTATAGAACAAAATAGGATCTTAAGTTATGAATGAACCACCACGGAAACAAATATATGTATTTTTAAACTTCATGAAAATAACAGCTTATGGATAACATTTTCTACATCCCTTATGGATACTGTACAAATCAGTTCCTTGTTCTCTAGAAATTCTAGAATCATCCTCCATGGCAGGTTCAGAGATATGCTTACAAATTAAGCTTGCCTTTTCGCAGATAATATGCCTGCTAAGTGACGTTTTCTTTTTGCAGCAACTCTCCATCCAGCTCAATGACCTGGATTTCTGACTCCCAGGTCCTACTGGGTTTTCAAGGACCCAAAGACTGGAGTCTCAAGCTTCATACTCAATTCAGTTTCCTCTCTCCTAAGGGCCAGGAGTGCAGAAATAAAGGTTCAGGCTTAAATGTAGGGAATACAAGTAAGATTCTGATAAGGGGATACCCAGTAAACCAAATGATGAGTACTAGGCAGTATGGTGAAGTGCATTGCTATGGGAGTTCAGAAGGAAAAGTCAGTTTCACCTGGGCTGATCAGACATCATGGAGAAGATAAAGATAGCATGTGATTTGGTTCTGAAAGATGACTAATATTCCAGTTGGTAATGGCAATGAACTGGTAGAAGAAAAGGTATTCATGGGAGAAAGCAACTGTATGAACAAACCAGTGAGAGAAGGCAACTGCCAAGTGTGTGAAGGTGAGGTTTATTTGGCCAGAGTTCAGTAGAAGACTCCAAAAACAAACCAGGTGTGTGGTAAAACTGGTAAGCTCTTGGGTTGAGGGAGTAGGAGTAGAAAGTAAAGAGATAGAAGTTTTAATGGTAATAATAATTACTCATATCATCATGCTGAAATGTGCTTCATTTCAATTTACACCAAATACAGAAATTCTGCTGAAAACACAACCAAGAATGTGTGAAATGCAACTGCTCTAACACTGCAGTTTGCTATACATAATAAACCTGAAGTATGGTTCTAAATTTTAGTTCATGTCCAATATGTGCCCAAGTCTTATTATTTATTCTTTGAAACTGTATCTAGGATTTGTCTCCTTATTTCCATTCCCATTGCCTTAACCATAGTGCCAGCTCTCATCACTTCCCAACTGGAAAGTGGGAATTCATAATTATATTCATTCATTCCTTCAAGAAACCGTTATTAACCACCTACCTAACAGGAATCTGCAGGTACTCTCTTAGTGGCTAGTGGTAACTAATAGTAGCTGGTAGAGGTTCCCTGGGTATATGAAGGACAAACTGCCCTTCAGGGCTTCATAGTTCATGCCACCCAACCAGTGTGCCTAAATCCCCATTCCGTGGGTATCCTCCCTTCCCCAAGTCACTTATTTATATCTGCTCTTTATTTTGCCCATTAGATAAAGCCAAAAAATTTTTTTTTTTTTCGTACGGTTGTTAAGGCCTCATAACTTTGCCTAACTCTGTCCAACATCGTTTCTCATTATTGCCTAAGACAAGCTCTTCACTCTGGCTGGTATGTCTCATAACCATCTTTAAAAATCAGCATGTCTTTCCTGCCTCCAGATTTTTATTCATTCCTTTTTCTCAGTTCTCCCTGACGGACAGTATATTTCTAGCTAACGAAATGCGAAATACGACCTCACAGGAATGTTTTGAAGATTCAATAAAACATTCCATGTAAATATTTAGAATGGTCTCTAGCCCACAGTAAACATTCAGTAATTATAAACTATTGTTATTATCCCTCAAAATCCAAATCAAATATCATGCCCTCCACGAAATTGTGACTACTTAATCTCTCTGGGTTCTAATTTCCTAATATGAAGAATGAGTGAGTGGTTATGTGAATTCAAAATAATTCTTCTTAAGTCTGCACCATTGTTTCTCATCTCTGAACTCCCATTACACTTCCAATCAGTAAGAATAATACCTACCATTTACTATGTGCCAGGCAATGCGGAAGTACATTTTAAATGTATTATCTCATTTAATTTTCATGAGAGTCCTCTGAGATCTGTCCTGTTATAAAGGTTGCAGAACCTACCTATGGTCACAAAGCTGGTGATGGGCAATGCTGAGATTGAAATCCCTAGTGTCTGATTCCAGAGTGAAGCCCCCATATCCAGGTTATAAAGTGAAGCATGGAGTGAACTACAAGTCAGAAAAAAGAGATGTTGAATGTAGCCTTCCCTTTCAAGAGGCTTGGCAATGAAAGGAGGAGAGGCAGAGACAAAGGGGTAGCTATTTGGGTCACAGATTGTGTTGTTTTTGAAAGTGGGAGAGATGTGGGCATGTTTGTACACCGAAAACAAAGAATCGTATAAATTGATTAATGTTAGAACTGTCTTCTGAGGCAGGAAGGAAAGGGCAAAAATGGATGGTGATGCAAAGAAGTTACACTGTCTTTGATTAAACAATAAGATTTAAAAAACCATGATGCCAGTTTTGCTAGCAGGAGTCTAGATTCTTCATTCCTTCAAGCATTCAACAAATTTTGATTGGATGTTTACTAAGAACTAGGTGAAGCAGTTTGTGCTGCAGAACAATGATAAACAAGACATGATCCCTATAGCCTCATAGAGTTAATAATAAAGTGAGATATTGCTTTTACATTTAGTTGAGAAAAAGTGAAATTAATTTCTTTAAAATGTGTGAATGTATAATAATGATCTCAACATGAGAAAATGATAATAGGGCTATAAGGGAGCATTGTGCAAAAGCACTAAATTTTCACTTAAAGTTATTTTTCCTAACTTTCTGCTTCTTAGTTTCATGATAAGCTATATAAAGCAATGGCATCAAATAATTCTTCCAACATAACATTTAGGAAAATAAAAACTGGAAATGCTTTCATGATGTGTTTTTCCCCCTCAAGGAAATATTGGAAAGTAAATATTGCAATTGTTTTGCAGTGTATTTAATAGGGTGTCAAAGAAATAATATCTGAACTGATTCTTCTACAGAGTTGATTTATACATGGAATTCTGTATGGAATATTTAAGATCTATATTTGAGATAAAATATTCAGAATGTATCCAGAAATAATCTATCTCTACCTTAAAAGAATAAAGGGAAAATATTAATCTTAGCAAACTGTAGCAGGATGGACTCAAAGTTATTTCAGTTTACCTTTATCTCCAATACAAATTTTAACTGGAAAAAAAAAAAAAAAAGAAAAGAAAAAGAAACACAACTCAAACAAATTGGGCCTGAGAATGAATTAGAATATTTTTAAAAATCCACAAAATGGTGCCAGCAGTATTGAAATTTAAAAATTAAAAAAATAATACATCTTGTTGTGAAATATAAAATCCTAAATTTGTAGAAAATCTATTATGAACCCAGCAAGGATTTTGCCAAAATGGTCTAAATTTTCTCTGGAAAGAAAAAAGGTGATTAGGTAAGTTTAACCATTTTGAGGACTGGGCTTCCTTAATTCCCAGGTCCAACACATGATCTGAGCTTTTCTTCCCCAGTCCTAGTAGGCAGTTGATGAGAATTCTGTGGCATTATTTTAGTGAGGATAACACTAGACTACTGGATGCAGTTGGATGCATAAGTGGGAGTTATAAACAGGAAATCATTTGAAACTTGAATAACAATTTAGTACTTTAGAGGAATGTCACACATTCCAACAATTAATTTGCCAGAAGAATAAAAGTCCGCCTTAGAAAACAAGGAAATTGAAGAACTAAAACATATATATCATATTTGGTAGCATTTATCTAAACTGAATTTTGTTAAATTAGTGTTAACTCATTTAATGCAGTGAGTGGAATTTACTGACAAGACTACTGTGTACAGCCCAGGTGTTAGGAGCAAAGGTTGTAAGGAGCAAAGACAAAAATGAGCAAGTTAGGAGAGAAGAGAGGAGCGGGCCGGGGGAGGAGGAGGAAAAGGGAGGGAGGGAAAGGGAATGTAGTAACCTTTTAGGTGTCTTACAGTCTGAGCACATAAAACATCCTATAGTTGAGCTTTAGTTTTACTAAGCAACATAAACAAATCAGTATGGTATAAATGGTACATAGGGTGAAGAAATGAAACTTGGAGAAAAGCGAAAAACTGTTCATGAAGTAGAAATTCATACTGGAAGGTTTATATCAAATTTATTAGTGGGTGGTAGACAAAAAACAAAAAAGATTGGGAAGAGGGCTTTCAAGAGAGAGAGACTTTTTGAGTTGCTATTATTGCTTTTATGACTCAAGGCAGGAAATCATTTTCCTTTTGAAACATGGGGCACAGAATTATCTTCTCTATCATCTAATAAGTTAGTATTAGTGAAATTAAAGTTTTACTTTCACTGTATTCTTTATGATACGTTGAGCAACTGTTGTGCCGATTAGTTAGATAAATACTCTAAATCCAGTTTCTCCTCTCTTCCGGAGTAGGGAAGGGAAAGTGACGATTTCAACCGCAAGGACTGAGATTATAGGTGTGAAGAATGATTCATGGAGGAGGAGAAGGGCATGGAGAACAGAGCCGGAGAGATACGAACATCGAGGAGACAGCAAAGGGACAAGAGCCAGGAAAAGAACAGAGAAGGAGAGACAAGAGGCTGGGAGAAGCACAGAGAGAAGCTGGGTGAGGTAAATGTTTCAAGGAGGACCAAAAAGATTAATGAGGAAGACCAAAAAGAATGAGGCCGTCACTGGAGATCATAGCCAGCAAGATTTCTATAGGACACTGTGGGCAGAAAACATACTCTGGTGAGTTGAGATGTGAACTGGAGGAGTCATAGGCTGAGTGGTGCCTGAAGCATGTTAATTAATCATTTACCAGGCGAGCCAAAGCCAAGTAAAATTTTGAAGTGATTTCCCAATACTTTCTCTGTGATAGTTTTCTTGTTACTTGCCCACAGGAGTGAGAGCACCTCAAGGCCAAAAATCAGCCTAGCTTCAGGACAGAGCCAGGGACACAGTGTGGCTAACATCATCAACACCTCCCACATTAGACATTAAAAGAGAATACATTCCATTATTTCACAAGTCTTTACAAAATCCTAGTTACAGGAGGAAGTAAAACTTATCTTCCATCTTTAAAGTTGCAGAAACTAGTAAACAAAAAACCAACCCAATTTGCTTAAATGAGTAACTAATAAGGACATAAGTCATATCCAGATCTTAAGATTTCTTCTGAATTAAGTTTCCCAAACACTAGACTCATAAGCCAAAAATTAAACACAGGTACACTGTGGTAGCACATATGCAGCACCTGGGTGGCTCAGTTAACTGTCCGACTCTTGATTTCAGCTCAGGTCATGATCTCGTGGTTCATGAATTTGAGCCCTGCATTGGGCTCTGCACTGACAGCCTACAGTCTGCTTGGGATTCTCTCTCTCTCCTTCTCTCTCTGTGCACTCCCATCAAAATAAATAAACATTAAAAAAAAAGCAGTAAGTTATAAAAATACTATTATGTATATTTTTTTAAAATGTATGGGCTCATAAGGCAAAGGATCAGGACAACTCCTGCAGAAAAGAAATCTTTTACAAATGCTTATTACAGTATTTTCTAAATTTATCTGACCATGCAACCCCTTACTATGTACTATCAATTATTACCTTTAGTTCTATAAACACACACTTTGGGAAATTCTAATCTAGGTAATTCAAGGAAATAAAAGTTTTTTTCTGATCAAGTTATTCCTTTAATTACTTGAGAAGTCTGAACATGTGAACTTTGAAAAAAGCATAACGATCTTATAAATGTAAAGTATTATCCTTATTATCAGTTAAGATTTTTATCCTGCTAAAACCAGTGTAAAATAAGACATTTAAGTATAAAAATGAACAGAATTCTGACACAGAATTTAGCAGATTGCTATACTTTGACAATATATTGGGTATTTAATACCAAATAAACCAAAATATTTAGCTATGTTTCTGTCTAGAAGTTTCTCTGTTAAAAAGAACATGGTGAACCACTTTGATTCAGAGATTTCTATTCTAACTTAAAACTCTTGGAGCTGCAGTTTCTCCATCAGTGAAATAGTAATCAACAGAATCTACCATGTAGGTTGATACATTGATTCAATGGAATCATTAATGCAAAGAGTTTATCAGGAACCTGACACAAAAGTAATGCTCAATAACCATGAGCCATTTTTAAAGGACATTTTAATTCTATTTTATCCCATAGGTCATTTTATTTTTCAGAGCTTTTTTTTTTTCTATATATACAGTATAAAACAACATGAATTGTAAAGACTTTCAAAATTCTTACCTAAGGACACAAAACAAAACCAAGCTAAAAAAGTCCTCACATGAAACCAAAGTCCAACAAGATACACACACACACACACACACACACACAACTAATTTAGATAAAACATTACATTCATCTTGTAGATTTTTTGTTTGTTTGTTTTGGGGTGCCTGGATGGCTCAGTCCGTAAAGCGTCAGACTTTGGCTCAGGTCATGATATCACCGCTTGTGACTTCCAGCCCCACGTTGGGCTCTGCGCTGAGAGCTCAGAGCCTGGAGCCTGCTTCAGATTCTGTGTCCCTCTCTTGCTCTGCCCCTCCCCCACTCGTGCTTTGTCTCTGTCTCTGTCTCTCTCTCTTAAGAATAAATAAAACCTCAAAAAAAAAAATTAGATTGTTTTTTTGTTTCCCTTTAGTAACTTTGTATCATTCCTAGGTTTAAATCTACAAGGAGCTTTGGTGCACCTTTCCCCCCCCCCCATTGACAAATGACTCATTGAACTCAGTGACTACTCAATCTCCAAATCTGGTCAAGCAAGCTCCCCAGGGGGTCAGAGCCTCTCTGTACAAGCTGCTACTGTTTCCCTTAGGCTGAGTGCTTTGTGTAAAAACAGTCAAAGGATAAGTAACATTTTGGACTCCGAGTAGCAACATGGTACAGTAAGTAAGTCCAGGCATCATGTGCTGAAAGGAATACTGGCATCCATGTTTAAAGCTCTGGATGCTAATCTAATATCTACCAGTTCCCAGCAGTATGATCCCATAGAAATGATTTAGTTTCTAAGCCTTAAGTATCTCATATACTTAGTTTAAAGAATACTTGTTTTCCTCTCTTTTAGGCCATTATGAAGAACAAATGAGGTAATGTAGTGAAAAAAATTTTTTTTTAATTTTTTTTTTTTAACGTTTATTTATTTTTGAGACAGAGAGAGACAGAGCATGAACAGGGGAGGGGCAGAGAGAGAGGGAGACACAGAATGGGAAGCAGGCTCCAGGCTCTGAGCCATCAGCCCAGAGCCCGACGCGGGGCTCGAACTCACGGACCGCGAGATCGTGACCTGAGCTGAAGTCGGACGCCCAGCCGACTGAGCCACCCAGGCGCCCCGAAAAATTTTTGACAGCTACAAAGTACTAAACAAATATTAAGGAAGAATTTATTATTTCAATTTCACTGTAGTGGTTAGGAAGGGCATACACATACCCTTGCCCCAAAATAGCATATTGGAACAGAAAATCCATGACCTGTCCAAATCATGCAGTTGATCACAGAAGATTGTTGGCAGACTGAGGGGGCTTTGGACATTTCCTTAAATGGAAAATCTTCAACACAATACCAAATTCACCCATTTCATTTATTTTTCAATAATCTTTTTTTGCCCCTTAAAACCTATAAGTTTGAATTATTCTAAGAAATGTACCTGTATTCTAATTCTTACAATTATAAATTTTTATCATTTTAATATATTTTTCTCAAAAATTCCTCTTTCTCATCATCACTCCATTTAGAACAGAAAATTAATAAAAATGTTTTTCTCTGAATTTTCTCTGCTCACTAATTTCCCACAATTTATTATTTTTAATTTAAAAGCATTTTTTAAATATTTGTTTATTTTTGAGAGAGAGAGAGAGAGAGAGAGAGAGAGAGAGACAGAGCACAAGCAGGAGACGGGCAGAGAGAGAGGGAGACACAGAATCCAAAGCAGTCTCCAGGCTCTGAGCTGTCAGCACAGAGCCCAACGTGGGGCTCAAACTCATGAGCTGTGAGACCATGACCTGAGCTGAAGTCAGAGGCTTAACTGACTAATCCACCCAGGCAGCCCAATTTCCCCCATTTAAAAAGCAGCATTTAAGGTTTCTAGCAGATGATACACCAATAAAACAAATGGCTAATATGTAGTGGTTAAAATACTAACGCCAGAATCAGAGGTGATTTGGGTTTGATTCTCAACTCTGCTTTTTCCTAGCTCTGTAAACTTAAATTATTACTTCTTTGAGTTGCAATTTTCTCCTCTGTAACATGGACATAGTTCATGCCTCCAAATATTGTTTGGTATAGAAACCACGTAACCAAATTTACTGAGTTCTTACTGTGGCTGGCTGCTTTACATGCATTCTTATTAAAATTTTTTATTAATTTGTAAAAAAAAAAAATGTCAGCACAGAGCCCGACGTGGGGCTCAAACTCCAAACCATGAGATCATGAACTGAGCTGAAGCCAGATGCCCAAGTGACTGAGCCACCCAGGTTCCCCTGCACTATCTCATTTAATCCCTACAAAATTTTACAATATAGTTTCTGTGCCTGTTATTATAGTAAGATTCCAATAAGAATTATTAGATAATACTATTTCACCAAAAAAGCTGAGCATTTTTCTTAAAAACAGATAAGGAATAGTTTCCAGTATAGGTTGGAAAGTTGGTTGCCTTGGAGAGGCTGAACCAGGTCCTAATTACCTTCATTTTAATATAAATACTAAACGGGGTATACACTAGCTGTTCGGTCCTTATTTTCTTCAAACAGAAATACTCAAAGCCCAAACCTTAAAAAGAAGGAAATGTTATCTGAATAAAAAAGCGTTCCTTCTCCCCCAATTTTTTAAACCCTATCTTTTGTCCTTCTAGTCACAAAAATGCTAGTGCGTGCGCGCACACACACACCCTTATATCAGGTTTGTAGCAGACACTACTGTGTGTGTTCTGTTCTTCCATCTTAGCAGAACTCTCTGTCTTTATTTTCTTGGGTTGTTCCAGAATCTGTGCTTCTTCAAATACATTTTCATGGTCTACTTGAAAATTAACGTTCTTCAGGAGTAATTTTGAACTACATTCTGTCTAATGGTCTTTCTTAAAATTCTGTTTTCTCAATTCTCAGTGGGAATAAAAAACAAAACAATTTTTAGAGAAAAGAATCTAACTTAAAAAATTTTTTTTAACGTTTATTTATTTTTGAGACAGAGAGAGACAGAGCATGAACGGGGGAGGGTCAGAGAGAGGGAGACACAGAATCTGAAACAGGCTCCAGGCTCTGAGCTGTCAGCACAGAGCCCGATGCGGGGCTCGAACTCATGGACCGTGAGATCATGACCTGAGCCGAAGTCGGCCGCTTAACCGACTGAGCCACCCAGGCGCCCCAAGAATCTAACTTTATAATAATAGCAGTGCCTCTGTTATGTGGGTTTTTAAGACTATTTTTAGAAAGAAAGAAAAGGTTTTTAAGCCATGTTACATTTTATAATTGAGTCATCAATGAATTAAAAAATAACTCATGCTTGGCTATCTCATCTGTATTAAATAGTTATTCACGAACATTTTATGTTAAAAGATGTAAGTTCTAATCCTGCTTCTTAACACCAACTAGCTGTGTAACCTTGATCTTAATGTCCTTGGGCCATTTGAAAAAAATGGACTTTGAAAAAAAGCACTAAGACTTGATCCCTCCCAACTTTCCGACTGTCAAACTGTATGAACATCTTGCCTTTTCTATAGTTGGTAGAAAAAAAATGAGGATATGTGAAATTTTTTAAATGTAAAAGTCTAAGAAAAGATAATTAAAATTGAGATATATGATTTTCATAGTAATTATGCCTTTCGTATTTCTTGGCTATATGTTTACATAGTATAGAAAACCCTTACGAAGAGTGTAAGAGCAAATAAAGTGAAAGCTATGCCCTAGAGGGCGAGTGATTTCACTGAGTGAGTCAAAGATGTAATGCTCTGCTAGTTGGTAATTAGTAACACTCAATGCTTAAACAAAAGGATGCTTAGTAGAAGTAGCTTTGCCATAACTATGGTCAAATGTGATCTGAGAAATCCATGTAGCTTATAAAGATATCATTAAAACTGGAAAATAAGGATTGAGAATTATTATCTAAAGAAAGAGACACGGTTCAAAATAAAAGCTGAAGCAGAAATGATCAAAATAATTAAATCTAGTAATAGAGCTGCAATTAGTCTGATATTCTCACTGGAAAAGTACAGGGAATTTCTATGTAATAAATCAAGAAAATAACCCAATGCTATTATCCTGCCACTAAGAAAAATACCAAATAGAAACAACCAGAACAATAATAGTAACAATTTAACCAGTTTAACAATTTAAGAAGTATAAAGAGTACATTTAAATCTTTACATCAAAAAACTAGATTATTTCATACACTTTAATAAATTTTCCTAATGTTTTAATTATTGGCCCCTGCCTCTGTGCAAGCATTGTATTATGAACCATGGGAGATACAAAAGAAAAAGATGTTATTTCCTTTAATGGACTTAGTTCCTGTAAAAACAAACAGGGTATGTCCTGTGTGTACATACTGGTGTATCCTGGTTTGAAAGGTAATGTTAAAAATTTTCTATTTTTATATTTTTAAATTTACAAATGATTGAAATGAAATATCCAGAAAATGGTTCATAAACTTATGAAGCTATTTGTTTTTATCTCCTTTCATGTTATTTAAGAACCGAACATTTATTCATCATTTCAAATTTTCCTTAATGAAGGTGGAAATCAATATTCAATAATTATGGAATAGTCAGCCCCCAGTTTATGTGGCCATTTAAAGTGACAAGTATAGGAGTGCCAGAGCGGCTCAGTTGATTAAGCGTCCAACTTCGGCTCAGGTCATGATCTCACTGCTCTGTGCTGACAGCTCAGAGCCTGGAGCCTGCTTTGGATTCTGTGTCTCCCTCTCTTTTCCTATCCCCCGCTCATGCTCTGTCTCTCTCTCTCTCTCTCAAAAATAAATAAACATTAAAAAAAATTTTATTGTGCCTTGGTGGCTCAGTCGGTTGGGCATTAGACTTCAGCCCCGCTTCGTGAGTTTGAGCCCCGCATCAGGCTCTATGCTGACAGCTGAGCCTGGAACCTGCTTCACATTCTGTGTCTCCCTCTCTGTCTGTTCCTTCCCCCCCCCCCAAAAAAAAAACAAATAGACATTAAAAAATTTTTAAAAATTTTCTTCAAGTGACAAGTATAACGTATTATGTTAATACAAGGAAAGAAGCATACATAAAGATGAAATGAGGCAATAAAAAGCAGGACATGAAGGGCAATCCATGCAGAGATCACAGCCTCCTAAACATGTGTGATGGGCACTGAGAGAATCTTGAAGGAACAAAGAAAGTTTCTCTGTAAGTGTGTGGTATATGAACAGTATTATACCATCTTCCTCATACAACGGAAGAGAGAGAGATTTTCTGGAGCATTCACAATGGTAAATTCCAGAGCTAAAAAAAAAAAATCTAAAGGGAAACTTCTAATTTTCTATTCTTCCTATCACGAACCATCCAAACTTCTAAAAAGGTTAGTAAAAAGGTGAATTTCACCAGAAAAATATGAAATTTAGGATAGTCTCAAATTTTATATAGAAAGAAAAATTCCATTTGAAAGTACCAAAATATCATAGTCATAAAAGGCCAAAACTTAAAATTCCATATATTTGTGTGTAAAATAGAATGTATATTAAAATTTGTATTCATTATTTAACTAAAATTTTATTTTCAGGTGTTTTCTCATTTTTTTTTTTTTTTTTTACTAGTTCCTTTAGACACAGTGTAGCTGAACAAGGGTACTTTGAAAAAATGCAAAATAGTTAAGAGTCATAAAGGTTTTTCAAACGAAAACCAATTGCTTTCAAATTGAAATTTAGACATTTTCAAATCTATATGAACTCTGAAAGGAAATAATACATAGACAACTGTTTATTTCTATGCTCTTAAATAAACAGTGATGTTATTCTGCCACCAGCCAGCCTGTTACTTTTCTTCTTTTCTCTTTTAATTTATTCATTTCTGGGAAAAGAACACTAAGTTATTATTAATATAAGTAGCCTTATAGATGCAAATTCATAATTGTCAAGAAATATTACAGAAGCAAATGCCCTACACATTCTTTTAACTTTTCAGTGCCCTCATGCTGCCCCCTGCTGCCCAGTGTCCACACTTACTGAAAACTGTCCCACATTTTTCAACCTTTTCTATTCCTCTTCATTCCCCCCATCAAAACTTACCTGGCCAGACATCTAGACCATTGAAGTTTTCTTCTACTCAGGCTAATAGGCAAACAGTGATGTAAGAAAGAAGCAGTTTCCTCCTATTTATTCCATCACCATTTTTTGGCTAATTACAAACACTTGAATTGGTATTCTATTGGCAATAACGGACATCCAGATTCCCTAGCTTGGGATTCCGAATCCTCCTTGTGATGGCTCCAAGCTATCATCACAGGTCCATTTCTCCCAGTTTCTGCACCCCCCCCCCCAATTATAGCTTACTTTGTACCTACACTGGACTTCTAGCTGGCATCTCCAAATGCCATGTGTTTTCTCTCCTCCTTGCCTGTGCTCACATGGCTTTCTTTACCTGGAATGTCTTTTCTCAGTTTCTACATGTTAAAGCCTACTGTCTTTCAAGGCCCTAGTCAAAAGTATCTTTCTCCATGAAGTCTACCCCAATTCTCATTGGCTTTTCTCTTCTCCCTAATCCTCTAAGGCTCAGCACAATCTTGTTGCTGTTGTTTTTAATACAGTAGAAACTCAATAAATTTATTGAGATATATTTAGTGAACAAAATGCAGGTAACAAAGGAACCTTAATCATTACATTGAAAAGGATCTCTGACTTTACTGACATTTTACTGGGATTTACTGACTTTTAAGAGTAGCTGCGGAGGATAATGAGAGCCTCCTTAATACTGCGATATCCATAAACCTGAATGGGGTTATCTTTTTAATTCCCAACACACTGCACAAAGCCTATTTTGATCACTGACATCAAGGGGGGTGGTCTATGAAAAAATGAACTTAGAGCATATACTGAGTGCTTAGACATGTCAGGTGCTATACTTGGTGCTTTAAGTGCTTTCCCTCATTGTAGTCTCACAAAACCAGGTGAGGTAGGTGATATTACCTTGTTTCATAGAAGAGGAAACTGAGGGTCTGCACAATTAAGTAACTGGCCCAAGGTTATACATGTAGTCAAGGGCAGAGCTAGGACTCAAACAGATCAGGAAAAGCTGTGTACTTAAATTGGTCTCATATGTCTTCAATAGAAATGTGTATGAAGAAGCCTCTTGTCAGCTCTTGTGAGGGTTAAAAAAAAAAAAAAACAACCTTGTGAGTAGAATATGCTTGGAAATTGTGATCATATATTCAGACAAAGCCATGAAAGAGATTGTGTCAATTAAGTAACTCTTAGTATATCCAAGAGTTGATTGTCCTATACTACAGTATGTGAAGGATTCTGCCAAGTTCAAAGGTGTCTAGATTTAGATATAAATATAGACAAAACCTTTAGATAAAACCCTTTATATCTAAAGGATATATTCTAAAGGATTAAGAAATGCACAACCTATAAATATTTGTTCATTGTTGTAGCCACTTGTGTGTGTGTGGATCAAAGATCCTAACCTGACTTGGAAAAAGGTCCAGAAAGGTATGACTCAATATCTTGAGCAAATAATTTTACTTTTTTTTGACACAATGAATATAAATAAGGCTCAGCATATTACATTAGTGTCTCAGACACAGATACAGTGTGCTGCAGCCAAAACCTCTTCTCATCTAGACACCACAATAAGCTGAGAAGGCAGATAAAAATTTTCACTTGGGAAGGCATCACTCCAAAATTTTTTGGTAGGACATAATTGGTTTGTTAGACTCATTCTAAATCTTTCTGGGGTTAAAATATTCTTAGTAGGTAAGACATTCTTAGTAGGTAAGACTCTTTCAACTCCAGAAAGATGTAGAATAAGTACAAAAGTGTTTTGTAAGAGCTCAGCCTATTAGACTTTTAAGTATAATTCCTACAAAGTTATATGTGTGTTGAAACATTAAAGAGAACTTAGTCACCATACTTAGAAGTTAAATTTATTAGATATGTAAGACTTTCTTAACTTCTTGAAAATGTTTATGCAGTAAGTTTATAAGTGCAGTATAAAGGGGAATAAAGAGTTGGAAAGCATTTAAGTAATACTATAAATAAGACCAAAATTTAAAGGACCATGATTTCTAAAACTTGCAAGATTTATAAATATGATAAGATTTGTAAATTAAATTTAAAACATAAGGAAGAGCTTCCTTGGATATTAACTTTAATAAACTTCACATTATTTTTTAAAAACTCAAATTAATTTCAGAATAGTTTTTTAGTATGCAAGACTAACAGTGGCTATTGGGCCGTTTTTCTTCCAGCTGATGTTGTGTTCATTAGGCAGTCAATGCTTTATCCCACAGAATTGGCCTGACTGCCCAGTTATTCTTTAATTTGGTTTGAACCTTCCTCACTTTACAGGAGATGGATTGTAGCTTTTGAAATATTAAGATGAGATGTAGCAGTTCTAAATCTACTAATCTCTTAAATTTTTGGTTTAGGGCTTACTTCAGTAGAGTGAGTAACTTAGCAATTCTCAACCCCAGCTGTGTATCAGAATCCTGTGAGTCACTTTTGGAAAATGCTTATGCCTAGATCTGATCTTAGACCAACTAGAATCTCTGGGGATGTGGTGCAGGCATTTTGTTTTTAAGTTTCTGGATGATTCTAACTACAGGAGGAGTTGAGAAGCACTGGTGCAACAGTGTGAGCCTGCCATAGTCTGAAGAACCAGTGCTGTCCAACGGAATTGTCTGCAATCGTGGAAACTGCTATAGATTGAATGCTTATGTCCCCCCAAATTCATATATTGAAATACTAAATCCTGATGTGATGGTGTTTGGAAGTGGGGTCTTTGGGAGGTGATTAGGTCATGAGGGTAGAAATGTCATGAATTGGATTTGTGCCTCTGTAAAACAAACCCCAAAGAGCTCCCTTACCTCTTCTGCTGCGTGAGGACACAGAAGGCAAAAAGACAGCCATCTATGGACCAGGACATTATGACCCTCACTGGACACTTGAATCAGCCAGCACCTTGATCTTGGACTTCCAGGCTCTGTAGCTATGAGCAATGAATGTTTTTGTTTGCTTGTTTATAACCTACCCATGCTATGGTATTGTAATAGCAGCCTGAACAGACTAAGATAGAAACGTTCCATGAATCTGTTGCTCAATATGGTAGCCACCAGCCAGGTGTAGCTACCAAATTTTTAATTTTAATTCTAATTTAAACTTATATAGTTACAGGAGGCTCTTGACTACTGTGTTGGACAGCACAGTTTGTCAGGTTCAGACCATTTAAAATGCTCTAAGTTTATCATCATATGGATGCTGAATGACTCTTTTTTGATAGTGGACCACACCAGTCCACCCTTACTACTCTTGTCTCTTCAGGGTACTTCACATTAGCTTCCTGATGAAGCCTCTAGTGGTTAGAAAGGATAGCTCAAAGTTTACATCGGCTTCTGGGAATGTTAAGGACATTGAATCTGCCTTTTACTCATTTATGTTGGCAGTTTGTTTCTTGGACTTTCTATTTTAATGAAAAACGAGCAAAGGCCTTCAGAAATAAAAATTTCTTAAGTGTCAAAGCACTGGAGCAATTAAACTCTTTGCAAAGGTCCTCTTTGCTCCTTGGCATGTGATAGTGTTTTTCAACTAGAGGTTGTGACCTTTGTCTTGGAGGTTGGAGAGTTTCCAGTGGATTGGGGCAGCAGCCTGAGTTTCAAAGCTAAATATAGGTCATTGGCATGGCAGCCTCTTTCTCAGTCTCATCGAAACCATGTCCTATTAATGAATGTGGGGCATTAATGGCTGGTGGGATAAAATCTTGAGAAAAAACAGAAAAATGCCATGGATATAGAAGTCTTTCTCAGATGTAAGTTGCTATTGAGCACAACTAAGTTCTATTTTTACCTACTTTTAAAAATAATTTGTAAATTGTAGATTGCTACTTAAAAAAGGCTAAAAATACACACATATATGATTTGTTGGCAAATAAATCTGAAATGTGATATTCATGCTGAGGCATAAGAAGACTCCTCCCTTTAGGTCATTGCTCAATTCTCACCCTTTCAGTGAGGCTATCTTGACAACCCTATTGAATATTTCAATGTGTGTTTATTCATGTATTTGCCAAATATTAAATGACATCCTCTTAAGTTTGGCATATTTCAAAGGCAAACTATTTATCATGGCAGGTACCATCCAACTCTCTAGAGCAGGGTCTCAAAGGGTGGTCCCTGGGGACCAACAGCATCAGCAGCACCAGCAGCATCTGGGAGGTTGCCAAAAATATAGCTTCTCAGGCTCCACCTCCACCAATCGAGTCAAGAACCCTAGGTGTGGGGTCTAGCAATCTGTGTTTTCAGTGATTCTGGGCACACTAAAGTTTGAGATCCACTGATCTAGAGTACAGTGAATCCCCCCAAAATATCCCAGGGGGTAAACTTCCATACATCCCCAACGTGGCTAAGACTGAAACATTCTGTACATAAAACTGAACTTGGAAGTTGTGAAATAGATGCCAAAATTCTATTGGGACATAGTGCTATGAATGATGTATTTACCCACTTCAACTAAGCCTCACGGAATCTCTAGGCTTTGATCTTTTTCTTCCCTATAAAAACCCAACTTCTAACAGAATTTCATGAGATATTCCTGAAGAGACAAGATGTGGTACAAGTGTGCCTTCAGCAAACTCAACGTACAAAAATCAGATATATACACAGCTGGTAAGTTAGGTGGCCAATTACTGTTTTAACGAAAATGTTACTAGATTTATTTAAACAGTGACATCATATAGTGCTTTTAAAAGATGTCCATTTACATAACATAAATTTTACAAATGTCTAATGTGATAGTATAGAAGAATAGGTAAGTACACAGCCTCTGATTTCAAACTTCCCAGGTTCAAACTCCAACTTTTTCATTTACTAGGTAACCTGAGCCAAATCTCTAAGCCTCAGGTTCTTCTTCTGGAAAATGGGTATAACAATTGTCCTATTTCCAAAGTTTGTGTGAGAATTTAAGGATATAACAAAAAAGTAGAATTTAGATAGAAGCTGGAGCAAAGTAGGCTCTGATTAAATGTTTGTTTTCTGTGTGTGTGTGTGTGTGTGTGTGTGTGTGTGTGTGTGTGTGTGTGTGTGTGTTTTAATTAGCTGCCTTTGTGCCCAGTCTGGTCTCTGTGAAAACAGATATTTAAGTTTTATCATTCAAGAAGTTCACACAAAGCAGTTAAAATTGATACAAAGCAAATAGAAGCTAACCATATTGAGCACTGGATACTGAGAAGGTATTCATTCATTCTTCTAAGAGCTCTTGCCTAGCCAAACCAATCATGAGAAATTTCATCTCTTTATCATGACTGGGTAAGGTATGAACACATCCTACAAACCTAGTCAATGAGCTGTAAGAAGCATGGTGCTGTGAGCCTCTGGGAAAGAATTTCTTCCCTTATAAAAAGATGCATTAAGAGAAACTCTCTTCCCTTTGGAAATTGTAATATCAGGCTATGATGCTTGGAGCTGCAGCAGTCATAATGTGCCTATGAGGAAAGACATTGCTGACATTGTGGCAATATAAAAAAATGTAAACTGCTAAGGAGCTTGGTAACATTGTTAAGCTATTGAACCAAACCTAGAACAGGCTTGCTTCCTGTTAATGATTTAGTTGAAATAATAAATGTCCATATTTTTTATGCCACTGTCAGTAAGGTTCTATGTTAGTACAAAAGCAAACTAAATGGCATAATACATCTAGCTAGTGTGGATTAATTGGCTCTATAGCAAAATAATTTTATTACTTTATTCTTGAGGTCATCTTAAACCATATATAGAGAATCCTTAATGAAGAGCCTTCTGCTCAATATCATCTGCATATAACAACAGTCTTTTTCTAAACAACTTTTTTTTTTTTACATTTTATTTAATTATTTTGAGAGAGAGAGAGGAGGAGGAGCAGAGAGAGAGAGGGAGAGAATCCCAAGTAGGCTCCACACTGTCACTGCAGAGTCCCATGTGGGGCTCAGTCTCATGAACCACAAGATCATGACCTGAGCCGAAGTCAAGAGTTAGGCGCTTAACCGACTGAGCCACCCAGGTGCCCCATAACAGTGGTCTTAATTTCCTGCTCCATATCTGATGTGCTTAACTAATTAACTATTAGCCAAATGTGTAATCATGTTACTTTTGTAGATTAAAATATTTGTTTTTATTTAAAAAGTTTCTGTTATATATACCACTAAAACTATTACATATTTTAAAATAAAAATAAATATTTTAATTTTGATATAATCCTTTAACACTGTAATTGTATTTCCCTGCTTCATTTCACAGTTTATATTAAATTCAGACATTTATTTCATGACAATGTGAATAAAATGTACAAAATGTACAAAATCGGGCTCTACCACATTTAAAAGTTTTCGTTAAATGGACCTCACAAGGACACACCCCAAATTCGTACTACCAGAGTGATCTTCTCCATCTCTCTTTTCAAGAAAATAAGTTTATGTTTTATTTCTCACTTTGCAAGAGAAATCTGGATTAGTTAACTGTCTATTTATATAGCATCTATTTGGGCTGTATCTAAAATCTAAGGGCTATTTTCCCCTCAGTGTGTGAATATTTGGTGCCCAAATAATGATTCTTCAATAGAAGGACACTTGTTAAATCCCCATAAGAACATATTTAAATTAAAAAAAAATTTTTTTTTTTACTCCAGAAATCTTATTTGGCCTTTATTCCCAAATGGGACTTCTCCCACCCTACCAATATCTAACACCTTAGATTAGAACTTTGAACCTTCTTGGACTATAAACTCCATGAGAGCAGGGATGCATGCCTCTTCTTAATATTATACCCAGCATCTTAGCACACTGGCACATAATATGTAGGAAAATCTAGAACAAATAAATCCCCAAATAAAAATAAATGTTGAACAAATTGGGGTGCCCGGGTGGCTCAGTCAGTTAAGTGCCTGACTTCAGTTCAGGTCATGGTCGCACAGTTCATGAGTTCAAGCCCTGAGTCAGGCTCTGTGCTGACAGCTCAGAGCCTGGAGCCTGCTTGGGATTCTGTGTCTCCTTCTCTCTCTCTGCCCCTCCCCCACAAGCGCGCGCGCGCGCGCTCTCTCTCTCTCTCTCTCTCTCTCTCTCAAAAATAAACATTAAAAATAAAATAAAATTTAAAAATGTTGAACAAATCATGTATAAAGTACAACCCTTTCATCTTTTTCATAAACAAATAATTTCTTTGTTTTACTTTCTCTTTAGACTCTCCATTTAAGAATCTTTTTGGAGAGATAAAAAAAAGTTATACCACAAACACCCATTTTGTCTGTTACTTTCCCCCTCCCTTTCCTTGCACAAAAATGCTGAGGACAGTAGTGAATCTGTATGGTCTTATGGAAAGTAATGATATGTCCAAGAAACAGCAGAGGTCAATATGCACAAGAAGTAGGTGGAGTTGGAAATGTGCGATTTCAGGCCTGTACTGAATTTGGTTTTCTAAGAGCTAAATTTTTAGCTATATTTCCTTCTTCTCCATAAGTTCATTCCAAGGAATATTAGATTGGTTTTGGCTAATATTTTTTGCATTTTATGTTAGGTTGTCTTAATATCTCTTCCTTTTGTTATTTCACTTTTCCTAATAGGTATGGCTAACCTGAAAATTTCCTCAAACTTTAGCAATACTAATGAATACGAGTTAATAAATTAGGACATTGTGTTGGTTCATTACATTAAGTCTTAATAAAATTTTCAGATTATTTCTGTTATTGACTGAACTCCATAATTTCAAGTTCATTTTTCTGAGGTTTATTGTTTAGAATCTGATTTACAGATTCTCCGTGTCTTTGGCATCATTTATTCATTTTTTTCTGCAACCTGTTTTTGGCTATTTCACTACTCATTGACCCCTCCCCTCCATGAGAGGGATGAGCAGGGTAAAAAATATGATATGCCATTTTAATATAGTCAATTTTGTTATTTCCTCCTATCTCTGAGAAAATGGTATGCAAAAAAGAAATAAATGTATATTATTAACTAAAATGACATTTCAGGATTAAAAAAATTATTTTCTCATTGCTCGTGATCTGGCAACTGTTACTATGGAAAACTGAGTTCTCTCTAGACTTCATTTAATAAATAAAGATTTTTTTTTCATGAGAGAAACATTATAGTTTATAATAATTCTAATCTAAATCACACCAAACTCATGAACTAAATGCCCACAAAAATGTTGTCAATTAAAAAAAGAATTAATGTCAATAGAATCCAGAGCTAAAATGAGGTACAAGGTGGATTTAAAAATGGAGAATAATATAAAATAATAAATTGTTTTTGCCTCCTAGATTTAAACCTCCTTACCTACATAGTGATATAAGAGTCATACATAAAAGAATATCTTTAATATAAATATAATGTGGTTTTTTTTAAAAAGTGAAAATTTAACTATAATGGTTACTTCATAATCAATGATGTAATAGTCAATGATATAGGAGAACAAAGAGCATTGCATAGCTACATATGGACTTCGTAGCATCAGTTTGTTTTTAAAAGGGGGGCTACAATATATAAACCTTTTTAGTTTTTACAGATTAAAATAAAATATATCACCAGCTGAATAACAGAATATTTTAGCAACAAACATATTGGGAAGTCTATTTTATTCAGTAGATCAACTTCAGAGAACTAAACTCTCCAGAATAACCAGAGGGTTAGATAATATATTTACACCTGCAGTATTTCATTCTATAAATAATCTATAATGTCAAAACTAGTCTTGCTGGGGGCATTTACATTTTATAAAGAAATAAAATGTTACAGGGGACAATTTCAAATTTTTGTAGCATTGTATAAGCAAAATATAGACATAATACATAATTATTTGTGAAGTTCAAGGAAAGAGTCCTATACAGGTAAATTATAGGGACACAAAAATCAGAAATACTATTCCTAGTCATTTTCACACATGTTTTTACTTCAGAATTTTAAATGATCAGTGAAATGAGCATTTACATATTTCCAAGTGAATAAAGACAATATGTCCAGAAATTTTCACTCTCTCAAGAAATTATTCAATCATATGGTAAGGTAGTCTAGGGTAATATTTCAGTTGTTTTTACTTTATTTGGCAAAATATGTTTTTAGGTACAATTATTGATCCCTCCCACTTTCTTTGTAAATGAAGGACATACTTACACTCTTCATAAACAACTAAAATGTCCACAGAGACGGGTATAACCTATGTCATATCATAGTATACATTTTGTTCTTGGGAGGCTTTGGGCCTAAACCCCATATTCTCTAATCAGATAATTCTCAATAAGAACAAAGATGAAAAACATTTACCTACATTTAGATACATGAATACCAGTATTTTTAAAGTTAGAAGCAGTTGTGTACATATTCTCAAAAAATTATGTTATTCCAAAATATTTGCTTTTTTCAAAACAAGAATATACATAAATCTAATTGAAGTATCATTTCAAAATAATAATGTAGGCATTATTGTATGTCACACTAGTAGAAAATTCCCAGGAGAAACTTAGAATAGTTATTTAAGAAATCCCTAGGTTCAAAACGAAATTAAACTTTTACAACATTGAGTGAACTAAAACTCAAATGTTTTGTTACATTGAAAAAACATGAATACGTATGGTATTGTGATATAAAGAAAATGCGAAATGTTACCGAGGAAAGAGAGGGTAAACCAACAGCTTATTACTGAAAAATTCTGATCTAGAGATAATCAGATCAGATAAAACACAACTGCAAACTGCATGCTTGTCTCTGATGCTCCCTGGACTGGTTGTGACGACATGTCTGCTCTCACCCACAGTTCACAGTGCACACACAAAAAAAACATTTCAATCATACAACTGAATAATTCCTCTGACCAAATTGAACTTTCTTTAAGGAAATAAAGGGATAAAATAATAGATCAAATCTTGCCCCACCTCTTTTTTTTTCCTCCTTTTTTCTTTTAGTGAAACTGACATAAATTGTTGAGGAGCACGACAGCGCCACCAACACAGATCAATGCAAAACAAAAAAGATCTCCCACCGTGTGCAAAAAGAAAAAAAATTAGAAAAATGCCAAAAATTACAAAATGTCTCCCAAAGATACCTTTTTGGAGAAAAACAAGCTAGATCTGCAAAGATTATCTAATGAAGAGCCTCAAAGAATTAATATTATGGAATACAAGTTTAGATCTGATCAGCAAATAAAAGACCCACTATTTAGTAACAGCCATAACTTAATATAAACCCGGTTATGTCAATCTCCACCTTCATTATACCAAGGGCAGCTTTTCGGTAGTTTGTATCCAAGTAATCCATCAAGAAAACCACAATAGGCCAGTTAAAAAAAGAAAGAAAGAAAGAAAGAAACAAAAACTACATCCATAGTTTGCCTGCTGATAATTTAGTCCTGGACAAATTAGGTAATACATAATTTTTATAAAGGGGATATGCACATATTTGGCATTACCAACATTGCTGGCACAAAACAAGTCCATCTTGAAATAGCTGAGTTCTCCTGTAGTTCACAGTAATTAAAGTATAATTTATATTATAAACATTTAGCTTTAATAATGAAAACAAAAAAACTATCTTTCTTTCTTTTAGTAAAAATTAACCAGACAAGATTAGGTGGAATATGCAGAGATCAAAGCTAAAGAAAAATACAAAGATTGGTTTTGTTAGAAGAAACACAATGAAAATCCTCTTTATCTGGTGGCTCATTCAAAGATTTAATGAAATAAATGTTAAAAATTACAAACTTACCATTAGTGTAGGCAAAGAAGAAGCCAGTTCTTGAAAAATAATTGTAACAATATAGGCTGGATACTTGTGTCCCTAGAAACAACAGCCTCCAGGCAGCATATGGATCTTCAAACATCTTTAAAATATTTGGTAAATAAAAAGTAACACTTTCTTCCATGATCAGTGGCTGAATAGGGTGGCTTCCCCCAGGATCTGTGGGCGTTTGGAAAAAATCGGAGAAATATCCACGGAAGATTAAAAGCAGAGGAGGCAGCGGCAGCCAGAAGACTCTGGGGTTAACAACTTTGCGATGGCAAGCAGGCGTGCTCTGATTGGTTAGGAGGGCAGTGTCCCTACAGTCTGCACTATCCCCCGCTCCCCCCGCCTCCTGCAGCTCGGAAAAAAATGCAGTGTGTGTGCCATTTTACACTGGGCTTTTAAAAGCACAGCCACCCAAACGACAAAAGTCTAAGCTCGCTATTAAGTGACACTGCAAAACAATAGCACCCACGACTGCCTGTAAGCTCAGGAAAATGCCCTTTCAACGTCTTAAGGAACCCTCTTATTTCCTGTATGGGGGTTTTAACGGAATATAATGCATTTCTTAAGCAAATCGTTGATCACTTCGCAAACGTGGATATGTAATTTGGATACAAATATGGCCATTAAAAAAAAAAACTATTTCCATCAAAACATTGTTGATTTGACATCATAGGTACCTAAAGAAGACAGTCCTCCTTGAACAAAATTCACGACTCCTGTAGCTCAGAGAGATTTAATTCCTTGTAAAAATAGAACTCGTTAGCTGCAATAACTACCATTTGTGCAAAGAATAAAAATAAAACGATTTTAGTGGTTAAATTTAAAACAATAGACATACTTTTTTTTTCCTCCTTAAAAATTCTGTTTCAAAAACCTTTACTGGCTGACAGAATTCTACCACTCTGCCTTACAAACAAAATGGCTGTGGTACTGAGTTTTTTTGGATCCTCCCACTGTGCCTCCTCCCGGCCTCCAGGAAGTGGTAAAAATCCAAAATAAATAGAGTACTAAAAGTACATTGTCCAGTCTGAACTCTGGTGAAACCTCTGGTAAGGGGGTCTTAGAAATGTGCTGCTTTTATGAGTTTTTTTTTTTTTAATTGTTTTGAAAAGAACATCAATCACTAGAGATTTACTTGACTGTAATTTGAACTTCCTGCTTTACATATTTATAAGGTCTTTCACCTATCTTGGCAAGCTTTCAAATTAAGTGGGCTGGGAAATTTGATGCTCTGTCTCTAGTTGTGAGCTGAGTCAGGTATTTGGTGGTTCCAATTGGGCTTTTAAATAAAAATGAAGTCTGAGACTTAAAAAAAAATTAATACAAAATGAATGCAACACGATGATTGTAAATGTAAAGTCAAAAAGCCAGCAATATCGAAATGTGTCTAATACTGCATATTTGTTAATTGAACACATTCAAAATTCTTCGCCAGCTAAACTTCTAATGAGCCAAGGATAGAGCAATGTTTAAAGGAACTGGATGAAGAAAAGGGGTGAGGAATTGCCTAGTTCTTCAGGATCCCTTTCCCCCTGTGCAGACCTGTTGGTCTGGCATCCTTTTCCCTGCCTGGCATTTAATAGGTAACATTCTTAAGGAGCTATAGCTAAGGTGACTATATAATTCATCATTTTAATCGGGACACTTGAGAGTGAAAGGGGACATATTATTAACTATATGATGATTGGAATAAACAGGGACTGTCCACGGTAAACCAGGAGGTACGGCTTACCATGCATTCATTTGCTTTTGCCAGACGGACACCTACAGGCATGGGTCCTAGGCCAATTTAGATAGAACCTAACTAGATCCCTTCTCTGGGCTATGTCTATTGTCCCTGCTCTCCTGTCAACTGGAGTAGATGACAAAAGACTTGGATGCAAATATATTTAATGAACAACTGCGGTAAAGAGATTATTTTGTAATCTCATCAATAGTGACCTGATGAGAGTAAAATTCTGTGATATTTATTTGATTATAATCAGGAAAACATCCTTAAAAAGCTATCTAATGAACAGAGTAGACTAAAATTCTTGAGTAATTTTTAAGCACTTTTCTTTCCAACAGAAAAAATTTCTAGAGGCCGTTTTCACTGTGTCCTTTTGTCTCTCCACGATCCTAGTCCAGTTCTTTTCTCTCCCATCCTTTCCACCACTCCTTTATATGCATACACATCCACATATATAATTATATATGTACATTCATATATACATATGTAGATGTGCATGTGTGTATATACTTTATTATCTATAAATTAGAATCTTCTAATATTTCTAATTATATATTTTCTTATGGGAGAATTTTCTTCAGAGTTTTTGAGCCAATATTCATGATACACAAGATTTGGACATCTTTTGCTTGGGCAAAGGTAAAATGTAGAGTGAGATGTTTAGAAAAAATTACTGAAAGACATAGGATAAATAATTCTCATGTTGTTTATTCAAATAGTTTTTCAGAGCTTGGAATGTGCCAGACGTGATGCTTGGTGCTACATATATATTAATGAACAAGAGACAGTTTACCATCTCCTTCAAAGAGTTCATAGTCTAGTGGGGAGACAGAGAAGAAAGCAAGCAAATAAATATGTAATTGTAAATTGTAAGTGCTATTAAAGACATAGAGTGCAGTCTTAGTAACAGGGAGGGAAACACACAGATAAGGTGTTAAAAGACATTGTTTCTAAGAAGGTGACATTGAAACTAGACTTAAAGGATGAGAAGGAGCCAAACTTGAAAAATACATGAGAAATAGCAGACCAGAAGGAGGTTACAACATGTGCTAATGCCCTGAGGCAGAATGGAGCTTGAAGTATTCCAGGAAGTAAAATGAGGCCAATGTCTGTGCAGCCTATTGAGAGAAAGGGAAAATGACATCAGATGAGGTCAGAAATTAGTCTCTGCAGAGGTTTGTAAGCTACAGAAATGAGTTCCATATCTAAGTGAATTATATCCGGAGAGTAGAAGGTTGGAATTTGAGATTTTGGAAGTTTTAGTGATGATGAGATCCAGAGAAGCTGTGGTGAAGTGGAAGAAAAAACCTAAACACCATGCAAATTGTGAATTTACACAGCTGCATCACAGTGTTTTGGTATTATATTTTAAAAATCTACATTTTGCCTGCATCACTATAGCCATTGACCATGACTCAGTTCATAAATAAATATGAATAAGAAACAAATGTCTAAGATCATACATATTACCAGTAAAATGAAAAGGAAGAATTCAGGCAACCATTTGCCTCATTTTCTGCTTCTTTTCAAGTTTGATTTTGGTATATTTTTATTCAAAAAACCTTATGTTTCTTATCAGTTGCACAAAGCTCAATTAACACATTTTTTTTTAAACAAATGAGCTAGGGGTGCCTGGGTGGCTCAGTTGGTTAAGTGTCCGACTTCAGCTCAGATCATGGTCTCATGGTTCAACCCATGTTGGGCTCTGTGCTGACAGCTCAGAGCCTGGAGCCTGCTTCAGATTCTGTGTCTCCCTCTCTCTCTGCCCCTTCCCTGCTTACACTCTGTCTCTGTCTCTCTCTCAAAAATAAACAAACATTAAACAAATGAGCCAAAGCATTATTATAAAGCTAGAATTTAACTAATACAATAGTAATAAAAATAGTTACCCTTTTTGAATTTACTGTTTGTTACTGAACCAAAATGCTATGTACACTTGGGCAGAAATAAATGTGTTCGATTTCTTAGATTCCAAGACTTAGAAAATATTTAAAAGCAATGATGTGTAATTCCTCGAATGAGCTTTGATAGTAATAAGAATCTCTAAACAAATCAAATTGTGAACCAATTAAGTAATGCAGTTTTTAAGACCTTTACCTCTTAAAACTGTGAGGTGAAGGAAAACATGGTTTGGAATTCAGAGTTTTAAACCATAGTAGTCCCACTTATCCACAGTTTTGCTTTTTGCAGTTTCAGTTACCCATGGCCAACCCTCCACAGGAACCAGATGATCCTCCTGACAAGTTGTAAGAAGGTCAATAGTTGGCTGATGCTCTGTCACAATGCCGGCATCGTGCCCCTCACTTCATCTCATGATGTAGCATTTTATCAGCTCACATCACCACAACAAGAAGGGTGAGTACAGTAGAGTAAGATGTTTTGAGAGAGACACAAAATTTGCATAACTTTTATTATAGTATATTGTTATAATTTTACTATTAGTTATTGTCAATCTCTTACTGTACCTAAATTACAAATTAGATTTTATCAAAGGTATTTATGTGTAGGAAAAAAACAGTATACATAGGGTTTGGTACTGTTTGAGGTTTTGGGCATCCGTTACGGGTCTTGGAACGTATCCCCCATGGGTAAGAAGGAACTACCGTAATTTTAAAGCAGTAATACGATGCAGCATTCCATAACCAAATATAATAATAAAATATATGACCAATCACACTAAATGGGGGTAAATAAAGACTATAAGTAGCCCCATATCAGTCAAGTCAGCTTTTGTCACCAAACAGATACTGCAACTTGCAAAAAAGTTTTTAGTTTTCAAATTTTGGGAATTCATAATTGTGGTTAAGAGACTGTGCATCTGGAGATGCTAGTCCATTCAGTTTCTTTAAAAAAAAAACATTCTTAGTTTAAATCAAAGCTCATAATCCAAATGATCATGAAAAGAGTTACAATTTGGAAATGGCCAAACTTCCATTTGTGGACCATAATGAATTAATGTACACCATGTTATCAAATTTCTTTAGTTATTTGTGTGGTCTTAAACAAATTCTTTTAATTTTACCCTTTAATATTTTTCCTGTATTTTCCTTCTTAAGAATAGTGAAATGTTATGATGCTTTTCTAGGAAACATATTTTGAAGCAGTACCTCACCAGTCTTTTCTTTTCCAAATGTTTTAATTTTATATCTGTGGCAGAGATTATAGGAGTTTTACTTCAGAACTCATTACCCATTGTGGGATGATTTTAGATTGCATTTATCTAAGCACAGTGGCATTTTCAAGAAAGGTCATTCATGGGAGGAGTTTGTGACCATTGGTGTGGCTGGGACTGTTGGCTAGCCAGTATCCAGCCCCTCTTTCTTTCTTACTAATAAAATCTAATTTTGTTTTGGGTTTGCTACCCCCCCAAACTATTTGCCACACAGTTTTAAACAGTGAGATTTAGGCAGAAGTGATTTGGTGGAGTTTCTGAGAAAGCATTGATAGGGGCCTGACTCAGCAGGCAGGGCCCTTTGCTCTTCACCTTCACCTTTCTTCCTGCTTGGAATGTGGTCACCACACCTAGGTGGAGTCAGGAGCTCTGTGACAGCCAAGAGGATGGCTCATGGCTAGGGGTAGCTGCATAGAAGGAGAACATTAGGTTCTGTGGAGCCTTCATTCCATCTGGATTTTCTTTTTTCACATAAGGGAAATAGAAAACCACTAATTTGTCTAAAAGCACTGTTTTATGGGGTCTCTTCTTCATAACTAATGCATTTTCTAGTACAATCAGTGTGAGTGATCTTCAAATTATTTTCTCTGTTAAAATCAGTTACTTTTTATTTTTTTTTTCAACGTTTATTTATTTTTGGGACAGAGAGAGACAGAGCATGAATGGGGGAGGGGCAGAGAGAGAGGGAGACACAGAATCGGAAACAGGCTCCAGGCTCTGAGCCATCAGCCCAGAGCCCGACGCGGGGCTCGAACTCACGGACCGCGAGATCGTGACCTGGCTGAAGTCGACGCTTAACCGACTGCGCCACCCAGGCGCCCCGAAATCAGTTACTTTTTTTTAACGTTTATTTATTTTTGGGACAGAGAGAGACAGAGCATGAACGGGGGAGGGGCAGAGAGAGAGGGAGACACAGAATCGGAAGCAGGCTCCAGGCTCTGAGCCATCAGCCCAGAGCCTGACGCGGGGCTCGAACTCACGGACCGTGAGATCGTGACCTGAGCCGAAGTCGGATGCTCAACCGACTGAGCCACCCAGGCGCCCCAATCAGTTACTTTTTAATTGCTGTATAATTCTAGGCTGAGAAGGGGACTTTATAATCTGGGTTTTGGTTACATGTGGTTACATAGATATAAGATATGCATATTTGTATGTATATATGTATGTCATATGTGTACACATATATGCAAAAATTCTTGAGCTATACTTTGATTAGTACATTAAATCTATTATATTGTATGCATGTTATTTCTTAATAAAAGAAAGCTATTTTAATTATTACAGAGTGATGGGATCTGATAATTTGCAATAGACATGGTGAGGAACAAGATGAAAGATATAATTCTTTAAAAAATATTCAATAACCTCTGTTCTAAGCGCCTAAGACAACTACTCATTTCTCTTATTAAAAAATGGTTCTCCTATATTTATGTTTTCCTTTAATCATGTTGCTGGCAAGTATTCTAGAACTGCATATTCCAACACTATTCACTCTCTCAACATTCTTTTTCTTATATTCTTGACAGCTATATGCATGCCTCCACCAGCAGCAGCCATTTTCATCCTCTGAACCCTAAATCTTGGGTGACCTCAGCTATTACTCAAACGTCTCATTCCTCTATGGCTTATCAGAATTCAAGACTCTGTGGTAACTGACCTGTTATGGACCTGTGGACACGAAATGGTTAAAACAGTAAGCCTAGACCCTAGTTGGAGTTTTCTTGTATTGTAGTATGCTATGGGAAGTATCATAGTAAAAATACGACAAAGAGGAATTTTTCTTCTAGTATTCATAATGAAAGTTATTCTTTGTGCTATTAAAAAAAAAAAAGAACATATTTCCCTCCATGACTCCCACCACTCCCACCTGCAAATTGGTGATGAAAAAATCGTATACTGACAGAGACTATCCTATTTAAAATTTAACCCTTGTGTAGATTTGAGGTCAAAGAGGAATTGGAATAATCACAGCAACAGAACCACAGCAACAGAAGCACAGCAAACAGAGTTTGGTAAAGACTCTTGCTTAAAGTATGAGATTGAATAGTTATAGAAAAAGAGATGAAAATTTTCTGTGAGAAATAATTAAAGCTTCCATACAAGAAAGATCATTTACTGTTATAGAACATGAATTATTATTGGGAAGAAAAAGTCAGTAAATAATTCAGGCCTGGGATGACAAAGGAAGAAGAGTTTAACAGGATCAAATTGTAAATAATTTTCCTAGCTATATCTAGCTAAGGCTTCTTATAATTCCTTAGGGTGGGGGGAATGGGGGTTGATTTTAATGAAGGAATCTGCATAGGTGGTTACTGTATTTTAATATTTAGGTCAGTTATTTGTAATGAATTTGTTCTGCATTAAAAGAACACTTTAGGCATTGTTATAATTTAGAATTTGGGAATTTGAATAGCCCTCAACTGACAATTGCAGTAAAAATTCTGGTGCTCAAAGTAGGTGGTGCAAAGAAATAGCACCCCTTAAAAATGTGCTTTTACAAGACTTATTCCTGTCTGTCTTGGTTAACACCTTGCTGTGGCACACAGTGGGAAGCAGTGGGGGGGGGGGGGGGGGGAGGGGGGTGGGCGGGGCTTTATCTTGCCAGTTAAGGGTAACTAATAAAAGAGAGGCAGTTCTTGCAAAGCTGGATTGCTGGTGTGATGATTCACTTTAACTTTTTGACCACTGAAAGAAGCTTTATTTTATATGTGATATAAACACATGTGTTTGTAACCAGCTGACAATTATCCAATGTCAAAGCTAGCTTTCATATTTTCTTGTTGATAAGAATAAGTAGTGGTCTAAGTGATCTTTACTCTTGTCTTACATATTATTCTCTTCTATTAAATTCATTTTTCCTTCCAGATGGTGAAAAGTAATATAAACTTAATTCAAGCCACTTGGAAAATATGGAAATGTGTAATAAAGAATATAATCCTGCTTCTCTGGATATCTTTCCAATGTCTTTCCTTGTACTTCTTTTTGTGTTGGCAAACTTTCAGAATAAAGGGTGCCAAGTCAGCGATCCCTATTATATAACTGAACAAGTGTATATATAATAGCAGTCACAAAAATAACTCAGACAGAAGTGATTACATAATTAACACAATTGTACCCTACTTTGACAAATGGCAGAGATTTTCAAGAGGCATTAGAAAACTGTCCCCCCATTCTATAGTTCTAAATTATTTGTAAAATCACAGATAGCACAAACTCCTTTCCATGTAATAACCACATTGCTTGCTTTCTAATCATTTCCCAGGATCATTTGAGTTGAATGAATTTGGGTTACATGGGAGTGAATACTGAATAGAGGGGTAACTTTGGAGCATGAAACACTTGGAAAACAGGGAAAGATGGTCAATGAGTAAAGAAGATGATAAGGGATTCCTAGGGGATGAGGGAGAAGAGGATCAGAAGGGGAGGTGGAGTATAAAATAACATGGGATGGTGTCATAGATAGGGTGACTAGGGTGACTAGATAATTTGTAGTAAAATTGAGAAATTTTCAAGAGTGAAAATGGCGCTATTAATAACTACTGGTACAACAGCCTGGATTATACAGGGAAAATCAGAAAATATGGTCATTTTAGATCAACTGTTTATAAATAAGCCTACAGCCCTGGTGGCAGCCAACTGTTTGCTACCTTTATTCTATATATGATAAGTTGTTGATATGACCTTCCTTAATTTCAGACTTACTATCATTTATCATATACCTCTTATCATTTTTCACCTAGCAAAAGAAAATGCCAGATGGGTGTTATTTATCCTTACTGGGGGTTCTTTAAAGAGATTGCTTATCCAGGAGTTAGTGTAAAATGTTGATGAGGCCAAGATCAGGTTTCAGTCATCATGAGATTGAGTTAGTCACTCTATTTTAGGGTCCAGGCTTCATTCTCAGAACTGCTAGTAAGGATCTGTGCTATTGGCTCTTTATTTCATGGTAATTTTAAGCCAGACACTGGCATGCTGGACTCTTGTCTTTGCTTCTCTGTAGAGATTATTGCAACATTTTTGCTGTCTTCAAAGAAGTCTTTAATATGCAATCCTCAGTAACAGACATCTTAAAACTATTTGCATCTTCACATCAGTATGCTGTGTCCACTGTGCATATTTGGAAACCAATACATCAAACCTCAGTTTGCAAAACATAATTTTTAAAAAAAAATTTTTTTTTCAACGTTTATTTATTTTTGGGACAGAGAGAGACAGAGCATGAACGGGGGAGGGGCAGAGAGAGAGGGAGACACAGAATCAGAAACAGGCTCCAGGCTCTGAGCCATCAGCCCAGAGCCCGACGCGGGGCTCGAACTCACAGACCGCGAGATCGTGACCTGGCTGAAGTCGGACGCTTAACCGACTGCGCCACCCAGGCGCCCCTGCAAAACATAATTTGAAGAATACTTACAATAGGAAACAAGGCTAAATTCCTATCTATTTTGAACTGATCCTGAAGCAGTGCTTCTGGATCTGCTTTCACCCTGGGCCTGAACTGTTCATTGAGAACTGAGACCCTTTCGGCTTGGAATTCAAGTTGAGCATGGTCTTGGGACTTGGCTATTGCTGAAAGAATCCCGAAAGAGCCCCTTGTCAGTCTGAGGCCACTAGGGCTAGCATGTGGCACTTGGTACCATCAGAACAGGTTTATTGTAGCCAAATCTCCCTAAAGTCTCCCTCTTTTCTGATAGGACTCAGACTAGCTGGACTCGCCACCTCAAGATGCCCCAAGGAGCCCTGGGTACATGATAGAAAGAAGTTGAGGAGTATAGACATTGCTTAGAGACTTTCTTCTCTTACTGGCAGGAGGTGGTGCTCAGTTCTTCCTCTCTGGCAACAGAGTGGGATAGGGTTGCACATCAAATTACGAAGAGATCATCTGGTCACCTGCTTTTTAAAGAATAGTCTCTCGTGGGATTTCTCAAACTGGTATCTCTGAGCTCTCTGTGAAAACTAAAAAAATTTTAATTTTCATTTAAACAATAATTTAAAAGTAAGAAGCATATTGTGCATCATCTGAATGACCT
Organism: Puma concolor; assembly: GCF_028749965.1. Classification (NCBI taxonomy): domain Eukaryota; kingdom Metazoa; phylum Chordata; class Mammalia; order Carnivora; family Felidae; genus Puma; species Puma concolor. The sequence continues at coordinate 113,881,467 of NC_141673.1, read as the reverse complement.
CCCTATGGCCAAGTGCTACTCTGCAATTTTAGTCTGTTTTTATAATTGAGTTAGCACCAAGCAATTCTACTTTAATCAGGGAACTAATGAGAAAAGAACCAAAGCAGACTTAATATGTAAATGATGTGTTTATATCAAGTAAAGGCATAATATCAATATAAGCTATATGAACAATGGTTTACAGTAATTTGGATGAAAAACAGTGATGAGGTAATGTAGTCTTGCACTACCTGGTTTTTTTTTTTTATTTAAAAAAATTTTTTTTTCAACGTTTATTTATTTTTTTGGGACAGAGAGAGACAGAGCATGAACGGGGGAGGGGCAGAGAGAGAGGGAGACACAGAATCGGAAACAGGCTCCAGGCTCTGAGCCATCAGCCCAGAGCCTGACGCGGGGCTCGAACTCACGGACCGCGAGATCGTGACCTGGCTGAAGTCGGACGCTCAACCGACTGCGCCACCCAGGCGCCCCGCACTACCTGGTTTTAACCTGACCAAATTCATCAAATTCATGCTACCAGTAGTTATGGGGAAAACAATTATCTTCTGTCACATCACATTAAGACCTTTAATTTAAAACTTATTGGTTTTATTGGTTGGTTTATATTCAGTTTATAGATGGGTATTCTTTATAGTTACATAAGCCCTGTGAGTATAAGGAATTTATACCTAGTTGTAACTGTGTACAAGTATGGTTAAAAGCATGTGTTGAGAGGCCAAATTTCCTGGGTATTCATGTTACCACTGCCACATACTAGCAGAGTAATCTTGGGAATGTTACTTAACCTCTCTGTGCCCCAATTTCTTCATCTGATTTGGGATAATAAAATATCAGCTACTATTATTGTCAAGGGGAATTGAATACATGTAAATAATTAGAATAGTACCTGGAGATGCTAGATATTCCTATGGTAAAAGTAATTTAGCTCAGTAACTTAACAGAAGATCCCAAAGTGTGAGAAGCCTGCTCTATTAGATAAAGTATATGGACTAATAAGTAACATTTATATAGCACATTAAGTTTAAAAGTACTTTTTCATATACATTATTCCACTTAGTCTTCAACATCTAACCTGAAAGCTAGATAATATTTTTTATCATTTTAATGATGAGGAGACTAAAGCTTCGAAAACACGTTTGTCATGAGCATTTGATATTTTTCTTCCCCATGGAGAATGAAGGGATATTTTGTTCAAACATTTTCCCATCTTCTTTCGGGTTGCTAGGAAGCCCAGAGCTAATTTTATACTTTAGTACACATTAGTACTTGTGAAAAGACTTAATGGTCTGAACATATATGTTATATTTTTTCTTTTCACTTGGTTTTCCATTCCAATTTATATTTTCCCTGATTCTGAAATTTTATGTATACTATTTTGTTATTTGGAATTTTTATAATCTGTCTCATATACATTTTGGAAAATTTTGAGTCATAAATAAATAAACTGACCCATGGTTACATAACTGGTACGATTCAGATCTTGTCCTCAGTTCTTTTGCCTTCATGGCGAAGTCACATTTATGGAGCATTAGTGTGACCTGGTGATTTATATTCATTATCTCATGTAATCTGCACAATAATTAGTGTGAGGTATGTTATTGCTCTCTTTATTTTCAGATGAAGACATTGAAGTTTATAAAAGTTTTAAAAATATCCTAAAGTTAATAAATATTGTTATAATTTTTGTTCCTATAAATTGTTCTTAAACAAAAGCATGAGCTTCCTCTCCTAACTTCTGTCCCCCTGTAAGGGTTTAGGGCAAGATCTTTGTGTCAGTCCCCCTAGCCCTGTCCCCCCACTTATGGCTTTGCCAAAAACAAAACTTCCATCCCAACTACTTGCCACTTAAACAAGATGTTTATCATTTTTTAGCTAAAAATATTTGCTATAATAGAAATACCATAAATACCAAGCAAAGATGGTTCCCACTTTACAGTGTCCTTAGTAAACTTTTAGGGTTACCCAGAGCATAGTGCTCTTTCTGTCACTGTTGTACACTTGCCCAGGATTCACATCTAGTTTTTAGAAAGAGCCAAAAAAAAAAAAAAAAAAAAAAAAAAAATCAGAGACTGGTGCCTCAGGGGTGAGGTAGCATGCAAATCTGTGCTCCCTGATACTGGCCAACTTACCTATTTCTTTTCTTGGGTCAGTTTTATGTTTTTTATAGGACTTGAAGATTGTCGCTCTGATTGGCTCCTATCAGCACATTTTCTGACTATTCCAAACGTGTGATAGGATTGCTTCTCTAATTGCCAGTCAGCTATTGGCTGGAGTCAGGCAAGCGGAAAGCCTGGGATTGTCTCTTGCCATTATGACCTCAACTGATGTCATAAGGGAGCACGGGAATCATTAAGTACCATCTAGAGAACAGAGTAAATGACATTTGACTTTCAGTTGCCCTGCCATCATTCTACATCAGTCTTTATAGTTTTCCAAATAGTGATGGTTCCCAAACTTTAGTCATTTGATTTTCACGATTTTTGCCATATCCTCATATCACCTTTGCTATTATTTATTTAAAGTTTCTTTAATGTAATGGCATTTTTACTTAAATAAATTATTTGGAAGGAAGACTTTATATTGCCATCATTAATGGGAGAACAGTTACACTTATTATTAATAGATGATAATCTTAAAACTAAGTAAAATGAGAGTAAGACAATAGTGTTAAATTCTTTCCAGACATAGGGATTGGGAATTAGGAGGCCTGTCATTTATTTCTAACAATTCCGTAAACTATCTCATAAACTATAAAATAGTATACGATCGATGCAACTTTTAGTGCCATCACTTTCCTCATTTGAAAAAGCTTCAAAACCATTTACCATGTTATCTGTGAGGAAAGAGGAGAGATTTCCTGTGCCAGAAAGTAAGTAGAGACTACAGGGCATTAGATTGTAAAGGAGCCAACAGAGGTTGGAAACTATAAGTATCAGCGGCATGATACAGACCTTAAACCAGAGGGTGCCAAGTTTGACAAACGTCCCCTTTGGTTTCACCTAGAAAGTTTACTGAACCCTACTTTCAGATTTTGAGTAGTAAGATTAATAAAGAAAAGCAAAAACAGGGTGCAATCTTAGAATGAAGAGCTTAGAAGCTGTTCAAATGAAGGGAAGAATCACAGTAGTGGAGAAATAAAGAGGGGAAGAAAAAAGGAGAGCATATGTTCTCGGTGTTAAAAATTACACATCCCGATTCCTAAACAAAATTCTGCTTCAGATGATACTTCTATATTAATCTAATGACTTTGAAAATATACACACATCCTGAAGGTCCTTTTACCTTTTTATGGGCTTATAAAATACCTGAGTTGCTTAGGTGGTAGTTATATTTGTGGATATTATTGGTCACGAGATGAACAAAGAAAGACCTAGAAGGAGTCTCTTAGGAAAAGTACACAGATTACAGAACCATTCTAAATATAATTTGTTTTTCAAGAAAAATTCAAATAAACTATTTATTGCTCCAATATAGGGATTATTTTATGAAAGCCCTGATAAAAATGTCATTGGGGATGATTATCAGACTCATTCTTTCAGTGATTCAGTTGCCAAGAATGCAAGAATATAACTTGGTTAAAGTCTTGGATAACTTGTTATGATGTTTTTTGGAAAAAATATATGAGGAAAAAATGAAAATTGCTAGTTGGATATTGTGGCAGTTTTAGGAATTGGGCTGAGACTAAGGAGTGTTCACAAATAATTAAAAAAGGAAAAAAACTGCAAAGATGACGTAGAAGCAATGAAAAAAAGTTAGAAAGTGTCTTTTAATCAGTTGAGCAACATTTGGGGTATGAATAGGTGTGCTGATAATAACGGTAAGAATAAGTAGAGCCAGACATCAACCTGAAACTATTCCAGGGACATGCTGCTGGGAATATATTCAATAGCTGCATATCTTCATTGTGCATAGGGAATAGTTACATATATGTTACCTTAAGATTAGATTGCATCCCAGAGAGCCAAATGGGGAGTTCACAAATTTATGGATTAACATCTTTTGAATCCTATGGAAAAGTAAGTCATAAAGACACACATTTTATTTGTCTTTTTCTCTCTTCTCCAAAGCAACAAAAATCCAATTTCCCCTACCAATTTAAGTCCCATAGCTCTAAATGTGGTTACAGGCTCACATCATTTTGAAGGGCAAAGAACCACTCTGGGTATGGGGAGCTTTCAAAACTATCTGCTACTTAAGACTGAAAAATGGGATATCAGCTCAAGATTTCTGGTTCTGGATCTTTGAAATCTTAAATTCAACATTTTAAAGAAGATCATTAAATTTTCCTACTTTCTAGAGATGTTTACCTGTCATGACTGGATTTCCCCACCTCAGCATGAGTAGTCTCCAGGCCTTGAATGTGACTTGATGTTCAGTAGGCTCTCAATTAAATTTTGGCAAATTTGGGGCACCTGGGTGGCTCGGTAGGTTAAGCGTCTAACTTTGGCTCAGGTCACAGTCTCACAGTTTGTGGGTTCGAGCCCCTCATTGGGCTCTGTGCTGACAGCTCAGACCCTGGAGCCTGCTTTGGATTCTGTCTCCCTTTCTTTCTGCCCTTCCCCCGCTCATTCTCTCTCTCTCTCTCTCTCTCTCTCTCTCTCTCTCAAAAGTAAATAAACATTAAAAAAATTTTGGCAAATTTGACTTGGGGAGAGTCAGCCTTCTCAAAATATAGGTATAAACATGGAGTTTCACTCACCTCCAAAAATCCTCTAGTCACAAAATGGTACCCACATGGTCTGATTCAAATATATGGGGCTAAGGTCAGTCAGAGTAAGCAGGTGTGGAGACAGAAGAGAAGCCTACTGTCATAACCAGGGGACTTAAAACAATCCTGACCTTTTCTGAAGATGTTAGAAAGTGACCTAAGAATGGTCTTTTTTCCCTGAAAATTTCTGGATCCTTCCTTAAGGATCAATGGTGTTTCACTCAAGGAGCCTTTTGAGGCATAAATATATATTGATTGAATTTAATATACACAGTAAAAATATATAAATTTTAAGTGTATAGCTTGATGAAATTTTACAGAATGGATAGGACCCAGATCAAGAAACAGAATAGTGTTAGAATTCTGGAAACCCCCTTTGTGCCCTCTTCTAGCTATTCCCCCACAAGTGACTACAATTCTGACTTGTAGCACCATGAACTGGTTTTGTCTATATTTGAACATGAAAGTAGACATCGTGTAGGAACAGAATCATACACGATGCCTACTTTCACATTTGGTTATGTTCGTGAGATGCAGTGCTGCTGCATAGTTGTAGTACACTCACTGCTGTGTAATATTTTGCTTTTGAATATACTATCATTTATTTCTCATGTCTATGGTTGGTGGACAGTTGGGTACTATTCTGATCCATTCTGGCCAGATTTGGCCCAGAAATTAAGCTTCTGGACTTTAAAGGAGCATTTCTAAAGTTGGCTTGAATGTGATGTTGTCGAGGAAAGCTTACTACTACCTGGACTAGAGATTTCTGTAAAGGGGATAAATTATTATCTAAGGAGGGATTCAGATTTATCATCAGAGGGTGCCACAAGTTCTCTAAGAGGAAGTGAAGAATATTATTCATATATTGGAATTTTGCTGAGGTCTTCTAAGTGTGATAAAATATTCATATTTCACATATGTCTCTAAGGTAATTTCCTACCTTTTCTTAAATAAAAGTATGTGTGCCCCGGGATTTTGTAAATTGCAGATCCTGTTATGCACCATCACTATCCTGAAAAAGCCAGAAATTATCACTGTTTTTATCTAAAAAGAATATCAAGATCTTTCTAGGGAGGATAAAGGCCTGATAACTCCTCATAGAAGTATTTGGGTCTTTGTATTTGGTCTCTAAGAGCTTTAGCTTTCAATATAAAAGCTTCCATGGGGAAGGGTTGGTCTCAGCACTGTGTGTAGGGTCCTTTTAACACAGATATTATGACATGGTGGTTAATCACGGACAGGTGTGTGAGTATAAATTAGAATTAATATAACTGTGGAGCCCAAATAGGGACACTACTATGGCAATGGCAGCAATACCCTCAACCATAATCACAGTGTCTGTAGAAAAGCCTCTGTAGGACTCTCTGAGATTATTATTGACAGAAACTTTGAGTTACTGCAAGAAGCATAGACAGTTGAATGCTGATCAGAAAGCACAGACAGTTGAATGCTGATCAGACTCTCTGTTTCTTTCCCTATTTGGCATTTGGAAACACTATTGAACCCTTGCCTTTGAGTAAGCCCTTGGTTTTTTGAACAATCTGTAGGTGGGAAGCTTTAAGATGGAACGGGCCCTTCCTTCCTTCCTTCCTTCCTTCCTTCCTTGCTTCCTTCCTTCCTTCCCTCCTTCCATTTTTCTTTTCCTCTCATTAAGCCACTCTTTCTATCCATTCTCCTCCTCTGAAAGAGGCAGTTGCTGTGGAAATGGCAGTGCCTGGGGCTAAGCAGACAGCCAACATGGTAGATAGATCAATTACATACAGGTAGATTGAACAAATAAATAAACACACTGAGGATCATGTGAGTCAGGTTTCTCACTGTTGGAGAAAGAGTTTACAGATATGGAAAGAGGAAGGCCGGAGAGAACCTGAAGTGCTGAATTGGAATTAAAAGTATTGGTATGTAAACTAATGAGTTTAAAAAATATACATACATGGATACATATAGAGATAAATATAAATGTGTGTGTGTTTGTATGTCTATGTGTATACATGCATATATTTCCTAGCTCTGTTCTCTGAGAGAGCTTAGAAGCAATGACAGCTCAGTAGAAATGAACATGGTGAGTGCCTAGATCTTGGTTTCTAAATATTGATATTTGCTAAAAGGAACCAGTATTTGTTGTAAATGGTTGGTACCAGAGCTGAGGCAAAGAAAATGCAAGATGATTTAGGATCACCTGTTGTTCAAGAGAGTAAGGAAATGCTCAAACAATTATAAACACTTGTCAAAGGACATAGAAGCTATGTCCTTTGAAGGACATATGAAGGGATCCCCACTGGCCAAGTCTGGTTCATTTTGCACATAAAAGTAAGTAAGGACAGTAACAGACTACAACGCATTGAACAAAATAGGAATACACAAGTCCATACAGAGATAAGCAGACAAGCAGGAGAGAAAGTTTTTCTTAGAGTAGAATGCCAATTCTTCTATAAATGTGAAGTTATTTCATAAAGGTAATCTATGTGGTACAAGTATGTAGTGTTTATAACACAAATATAGTTCCAAAATTATATAGTTTTAAAATAATAACAAAGTGAATATCAGCATGATTCCAAGAAAAACGATCACAGAGAAAGAATTCACAGATGAGATAAAAAGGCCTATTTTATTTTTCTGTAGGCATGTGGGTGTTTCTTCCCTTTGGATGGAGAATTCCCAGCAGAGCTTCCTTCCATGCTGCCACCTACTGACACTAGTACCCCCTTTCCGCAAACCCCATTCAAAGCAAGAAAAATTAAGGGCTATATTATCATTTCCCTTGGACATAGGGGGGAAAAGGCAAAATAAACATTGAGCTATTTATTCATTAGAAAAGAAGTTGTTGGACTTTAACCTAAAAAAGCAGGAGAGAGAAAAAGAGAGAGAGAGAGAGAGAGAGAGAGAGAGAGAGAGAGAGAGAAAGGGAGGGAGGAAGAAAGAGAAGGAAAAGAGAGCCTTACCTCTTGTTTGTGCTCTCAGGTGCAACTGTACAGCCCATATTAGTTACAAGTCCTTCTGAATGTGGGTTTGGACCATTTGGGTTAATGCGGCAGCTAGAAAACGCCTCTCTCCACACTGGCAGAGGCTCAGTGTGGTGCTGTTGTTAGGTGGAAAGGAGCAGGAGAACTGAGCCTGATAGTACTCCCCAGCCAGCAGGCTGCAGGTTTTTGGCAGATGTCCACCATGTGGTATGAAAATGCTCTCAAGATCTAGTCCCTGCTTGCTGCTCCTGCCTCCCTTCCCAGCGCTCCTCCTGTCTGGGCTCCAGCCATACTGAATTACTTGGAGTTCTAGAATATGGTACATTCTTTTCACCTCCTTTCAGGATGTGCCAATCTGTTTTAATCTTCTGAGTATCTGAGTTCTCTCCTTGATGTTGCCTGGTGGCAGGAACTTCCAGAATAAAGAGTCCCAGCATGCCTCCTGTAGTTTTGAGTAATAATTGCTATGTATTCCTTATTGCCAGCTACTGCCACTCACTTTGACAGCAGCCTATGCTGGATCAACCTGTGTTCTGTTGACTGTGATCATGTGGTTGTAATATCCGCTTGTCAGACTGTAAGCTCCCCTAGAATCCTGGATCTCTGAGTGGCACCTATTGCACTTGTGATTATTTGATGTTTCTCTTTGTCTTTACCCTCTATGAAAGCAATGGCTTTTCTTACCGACTACTCTGCTTTTAGACTTAGCACAATAACTGGAACATGACACGTATTTCAGCAAATGTTTAGACTTAATTTCCTAGTACCTAGGGAGGGATCTGTTCTTCCTCTGTCTGTCCCACATGGTTGGTGGTTTAGCTCCAGATCCCAACCCTTTTGAGTCTGTTCTGCCACCTGGAGAAACTGTAACTTGCCTGACTGTGTTCTGTGGTTAGATAGTACAAAGATGGCATTAGAGATCAGATTTGTCATTACCTGAACCATTAATTATAGTTTGAAAACAACAGACTCCTGGCAAAGAACCCTATGATTCTTTTTTTTTTAATATGAAATTTATTGTCAAATTGGTTTCCATACAACACCCAGTGCTCATCCCAACAGGTGCCCTCCTCAACACCCATCACCCACCCTCTGCTCCCTCCCAACGCCCATCAACCCTCAGTTTGTTCTCAGTTTTTAAGAGTCTTTTGTGTTTTGGCTCCCTCCCTCTCTAACCTTTTTTTTTCCTTCCCCTCCCCCATGGTCTTCTGTTAAGTTTCTCAGGATCCACGTAAGAGTGAAAACATATGCTATCTGTCTTTCTCTGTATGACTTATTTCACTTAGCATAACACTCTCCAGTTCCATCCATGTTGCTACAAAAGGCCATATTTCATTCTTTCTCATTGCCATGTAGTATTCCATTGTGTATATAAACCACAATTTCTTTATCCATTCATCAGTTGATGGACATTTAGGCTCCTTCCATAATTTGGCTATTGTTTGGCTGCTATAAACATTGGGGTAAAGTGCTCCTATGCATCAGCACTCCTGTATCCCTTGGGTAAGTTCCTAGCAGTGCTATTCCTGGGTCATTGGGTAGATCTATTTTTAATTTTTTGAGGAACCTCCACACTGTTTTCCAGAGTGGCTGCACCAGTTTGCATTCCCACCCTATGATTCTTAAGGTTGTCGAGCTTGCTTGACAAGAGTTTCAATCTAATCAAGAATATTGAGAATATTGAGAGACAGAGAGAAAATAATCAATTATTTAACTAATTAATTAAAATAATAATAATAGTCACTATTATCTAGTGCTACGTGCTGTCCTAAGTGCTTTACATGCATGAACTTTTTTAATCCTTGCAAAAACCACACAAGTGAGGGATTATTATTATGTTCATTTTAAAGGTGAAGTAATTGAGCCATTGGAGTAACTTGCCCAAGGTCAAGTAAAAAGTAGGATTCAAACTAGGGCAGTCTGGCTCTAGAGTCTGTGCTTGTAACCTCTGTACTATTCTGGCTCTCAAAACTACAAAGCCTAATGCTCTGGGAAAAAATATGGTGTGACAGAGATAGAAAATTAGTATTTCTCAGTTTAAAACTGCAACAACAATAAAACCAAAACTGGCCAGGTGAGGATTGACCTCAAATGTCAACATACCAAAACATAGGATAGGGTCGGGTAAGGAAGGGATGAAAATAAACTTTAAATTTCAGTATGCTCATAAAACTAGCAGACCAAGTTACATCTAGCTTTTGGGTTCCCTTCCTGTCCATGTCCATATACATAATTATAACCATGACAGATACAATTTTGAATTCTGCCTTTTTCATTTAACATTGTCATAGCCATTTAACCACATTGCTTTCTAAATGTCAGATGATACCATATTATAGTTTTCATTTGCATTTGTTGTTAACTCATTGAAGGTTTTTCCATGTTTGTTTACAAATTGTGTATTCATTATATAAATTATTTACACCTTGCCCTTTTAGCCACTAAAACCTTAACTTTTTTCTTATAAATTTGTTTGATTCCTTTTTGCAATATTGACATTGCTTATTACCCTTCTTTTAAAATTTTTTTAACGTTTATTCATTTTTGAGAGACAGAGAGAGACAGAGCATGAGCAGAGGAGGGGCAGAGAGAGAGAGGGAGACATAGAATCCGAAGCAGGCTCCAGGCTCTGAGCTGTCAGCACAGAGCCTGATGCAGGGCTTGAACTAATGAGCCATGAGATCATGACCTGAGCCGCCGTCTGACGCTTAACCTACTGAGCCACCCAGTGCCCCTGTTTATTACCCTTCTAATGACAACATAAAATTTGAATTTCTGTAGCTTTGAACCACTTAAAAATATGTATATAATCTACCTAGATTCATTTTTGTGTAAAGTATAGGCATAGATAAAAATTATATTTTCATATTATACAATCACAATTTCTTCAACAATATTATTGACTCACTTGTCTCACCACTGACCCCTCAGTCCTGTTTTTATCTCTAGAAATCACAGGCATCTAGAAATTGTAGACATTTATAGCATGAGATGCATGACCAGAATGTGGTACTTAAAAGACATATCTAATGAACATCATACTATCAGATCTGAATATTGGAAAGGAGAACAGCAATGCACTTATTCATTTGTTCCACACATTGAGAACCTATTGTGTTCCAGGTACTATTTTAGATGCTTGTGACATGCCAGTAAAAAAAAAAAAAGAGAGAAAATCAATGCCCTGTGAGGTTTACATTTTTGTGGTAGGGATCAAACAAAGTAAATAAATATAAAACTTATTAAATGATAATGAATGTGATAGAAAAAATAAAACAGGAGATACCATTTAGCAAGAGTCAGATTGGCCACAAAGATTCTAATTTTAAGTAAGTTGATCTGGAAAAGGTTCATTCTGAAGGAGGAGAGTGAATCAAGTAGACATCTGAAGGAAGTGAAGGAAGACTATTCCGGGTAGAGGAAATAGCAAGTACAAAGGCACTGAGGCAGGAACATGCTTATTGTGTTTGAGGAACAACAAGGAGGCCAGAGTGGCTGGAGTGGAGTAAGACAGAAGAAGTCAGTGAGATGGAGGTGTGTGAAGATCATATAGGTTTGTGAGCCTATACAGATCTAATTAGGGATATATATATTGGGGCATGGAAACACAGAGAACATTTGGGTTGATACAAAAGAAGAGAAGAACTCGGTGGCACCACTCTGGAATACAATATAGCCTGCCATGGCAAATACAGGATATGTATGTCATGCTCCTAAATGAATTTTAAATCTATAGTATGTCATTCTATAGTGAGACAATTATTATGATAGTGAGTAGTACGTGGGTTTTGGAATTATGTGAAATGGGCTCAAATTCAAGTAGAGTAATCTTAGGAAAGCTGCCAAAACTTTCAAAGACTCAGTTTCATCATCTGTAAAATGGTTACATTAATACCTGTGGTGGAGGAGCCTTTTTTTAAAAAAAAAAAAAAAAAAAAAGCTTATTTATCTACTGAGAGAGAGAGACAGAGAGAGAGAGAGAGAGAGAGAGAGAGAGAGAACGAGAGGGGTAGGGGCAGAGAGAGAGAACCTGAAGCAGGCTCCATGCTGTCAGTACAGAGCCTGACACAGGGCTTTATCTCCTGAATCGTGAGATCATTATGTGAGTTGAAATCAAGAGTCAGATACCTAATTGACTGAGCCACCTAGATGCTCCACTGGTGGAGGGATCTTAAGTCATAACTGAAAGAAGCCATTATAGCCTGCCTATTTTATTCCATGATCTGGAATCAAATCTGCTTTATTTGGCATTTCTTTTCCTTGTACTTAAGATGCTATTAACTGTAACCTCAAACTGCATTTTTAAAATCTGTTAACAGAAACACTTGAGATAATTTGCACTTGCTTTTGTCATAGAGGGTTTTACTATCATCTTTCTACTAGTGTACATAAGGGTTTGTTGTTGTTGTTGTTATTGTTTTGTGTTTTGATATTCATCTTAAAACACATATGTCCCTAAACCCTTACAAATCTGTTACCACATTGCTTTTATATTTGAAAAAATGATGACTTCAACTAGTTTAGCAAAGTCCAATCTTTCACTTATATTACATGGTACTGTTACTTTTTAGTGTTCTTTTCTAAAAATATCTTTTTTAAAGTTTATTTTTATTTATTTATTTTGTTACTTGTCTTCCCTGTTTTTGCTTTTCCTTGTACCACAAAACCATCCCATGTTCACAGTCTGGTGTATGTAGCCTAATGGACTTTTTCTATGATCATGTAGCCACTTAAAAACATATTTATACACGTTCACATTTTTGTTTCATTTGTTTTACATAAATGGAATCATACACATCTCTGTGCATCTTACTTTTCTTGCTCAATAATAATATCTGGAAATCTCTTGGGCTAATTTCACCCAGTCTGCCCTTGTAAGCAAACAACTTTCCATGCCACCACAGAACAATCCACAGAACAATTGGGGGAAATATAATTAAATGGCTCCTTCATGTAGTTTTTTCAAAACAAAGGAAGTCTGTTCTAAGGAATAATTGATGTCGCTACTCCTTGTGGCAGAAAATGTCTAGCAACTTTTAGATGAAATCTCTTCAGATTCAAAGCAAAACAAAACAAAACAGAAATACTAAAATAGGACCCTGCTTTTACTAGGCACCTGTATCTGCCTGATATATTGACCGGTTTTGGGAAAGGAACCAAGTGATAAACTTATTATAAAGTATTGGAAATGCTAGGATCCACCTAGGAGTTTTTAGTTCTCATAAATGGGCAATGTCTGCAAGTAGATGCCAAAAAATTCTCCTGAATAAAAGTCATGCCCCGTCACCAATAGACCAGAATACCAGGAGAACAATTACAAGTAGTAAATGTCGGGTGGTGCACTTATGTCAGAAGTCAATGTCACAAGTTTTGTTAGCCTAGGAAGGGGAGAACAGGTGGTAGTAGTTAATGTGAAAGATGGCGAGGCAGTGTTAGTAAATTTCCACTTTAACATAAGCAAATAGTGTTAAGCAGTTGTTAAGTAAGAAATGCAATCTTGGTCTTTGCTATTAGAACTTTACCGTTCCAATCCCAGTGAGTAATAGACTCTGTACTCTCATGATTAGTCCTTATTTGGGTTTCAACTGTAGGTACCAGACTTTGGGAGGAATGTTGAAAAACCTCCTCCAGGCAGGATAATTATAGGGGACAGTAATTTTTTATAAGGTACTATTTTCTTTCTTTCTTTTTTTTTTTAATGTTTACTTATTTTTGAGAGACAGAGAGAGAGACAGAATGCGAGCAGGAGAGGTGCAGAGAGAGAGGGAGACACAGAATCTGAAGCAGGCCCCAGGCTCTGAGCTGTCAGCATAGAGCCCTAAGTGGGGCTTGAACTCACAAGCTGTGAGATCATGACCTGAGCTGAAGTCAGACTCTTAACCGACTGAGCCACCCAAGTTCCCGCTATAAGGTACTATTTCTTTAAAAAAATGAAAAAAATCTGAACTGAGTTCCAAAAATGCTGACATTTATTCATTTTGAGGGAGTGGTACATGAGAGTTTAATAATACAATTTATATTATTTAAAAATATTTTTAATATATGCTTATAATAACCCCCAATATTTCCCACAATTGGTTAGCGATTTCTCACTACTCTTCATTAGCTTCTTGTCTGAAGCATATTCATCTCCTCTGTTTGTGATTAGATTCTTTTAGACTATGCCACACATGTCATTCTCTATACTGTGAATTCAAGCAATATTGATCAAACATTTTCTAAATGACAGATGTCTTAGGGCAAAGGGTAAAATTTTGTTTTAAGTTTATTTATTTATTTTGAGAGAGAAAGAGGGTGTGTTTGTGCATGTGAGCGGGGTAGGAGCAGGGGGAGAGAGAATCCCAAGCAGGCTCTGCGCTGTTAGCACAGAGCCCAATGTGGGGCTTGGTCTCATGAACTGTGAGATCCTGACCAGAGCCGAAATCAAGAGTGGGACGCTTAACCTACTGAGCCATCCAGGTGTCCCACAAAGGTAACTTGTTATAAGAAGAGACCCACTGATAATGTAGCCTAAAGAGCAAAGAAGTTTATGTCTCTTCTATGCAGTAATAGAATGTACAATCCAAGTGAGTGGGACAGCTCTGCTCTGAGGAGTCCAAAATGGACCCAGGCTCCTTCCAACTTGTGGCTCCACCCCAAAAGGAGAATAAACCACTTGTGGCCTTGTTGTTATCTGCATTGATGAGGCTGGGAAGAGACAAAAGGGCAAGGAGACACTTCTAAAACAGAAATGCAAAAGCAGTAGCCCTCACTTATGTTCATGTTCCAGCATGAACATAAATTAGTCACCACCAAAGGAGTTGTCTAACAGGAAGGGAGGCTTAGAAATGTAACCTAACCATATGTCCAGGAAGAAGGGAATATGGACTTTAGTAAACAGTTACCATTCTCTACTACATTAGATAAAGCGCTACATGCTGGAGTGTTTTCTCCTGCTTTCTCCATCAATCCAGGACCCTTGTCTTCTTCAAAATTCACTTTTTCTTAATTTCTTCCAGGATATTTTTCCTATGTAGGAAGACAATGACACTCTGTTTTCTTTAATTATGTTCACAATGTGAATTTCATTTTATTCAACAGCTGAGAATCAGTCAATAAATACTTATTAATATATACTGTCTAGCATGGATTATGCTGAAAACAAGAAATAAGATGGTGAGCAAAATAAATATAGTTCCTGCTCTCAGAGAACTTACAGACCAGTGGAAGAGACAGATATTATTATAGATATAATTAAATTATTAAATGAACATTTAATAATTTAAAGTGTTATCTAAATTAGGTATTTTGATTAATTAGATTTGTAAGTATCACTTATATATGATAAGTACTATAAAGGAATAGAACAAGATACCCTGAAAGAATATAATGAAAGTTATTTTAGGTTGGATGCTTGGGGAAGGCATAGTGAATGTGAATATGTAATATTTATTTATTTATTTATTTATTTATTTATTTATTTATTATTTATTTATTATTTATTTATTTAATTTTTTTTTTTTTTTGAGGGAGAGAGAGAGTGAGAGCAGGGGAGGGACAGAGAGAAAGAGAGAGAGAGAGAGAGAGAGAGAGAGAGAGAGAATCCCAAGCAGGCTCCGTGCTGTCAGCACAGAGCCCCACAGGTGGCTTGATCTCACAAACCATGGGATTGTGACCTGAGCCAAAATCAAGAGTTGGACGCTCAACTGATTGAGCCACCCAGACAACCCATAAATACTTAATATTTAAAATATAAAATTAAATCTCCCTGAATATTTGTTTTTCTTAGTGTAATCTAAAAGAGTGCAAACAGGGTGAGAAGAGTTCTGGAGACACTGATATATGAAGACTTTTGGAAAGAGCCCTTGTCTTAAGAGACTAGAGCTCTGGTGGAGTGGGAGGTGGGGGACAGGGAGGGTGGTAGCACGCATTCTAGCTGTTTCCAAATATGGAGCAACTATCCTAACAGAAGAGGGGATGCATTTGCTTTACTCTCAAGGACAAACCTAGGAACAATTGAGAGGAAGCTGAAGAAAGGAAGATTTGGGACCAATTAAAAAAACAAAACAAATGGGGGACCTGGCTCGCTCAGTTGGAGGAGCATGCAACTCTTGATCTTGGGATCATGAGTTTAGGCCCCATTTTGGTGTAGAATTTACTAAAAAAAAATGAGTAAACTATAACATTCCATCAAAGAGAGTGTCGAAGGGGCACCTGGGGTGGCTCAGTCGGTTAAGCGTCTGACTTCTGCTCAGGTCATGATTTCACGGTTTGTGAGTTCGAGCCCTGTGTCTGGCTCTTTGCTGACAGCTCAGATTCTGTGTCTCCCTCTCTCTGCCCCACCCCCACTCACACTCTGTCTCTGTCTCTCTCAAAAATAAATAAATATTTTTAAAAATATTAAAAAACAAAAGGAGAGTGTCCAGAAGACTACCACATTAGATGGTGACTGTCTGTCACCAGAACTATTTAATCAAAGGTGGCACAACCCTTTGTCAGGCACACAGGGGAAAAAAAATCCTAAACAGGATCATAAGTTTACCTGTATAACTGCTTAAATCCTTTTTGAGGTTTTTGTGATTTTCCTTCTTTCATGCGTAATACATAAATTAGTAGATTAAAAAAAATCATGGTTCCTTGAGGTGTAAAGTCAGGTTGTTTATTTGAGATCTTTCTTTTGTTCTTACTTTATGCATTTATTTCTCTACATTTCCCTCTTAGAACTGCTTCTGCTGCATCCTATAAATTTTTGTAGATTGTGTCTCCATTTTCATTTGTTTTGAGATAATTTTTGGTTTCCCTTTTTATTTCTTCTTTATGCATTGGTTTTTCAAGGGTGTGTTATTTAATTTCCACTTTTGTGAATTTTCCAGCTTTCCTATTGTTGTTAATTTCTAGTTACATACCGTTGTAGCTGGAAGGATACTTGGTATAATTTCAGTCTTCTTTAATTTGATAAGACTTGTTATGTGACCTATCATAGGATCTATCCTAGATGGTGTTCTGTGTGTGCTTGAGAAGGATGTATATTCTGAGGCTATTGGTAGACTGTTCTTTATAGGTCCATTAGGTCCATTTGGTCTAGAGCATGGTTAAAGTCCATTGTTTCCTTGCTGATTTTCTGTCTGAATGATCTACCCATTGATGCAAGTGCAGTACCCTACCATTATTGTATTGTTATCTATTTTGTCCTTCAGACCTGTTAGTATTTGCTTAATATACTTAGGTGGTTCCATGTTGGGTGCCTTTATGATGATTACATCCTCTTAATGAGTCGACCTATTTATCTTTTTAAAAAAATTTTTAATTTTATTTTTTTTAATTAAAAGAAATTAACTTTTTTGACGTATAGTTGACACATAGACCCATTTATCTTATATAATGATCTTCTTTGTCTCTTGTTAACCATTTCTGGCATAAAGTCTCCTTTGTCTGATGTAGGTATAGTGATCCTTGTTGTCTTTTGGTTTCCACTTGCATAGAATGTCTTTTTTTCATCCTTTCACTTTGAGCCCATGTTTTCCTTAAAGCTGAAATGAGTTTTCTGTAGGCAAAATATAGTTGGGTCTTGCTTTTATTAATCCAGCCAGCCACAATGTGTTTTGTGATTGAAGAATTCATTCTGTTTAGAGAAATTATTGATATGTAAAGACTTATTAATGTCATCTTACTAATCATCTTTTGGCTTTTTTTGGTAGTTTCCTTGTTTCTTTTTCCTTCTCTTTCTGCCCTTGCTAATTGGTGATTTTCTGTGGTAGTATGTTCTGATTCCTTCTCTTTATCTTTGGAAATAACCTAATTTTACACCTCAAGGAACTAGAAAAAGAAGAACAAACTAAGCCTAAAGTTAGCAGATGGAAGGAAATAACAAAGATCAGAGCGGAAATAAATGAAATAGAGATCAGAAAAATAATAGAAGAGATCACAAAACTAAGAGCTGTTTTTAAAAAGATAAGCAAAATTGAAAACCTTTAGCTAGACTAAGCAAGACAGAAGACTTAAAATCAGAAGTGAAAGAAGAGGTATTGCAACTGAAATACACAGAAATCATAAGAAATTAGTATATATAATTATACACCGACAAATTGGATAACCTAGAAGAATGGATAAATTCCTAGAAACATACAACTTATCAGACTGAATCATGAAGAAATAGAAAATATGAACATACCAATAATGAGTAGGAACATTAATCAGTAATCAAAAATCTCCCAACAAAGAAAAATCCAGGACCAGATGGTTTCCCTGGTAAATTCTATCAAATATTTAAAGAAAAATTAAAATCAAACACTTCCAAAAATTGAGGAGGAGGGAACATTTCCAAAATTACAAAATTACAAGCCTAGAATTACTCTGATACCAAAAGCCAGACAGACACTTCAAGAAAACCACAGATCAATATCCCTGAAAAATATAGATGCAAAAACAAAAACAAGATTTTGATGAGATATCTGCATGTCCATGTTTATTGCAGCATTATTCACAATGGCCAAGATAGGGAAATAACCAAGTGTCTGTTAATGGATGAATGGGTAGAAAAATGTGGTGATATACATGTAATGGAATATTATTCAGCCACGAGAAAGAAGATCTTGCCATTTGCAGCAACACAAGTGGACCTTGAGAGCATTATGCTATGTGAAATAAGTCAGACAAGGAAAGACAAATTCTGTATGATATCACTTACATGCAGAATCTAAAAAAAGTGAACGAGTAGAAACAGAGTAGAATGGTGGTTACCATGGGGATGAGAGAAATGGAGAAATGTTGGACAAATAATACAGACTTCCAGTTAGAAGATATAAGTTCTGGGGATCTAATGTATAGCATTGTGAGTTTAGTTAATACTGTATTACATACTTGAAAGTTTTTAAGAGAGTAATGTTAAATTTTTCACCACAAAAATGAAATGGCAGTTATATAATGTGATAAAAGTATGAGCTAAGGCTACAGTAGTAATAAGTGTATTAATTCAACAATTTGTACACCTTAAACTTACACAATGCTGTATGCCAATCACATCCCAATAAAGCTGGAAAAAAAACATTGTAACTGTAGATGGGCAGCAAGGAAACACCGAACATATAAATCTTTAAAAATCAGCTTTAATATGTTTTAAAAATTCTGCTGATTTAGGAAGGGCTATGAGTAGCTTCGAAATTTGAATAAGTTACTAGGGTGTGATGTATAAACTTTTAGTGCTTTTTATCTTTTTCTAGGTGCATTACACAGAGACCTACACCTATACCTATACGTGAAGGTGCATAAATGTGCTTTTAGGCTAACATTTCTGTTAACAGTGTTTACCTAGACAGTTTCTTTCAGTAACATAGAAGGTAAATGTGATTGGCAGGGAATGCATAATCACAGCCAGAGGATACTTTTAATAAGAAGAAAAGTATATACATAAAAAACAGTTAATGGGATAAAAATCTATTTGTAGTCATAAAGCCTGGGTGTTTCTATATAAGGTATATTTTCAGAGGCAGTTTTACTAAGTATAGTAGATTAATTATTGTTTAGAAAATATTCACTCTACCCTTCTCTATACATTGATGTTCCCACTCCATTGACATTGGGCTTGGTCAAAAGTCTTCCATTGGCAGATTCAATATGGTGGAAATGATAAGCATGCCAGTAAAAAATACAGATTTAACAGATGTTATGGTTTCTGTTTTTCCCTTTGTGTGCCTACCAGCCGCCATGCTCTAAGTAATCATTGGCCATTTAGCCTGAATTCTAGAATGAGAAGATACGTGAAGCACAACTGATCTCAACCTTCAGCCAGGA
Source organism: Puma concolor (assembly GCF_028749965.1). NCBI lineage: Eukaryota > Metazoa > Chordata > Mammalia > Carnivora > Felidae > Puma > Puma concolor. The sequence goes on along the minus strand of NC_141673.1, from coordinate 113,862,027 downwards.
GATATGTCCAGTTAACTTAGCCAAATGTAATTGAACCAGAACTGACTTGTAGACCTGAAAGTAAAAGATAAATGTTTATTATTGTAATCTACTGAGATTTGGGAGTTGTTTGTGATGCTGCATTGTTATAGCAAAACCTAACTAACACATTTCTCAGACTTAGTGGTAAGTTTTCTAATATATTTTATTAAAACAAGCAAACAAACAAACCCCAGAGGACTTGTTCTTGTTGTTAGTTCTTCCTTAACTTATTTTCACACATGACCTATAAAATATTAGTCAGTCTCTGCTGGATACCTTTTGTTTGCCTCTCCAAATGCACTCTTCATTCTTTTCCACCTTACTCTGTGCCTTAAAAGGCCTAAATAAGGTGCAGCCAATGGAGAGCATTGACAGAAGATCAGAAACAGGAATAGAGGAGAGTGGGAATAGAGAGATTTAATTTCTGGAGTTTCTCGCTGCTGGGTCACTGCAAACTGGTTGCATCCTGTGGCCAAAAGACAGCATCAACCATGCAGCTCTCTCTCTGTGTTTCAGGAATAGCACACTCCCTTAGTCCATGATGGCCTTGGAGAGGGGAGGATAAGCCCTGAAGTCACTAGCCCCAAGGTACTGCGCTATCCCTTGTGGTTTCCTTGTATCCTGCCCACACCTTCATGAATAGCTCCTCATTAAACTTTCCTCAAATTGCAGAGTTTGTGTGTGCCATCTGTTTCCTGATGTGACCTTGACTGATACAAAGTCCTTGGTTCACTTTTACAAAAGGTATTTATTAAGTGGTGGAGAAGTTCAATTTTTTCTGGTATTCTGACTGACACACTTTATATCAAGAGAAACTTAAACATATATATGTGAAAAATGTGCATGGCTGCTAACCATATTTTGTTTTCCCCCTGGAGGCTCACTTCACAGGATTAGGCTTGTGAATCCTTTCCCCAGGCACTGTTTTCTGTCAGGTAACTTGATACAACTTCCAGTTTCAAAATTTTATGGTAATTAAGTTAAGAAACTCTCAAGGCTTTTCCCTGCAATTTCCTCCATAAATGCTAGACTAACTTAGCTTTTAAATTTCTTCTCTGGATTCAGTAAGTGGGAAAGAAAAGTGAAAATAAAGTGGGACAGGTAGAAAACTAATTCTCTTAATTCTCTAAACTTTCACTGTAATGACCCTCTTATCTTCCAGTAATGGGCAACCTTATTCCCCTAGGCTGCTTATTAGCTGCAGAAACTTGGGCAAGATATTTGTCCTTTCTAAACCCCAATTTTTTCAGGACTAGCATATCAGCATCTGGACCAGAATATCTACTTCCAGGATTATTGTAAGAATTTAATACAACATATGTGAAGGATCTAATATTGATGAGCCTGCACTGAGACCCAGTAAATGCTCTTTTACTTTATTCTTTCTTCCAACTGCATACTTAAAAATATTACATTGTATGTACTTCAAATGTTTGTTCAGTCCTTCTGCAACTGCTTCTCAGAAAGCCTGTGTACTGGTGGACTGACTCTTTTCCCTTGTTTAAAAAAATTTTTTTTAGCTTTTGTAAAACATGCATAAGGTAAAATATCCCATCTTAAACATTTTTAAGTGTATGGTTCAGTATTGTAAAATATATTCTTATTGTTGTGCATCCAATGCCAGAACTTTTTCATCTTGCAAAACTAAAACTGTATATCCATTAAATAACAATTTTTCATATACTTCTTTCTCAGCTCCTGGCAACCACCATTTGACTTTGTTTCTGTAGATTTGACTAGATAGATAACTTAGTATGAGTGGATCACAGAATGTCTTTTTAAAAAATTTTTTTATTAAAAAAATTTTTTTAGGGGCGCCTGGGTGGTGCAGTCGGTTAAGCGTCCGACTTCAGCCAGGTCACGATCTCGCGGTCCGTGAGTTCGAGCCCCGCGTCCGGCTCTGGGCTGGTGGCTCAGAGCCTGGAGCCTGCTTCCGATTCTGTGTCTCCCTCTCTCTCTGCCCCTCCCCCGTTCATGCTCTGTCTCTCTCTGTCCCAAAAATAAATGAACGTTGAAAAAAAAAATTAAAAAAAAATTTTTTTTTAATGTTTATTCATTTTTGAGAGACAGAGCACAAGTGGTGGAGGGGCAGAGAGAGGCAGACACAGCACAGAACCCCACGTAGGACTCAAACTCATGAACTGCAAGATCATGACCTGAGCTAAAGTTGAACCCTTAACTGACTGAGCCACCCAGGCACCCCATAATGTTTGTCTTTTTGTGACTGGCTTATTTCACTTAACATAATGTCCTCAAGGTTCATCCATGTTGCAGCTTGTGACAGAATTTTTTTGGGTGGACTTACTTTTTTTTTTTTTAACATAATCACCATGCCCAACAGGGGACATGAAGTCACAACCTCAGATCAAGAGTCGCAGGCTCCACCGACTGAGCTAGCCAGACACTCCACCGGGGGGGTGGCATTTTTTTTTACCCCAAAAAATGAATTTTCTAAGATACTTGCCCAGATTCTTAGATTTCATTTAATATACGTTTCTCCATGTGTTGAAGGATATGATGCCCCAACACTGCATATTATTATTGTGGACCTAAAAAGTGAAATATGTTCTTAGAAAGCATCCTCTCATCACTAATATGCTCCTTTCTTTGGTATATGTACACATGGGAATATTTATTACCCAGAATCAGCCAGTGTTCTCTTCCATGGGCTGTTTGTTCTCTGTCAGCACACTTGTTCAAAATCATATGAAGAAGTTTAGTGAACAAAAAGGAATGCTGTAAAAAAGCATATTTCAAACATTAAGCATGTATATTGTCTATTGATTCTGAGAATCCCTGAGCAACTTTAATTTAAAATGCTCATTTTCCACACTCCTGCTTCCTGTTACTAGATTCCTTTCTGGGCTCCACTTCAAACCTTGCTTTCTGTGTTCTTTCTCTCTGTTTGGAACATACAGCCTCGCAGAGTTCTTGGAACTCTTCCGAATGTGGTGATTTGGGTCTCTTCCAAGACCTTCATTGAATGCAGATGCACTGCTAACTTCCCCATAGCTGGCCCCTTGGAAACAGGCAGAAGGAAGTCTTGGTGTTTAGTAGAAAATACTTTCTCTGATTCAAACTAGTACAATTATTATTTATCCTTTGTAGCTGTTGGAACTATTCCTTTTCTCTCTCTGCTTCAGGAAGAAGTGTGTGTGTGTGTGTCTGTGTGTGTGTGTGTGTGTGTGTGTGTGTAGGGGTGATGGAAGAGGGTGATCTAGCTGTGGAGAATTCTATAAATGGGATCAACATTTCTCCCCCCTACTTGTTTTATTAAGATATAATTGATATATAATATTGTATTAGCTTAAGGTGTTCAATATAATAACTTGAAATATGTATAAATAAAAAATGGTCATCACATAAGTTTAGTTACCATCCATCATCTCACATAGTTACAATTTCTTTTCTTCCTGGGATGAGAACTTTTAAGATCTTCTCTCTTATCAACTTTCAAATATACAGCAGTATTGTTAACTATAATCACCACGCTGTACATTACATCCCCAGAAGTCATTTATCTTATAACTGGACGTTTGTACCTTTTGACCACTTTCACCCACTTCCCACCCCTGGCAGGATTTCCTTCATTTTAAATGGCTGAATAATACTCCATTGTGTGTGTGTGTGTGTGTGTGTGTGTGTGTGTGTGTACATATATATATAAAAACCATATTTTATTTACCTATTCATCTCTTTTTAAGAATTTTTTTAAAAGTTTATTTATTTTGAGAGAGAGAGAGAGCACACGCAAGGTAGGGGCAGAGAGAGAGGGGAGAGAGAGACAATCTGACAGTGCAGAGCCAGATGTGGGGCTGGAACTCATGAACTGTGAGGTCATGACCTGAGCTGAAGGCAGACGCTTAACCCGACTGAACCACCCAGGTGCCCCTACCTATTCATCTCTTGATGTATACTTAGGCTATTTCCATGTCTTAGCTATTGTGAGCCATGGTGCAATGAACATAGTGTGCATGTATCTCTTCCAGATAGTGATTTTGTTTACTTCGGATTATACCCAGAAGTGGGATTGCTGAATCATACGGTACTTCTAGTTTTAATTTTTTGAAGAACCTCCATACTGTTTTTCATAGTTGCTGTACCAATGTACATTCCTGCCAACAGTGCATGAGGGTTCCTTTTTCTCTGCTTCCTCACCAACACTTGTTATCTCTTGTACTTTCCAGGATAGTTGTTCTAGCAGCTGTGAGGTGATAGCTCATTGTGGTTTTGATTTGTGTCAACATGAATATTAGTGATGTTGGGTACCTTTTCATGTACATGTTGGTCATTTGTGTGCCTTCTTCAGAAAAATGTCTATTCAGTTTTTAATCAGGTGTTTTGTTTTGTTTTGTTATGGAGTCGTAAGAGTTCCTTATATATATTTTGGATATTAACTTCTTATCAAATACATGATTTTCAAATATTTTCTCCCATTCTATAAGTTGCCTTTTAATGTTGCTGATGTTTCCTCTGCTGTACAGAACCTTTTTAGTTTAATGTAGTTCCACTAGTTTATTTTTTCTTTTGTTGCTTTTGCTTTTTGTGTCATATGTAAAAAAAAATCATTGCCAAGACTGATGTCAAGGAGCTAACCCCCATGTTTTATTCTAGGAATTTTATAATTTCGTACCTTACATTTAAGTCTTTTATCCATTTTTTTTTTTTAATTTTTTTTTCAACTTTTTTTTATTTATTTTTGGGACAGAGAGAGACAGAGCATGAACGGGGCAGGGGCAGAGAGAGAGGGAGACACAGAATCGGAAACAGGCTCCAGGCTCCGAGCCATCAGCCCAGAGCCTGACGCGGGGCTCGAACTCACGGACCGCGAGATCGTGACCTGGCTGAAGTCGGACGCTTAACCGACTGCGCCACCCAGGCGCCCCTCCATTTTTAAAAATTTATTTATTTTTGAGAGAGAGAGAACGTGTGAGCAGGGGAGGAGCAGAGAGAGAGGGAGGCACAGAATCCAAAGCAAGCTCCAGGCTGAACTATCAGCACAGAGCCCAATGTGGGGCTCCAACCCACGAACTGTGAGATTATGACCTGAGCTGAAGTCGGATGCTTAACAAACTGAGCCACCCAGAAGCCCCTCTTTTATCCATTTTGAATTAGGAGGGGAGGAGGATGATCCATATGCAGAAAATTCCCAAAAGGGGTTGACATTACTTATGGAAATATACCCAATGACACTTATCCATTTCCATACTTTCTCAGACCCATAGCTTCTCTGTGTAACATGCACCAGTTTTAAAAGCTAATTTATTTTCAAAAACCCTTTTTATTAATGACCTTCAAGCCTGGCTCTCTACTGTTTCCCCAGTTTCCATTTTCTTTGAATTCATTTGTCTTTTAAGCTTGCCACTAAGGGTATTTTCCTCACCTGGAATAATATACCCAAGTCCCCATCTACCATTTCCTAAATGTCCTTTAATACCATGTCCTTAATACCATGTCCTTTGAAACTCACCTAAAACTTACCTGTTTCAGGGCTCTTCCCCCTGATTAAAAGGAGCTGCTCTCTATAGTAATCTATTTAAATGGAGGTACATTATAATTTATATGAGATCAATTCCTGAAAGACTTGCAAATTATAGATACAATATTTTAATGCAAAGGCAAGCTCTGTACTTTTATTTTGTAAAAATTTTTTTTTTACTCTTTATTTATTTTTGAGAGAGACAGAGAGAGGGAAAGTGCAAGTAGGGGAGGAACAGAGAGAGAGGGAGACACAGAAGCCAAAGCAGGCTCCAGGCCCTGAGTTGTCAGCACAGAGCCCAACACAGGGCTTGAACTCAAGAACTGTGAGCTCATGACCTGAGCTACAGTTGGACGCTTAACCAACTGAGCCACCCAGGTGCCCCACAAGTTCTGTACTTTTAAAAGAACTCTAGTATATTACTCTACAATGGGAATAATTACCCTTTTAATTTCTCTATTGTGTAAGAATGTTTGCCTATGTATATATACCTTAAATATAGATGTATATATACATACACATAGTCAAGTATAATTAACATTCAGTGTTATATTAATTTTAGGTGTACAGTATAATGATTCAACAATGCTATACATTTTTCAATATCCTTCAAGGTAAGTGTACTCTTTTTTTAAAAAAAAAATTTAAGTGGTTATTTATTTATTTATTTTGAGAGAGAGAGAGATAGAGCTCAAGCAGTAGAGGGGCAGAGAGAGAGGGAGGGGAGGATCCACGCTGCCGGTGCAGAGCCCAATGGAGGGCCTATCTCACGAACTAAGAATCATTACCTGTGCTGAAATCAAGAGTCGGATGCTTAAGTGACTGAGCCACCCAAACACCCCAAGATAAGTGTACTCTTAATCCCCTTTATCTATTTTGTCCTTCTTTCCACCCACCTCCCCTCTGGTACCCACCAGTTTCTTCTTTGTATTAAGAGTATGGGTTTTTTTCCCCATTCATATCTGTAATGTTTAATTATTTTGAGGAATTGCAATATAAACATTAAACTGAGGATACCATTTATATTAAAAATTTTCTTAAAATTTCCAAACTCAGCAAAGGAGAGTTTGGAAAAAAAATCCCATATATTCACTTATAAACAATTTGGATTCTATTCCAATGGAATAAAATTAAAATATGTCTTTCTTCTATTCAAATATTTTGTCAGTTTATAAATTTTCCCAGTTGTCTCAAGTTTGCTTTTTGGTTTTACATGAACAGTATGATTTTTTGTTTGTCTCATTTTTTCTTTGTTTTGTCTCTTAAATTCCACAAGAGTAAAATCATATGATATTTGTCTTTCTGTGACTTATTTCACATAGCATAACCCTTCTAGGTCCATCCATGTTGTTGCAAAGGGCAAGGTCTCATTCTTTTTTTATGGCTAAATAATACTCCAGTGTGTGTGTGTGTGTGTGTGTGTGTGTGTGTGTGTGTGTGTATACCACATCTTCTTCATCAGTTCATCTATGGATGGACACTTGGGTTGCTTCCATACCTTGGTTATTTTATATCATGCTGCAACAAACAGGGGTGTGCATATATCTTTTCAAATTAGTGTTTTCATTTTCTTTGAGTAAATACTGAGTAGTGGAATTATTGGATCATAGGGTAATTATACTTTTAATTTTTTAAGGAACCTCTTGTTTTCTACAGTGACTGCACCAATTTATATTCTCAATGGTGCACAAATGTTCCTGTATTGCCAATCATTACCAACACTAGTTATTTCTTGTGTTTTTGATTTTAGCCATTCTGACAGGAAATTTGCATTTCCCTGATAAGTAGTGATGTTGAGCATCTTTTCATGTGTCTGTTGCCCTTGGAAAAATGTCTATTCAGGTGTTGCCCCCTGAGAGGTTTTTGTTGGTGAGCAGTGCCAGAAGTTAGATCAGATATTGCCAAGGCTGGACATGCACTGGTTGGCAGGGCACTCTTTATGGACTGCCAGTTATAAACTTCATTTCCTGGGTCTGCAGTTGACCTGGTGTATGTAGTTATCTTCCCCTCCCCACAGGGCAGGAGTCACTTGGAGTGGCTCTGGTCCTTGCCAGGGCTGCCTGTAGGATGAAACATGGCAGGAGCCACTTTGGAGGGATTCCTGCCAAGTGGGGTGGATTGGATGGGACACATCCTCTGTAAAATGTGGGGATGGGGCACACAGTGTTAGCAAAGTAGTTAAGAGTGTTTGTGTTGATTCCTGCAAATATCCAAGCTAGCTAGGCTAGGGGTGGGAGGATGGGTATAGGGGAAGAAATGGAATCTTCCAGCTCTTTTGTTCTTAGAGAAATCTTCTAAACATCTCTAACCTTTCAGCACTGGTTCTGAGATTAGTAAATAAATTTTCACATATTTCCTTAAGTGTTTTTCAAACTGCTCCTTCTATGCTCTATCTTGGGGAAGGGGGTGTTGTTCATTATGCTGTCTCTGTAAGAGCAGGGACTCAGTGTGCTATTGCCTCTGGCTCTCCTAGAGCTAAGTTTGCTGCTTTTTAAAGTACCCAGACATAAGTAAGCACTGCTGGCTGTAAAAGTTCTCCAAGTTAAGTCCCATTGTGTTTCAAAGCCAGATGTCATGCGGATTCATCTTCTCTGTGCAGGTTTCCCATGTTGGAGTGCCTGGTGTGGGATTTGCTCTTTTCCCTTCTTTGTACTTGTGGTGTCCCTCCTGTTTGTGGTTAGTTTTAGTAAGTGTTTTGTTCTCAATGGTGTCTCCACCTTTCCTACCCTTTTTGATGTGGCCTCCTCTCTACCATTAACTTTGGAAAGTCTGTCTGCCCAACTTTGAGTCATTTTCTGGGTTGGCTCTTATCTAGGTGTGTTTGTAGGACAGAGATTAACTTAGGATCCTCCTACTCTGCCATATTCCTTAAAGTCAAAAACTATTCAATACTCTTGATATATGCTACCTTGCAAATATTTTGGTTATGATATGTGATTAAGCGCAAGGACTCTACTATTTTTCTTTTGTTCCTCTAAAGCAACTGGCATAGTGCTTGGCCTATAGTGGGTGAATAATTTCATAAAATTTTGATAATAGTTCATTTATTTAGATTTAAAATTATGATTTGGGACTAGAGGTTTATTTTTATTTCTTTTTTTAAAACATCTTTATTGAGATATAATTGATATACAATAGGGTGCCAGAAAGAATATAATTGTTTTTTTCACACAAACACACACAGGCATATCAATTATATATCCATAAGACTATCACCACAATTAAGAGTAAGAATAAAATCATTACTCAAAAAATATTCTGTGCCCCTTTGGAATAGTACATTCCTCTCCTCTCTGCCCTTTCCTTCATCCCAGGAAATAACTTATCTGCTTTCTGGAACGGGAGGTTTTGCATTTCCTAGAAGTTTATGTAAATGGAATCATACAGTATGTGCCATCTTTAGTGTTGCTTGTTTCACACAGCATTTTAAAATAAAGTTACTGTGAATATTCATGAACAAGCATTCATTTCTCTTGAGTATATATGAGTGGAATGGCTAGATTATATATGATACATATGTTTAACTTTTTAAAAAATGTATATTTACTTATTTTGAGAGAGAGAGAGAGAGAGAGAGAGCACATGAGGGGAGAGGCAGAGAGAGAGAGAGAGAAGAGAGAATCCCAAGCAGGCTTTGTGCAGTCAGCTCAGAACTGTGAGAAGATAACCTGAGTCAAAATCAAGAGCCAGACGCTTAACTGACTGAGCCACCCAGGCACCCTTGTAGGTTTAACTTTTTAAGAAACTTCCAAAAACTGGGTATACTTCCCTACTGGCATTATATGAACTTTCCAGTTCTTCTGCATCCATACCCACACTTGGTATAGTCAATCTTTTTAGTTTTAGATATTCTAATGTATGGTTTTAATTTGCATTTTCTTAATGACTGATGATGTTAAACAGGTGCTTACTAGTCATCCATATATCTTCTTTGGTGAAGCGTCTGTTCAAATCTTTTACTCATTTTTTAGTGGATTGCTCATTTCTCATTATTAAGGTCTGAGTATTTTAGTCTATTTTGGATGTAAGTCCTTCATCAGGTATGTGATTTGCAAATATTTTTTCTTGGTCTGTGGTTTAGTTTTTAATTTTTGGACAGTATTTTTCCGAAAGCAGGTCTAAATTTTGATGAAGTCTAGTTTACTAATTTTCTATTTTATGGATCATGCTTTTGGAATAGTATTGAGAAATCTTTGCCCAACCCAAAGTTACATAGGCTTTTCTTCCTTGATTCATTAAGTTTTATAGTTTTAAGTTTTACATTTTTGCTTTATGATCCACTTTAAGTTATTTTGATATGATGGTGGTATGGGCCAAAGTTCTCCAAGGTTCTTTTTTTGCATATGAATGTTCAATTTTACAGCATAATTTGAGTTGCTTTTGCAGCTTTATTGAAAGAAGCTCCTTTTGCAACTTCGTTGAAAATCAAGGGACCCTATATATGTGGGTCCATGTTTTAGTCTGTTCAGGCTACCATAGACTTGGTCACTTATAAGCAACAAATACTGATTTCTCACAGTTCTGTTGTGCCCTCATGACCTAATCATCTCCCAAAGACCCTACCTCCTGATACCGTCACTTTGAGGAGTAGGTTTTGGAGGGATTTTGTGGTGGTGGTGGGGTTCAGAACTGATGGCCAAGAAAGAATTCTTGAAGATGTCTTTGGTGCAAAAAAGTGATTTTTTTTAAAGCACGGGGACAGGGCCCGTAGGCAGAAAGGGCTGCACTGGTATTGTGAAGAGTAACTGGTTATATACTACATACACTATGGAGTTGGGGGAGGTAAAGTCAAGAGGAAGTTTCTTTTTAAAAAAATTTTTTTAACGTTTATTTATTTTTGAGACAGAGACAGAGCATGAACGAGGGAGGGTCAGAGAGAGAGGGAGACACAGAATCTGAAACAGGCTCCAGGCTCTGAGCGGTCAGCACAGAGCCCGACGCCAGGCTTAAACTCACGGACCACGAGATCATGACCTGAGCCGAAGTCGCCGCTTAACCGACTGAGCCACCCAGGCAACCCCAGAGGATGTTTCTTAAAGGGATTTCCGTGTGCTTAAGAAGACTCCTAGATTACTGGAGGCCTAGCTATTGTCAAGCTAAGGTTGTTTTTCCCTCTAGCAAAGTATTAACATTAAGATGGTAGGGATTTCCTGGGCTTTAGACTATTGATAAGATTGCCCCCCCCCCCTTTTTTTTGTAATTGTACTAAGATATTTGTAAACTGATAGAGACTCTCATCCTTTGTTGTCCTTTCCTTTGTTCTTGGACAGCAAGAAGTGCCTTAGGAAGATCACACATACCCCACCTGGGGTGTGGAAGTATGCTAGCTTGTGCTTTGTCCTCAGCTTGTCTTATGGTCCCTCATCAAATTGCAACATATGAGTTTTAGGGGGAGAGAAATATTCAGATCATAGCATTCTGCTCTTGTGTTGTAGGCAGGATTCTTTACCTCAATACCTGGGTTTGTTGTTTCATTGCTTTGAAGAATGAAGAGGTAGACAAAGAATAAAATGAGCAGCAGGCAAAAGTTTATTAAAGTATAAGATTAGAAAGTAAGAATAGTATGAAATCTCTCTTTGAAGAGAAGGGGCATTTGAAAATAAATGTCTGTGACAATAGGCAAGGGACTTTGTTATATAGGGTTTTGGTGGGCTCCTTTTCCCTTGTTTCTTCTCAGGTTCTACCCTTATTGGCTAGGTAACTCTAAATGCTTGGTCATTCCTTTTTCATTGGCTCCTTTCCATTGTAAGAGGGGTGGTCTATGGCCATACCGATCTTTGTGAGTCGTACTGTTTTATGGTCTACTACTTGTTTTTAGTTAGGTCTTTTGTCAAATTCTTGAGGGAAACCAGAAGGGGAATAGGTGGTGTCTGTTACCTTCTTAAGAGGAACTTCTTTGTTTTGTTTGTTTTTGTTTTTAATTTTTATTTATTTATTAAATATTTATTTATTTATTTATTTATTTATTTATTTATTTATTTTTGATATAATTTATTGTCAGATTGGTTTACATACAACACTGGTGCTCATCCCAACATGTGCCCTCCTCAATGCCCATCACCCACTTTCCTCTCCCCATCAACCCTCAGTTTGTTCTCAGTATTTATGGTTTGCCTCCCTCCCTCTCTGTAATGTTTTATTCCCCCCTTCCCCTTCCCCATGGTCTTCTGTTAAGTTTCTCAAGATCCACATATGAGTGAAAACATGGTATCTGTCTTTCTCTGACTGAGTTATTTCGCTTAGCATTATTCCCTCCATGTTACTGCAAATGGCCAGATTTCATTCTTTCTCATTGCCAAGTAGTATTCCATTGTATATATAAACCACATCTTCTTTATCCATTTGTCAGTTGATGGACATTTAGGTTCTTTCCATAATTTGGCTATTGTTGAAAATGCTACTATAAACATTGGGGTACATGTGCCCCTATGCATCAGCGCTCCTGTATCCCTTGGGTAAATTCCTAGCAGTGTTATTGCTGGGTCATAGGGTAGTTCTATTTTTAATTTTTTGAGGAAACTCCACACTGCTTTCCAGAGTGGCTGCACCAATTTGCATTCCCACCAACAGTGCAAGAGAGATCCCATTTCTCCACATCCTCGCCAGCATCTATAGTCTCCTGATTTGTTCATTTTAGCCACTCTGACTGGTGTGAGGTGGAATCTCACTGTGGTTTTGATTTGTATTTCCCTTATGAGGAGTGATGTTGAGCATCTTTTCATGTGTCTGGATAGCCCTGCCTTGTAGGCTCTGGGTGGCCAGCCCGGGAGCACCTGCGTCCCTGGGCCTGTCCCCGCAGCTATTCTCTGCAGTGATTCCACCTCCATGATAGCTTTGTGCCTGGGTCAACAGCACTTGAATCTCCCTGAAGCTGGAGTCAGGTGGTGGCTCTACTACTCTGGGTTTATGGGGGTGACCCTACTTCCAAGGCTCTGTTGGGTATTGCCTTAATGGGGTTTCTCTACGATCCTGTCCACTCTGGACCTGTGATGGGAAGGCAGCTCCAAAATCTCTATGGGGTTTTTGACTACAGATCCTGACTTGTACTTAGATGGCTGACTAATCTCCCCATTGTCTTGATGAATAGCTCCTAGCTTCTGTTGAGATAGCTTATCCATAATAATCCAAAATAATCTCTTTATCTAATTTGACCGTGTACTTTTTGTTCTCTCCCTAACAGGATTTCTTGTTTTTCCCAACATGAATAAAATTTTCCCAAATTTTAAAGTTCTGCTTCCAGTTTGATTAGCAATTGTCATTTCTCCTTGCATTTTACTATAAGAAGTCAATAGAAACCAAGACACAAACTTCCACACTTTGCTTGCATGTTTCCTCTGCCAAATAATCTAATTTCAACACTCACAAGTTGTATCTTCCACAAAAGAATAGGACACTAACACAATTCAACCAAGTTCTTTGCCACTTTATGACAAGGGTCACTCCTCCTCCATTGCCCAATAATATAGTCTTCCTTTCTGTATGAAATCTGATGAAGTTAAATCATATATCAAGATCCACAAAATGGAGGCCGCCTTAGTGGCCTGACTTACATCACAAATCTAAACCTACATCAGCTTGCACTTACAGGAAATACCTGTCAAGAAAACTTAGCATATGCTAGTCATAATCCACCAACTCAGCTTTAGGTAGCTTATTTTACCCTCGACCTGCCAGCCTTATTAGGAAATCCTGGACTTCTAGCCAATCATGCCCTGTTTCTGAATTGCCTCTTCAAACATTTGATAAAACCAATTTTGACCAAAATCTCTTGGAGAAAGTGGTCCACTGCTAATGCAGCACTGATGTTGGCGTCTCTAGCCTCCATAAGTGTGAGAAATAAATGTTTGTTGTTTATAGGTAACCCAGTCTGTGGCATTTTGTTATATCAGTCCAAGTAGACTAACATAGTCTTTAATTGATTTCAGCAGTAGTTTATAGTTTTTAGTGTGCATGTATTGCACACCTGTTGTCAGATTTATCCTTAAGCACTTCATATTTTTGATGCTATTGCAAATGATATTCTTTAAATTAAGATAGTTTTCTCATTAATGCCTTTTATCAGGTTAAGAAAGTCCCATTTTATTCCTGGATTGTCAAGAATTAAAAAAAAAATAGGAGTGGATGCTGGATCTTGGCAATTCTTTTTCCACAGAAATTGATATTATGATATGGTTTTTTTTTTTATGTTGTGAATTGCACTGATTGATTTTGAATATTAAATCAACTTCACATTCCTGGGATAAATCCCATTTGTTCATGATGAATTATTCTCTTACTATACTGTTAAATTTAACTTATATTCATAAGGGATATTAGTCTGTATGTTTGTTTTATTATAGTATCTTTATCTGGTTTTGGTTAAAGAGTAATGCTGGCTGAAAGAATGAGTTAAGATATATTTTCTAGGTAAGTTTGTAAAGAATTTTTTTTTCTCTTCTTGACTTGAGTTTTGGTAGTTTGTACTTTTCAAAGAATTTATCTATTCATCCAAATCATTGAATTTTGGATATAAAGATAATTATACTGGGGTGCCTGGGTAACTCAGTTGGTTAAGCGTCTGACTCCTGGTTTTGGCTCAGGTCATGATCTCACAGTTAGTGGGTTCAAGACCCTGAGCTGGGCTCTGTGCTGGCAGTGTGGAGCCTGCTTGGGATTCTGTCTCTCTTTCTCTGCCCCTCTCCTGCTTGTGCTCTCTCTCTCTCAAAATAAATAAACTTTAAAAAAAAGATAGTTATACCTTTCCCTTATAATTATTTTATTTCCCCTCTAATCCATAGTGATGTCATGTCTCTCATTCCTGATTTAGTAATTTATGTCTTCTCTCTTTTCTTCCTGATCAGCATGGCTAAATATTTATCTATTTTGTTATCCTCCCAGAGAACAAGCTTTTTGTTTTACTAATATCTTCTATATGTTGGTTTGTTAGTTCATTGATTCCTGTCTGTCATTATTTTCTTTCTTTTGTTAAGTTTTAATTTTGGTCTTCATTTTTTTTTAAGATGTAAACTGAGGACATTGATTTGACTTATTTTCTTTTCTCATATATCTAGTTAGTTTTATTTTTCCCTGATTTTCTTGTACCTCAAAAAATTTTATATATGTATTTTCTATCAACTTAAAGTACTTTATAATTTCCTCTTTGTTTCCTTCACCACCCCCACCTTTTTGTTTCTAGATTTGCATTACTTTTTTCCAGGTATTTGGGGATTTTCCCAATATTATTCAATTGAGGTCTGAGAACAATTTCACATGACTCAAATTTTTGTAAATTTATTGGGACTTGTTCTGTGGCACAGAAAGTCACGTATGTATATGTGTATATATGTATATATATCACATTTTCTTTATTGACTCATATTTATGGTCATTTATATTATTTTCATGTCTTAACTATTGTAAATAATGCTTTAATGAACGTGAGGTATATATATCTCCTTGAGATAGTGATTTCTTTTCCTTCAGATATATACCAAGAAGTGAGATTGCTGGATCACATGGTAGTTCTATTTTTAATTTTCTGAGGAAACTTCAGAGAGTTTTCCATAGTGGTTGTACAAATTTACATTCCCACCAATACTGTATAAGAGTTACTTTACTCTACATCCTTGCCAGGACTTTTTATCTCTTGTCTTTTTGATGATATCCATTGTGGTTTTGATTTGTGTTTCCCTGATTATTACTGATGTGGAGCATCTTTTCATGTACTAGTTGGGTATTTGTATGTCTTCTTTGGAAAAATGTCTATTCAGGTCTTCGCCCATTTTTAAAATTAGATTATTTTTTTTGCTATGGATTTGTATGAGTTCTTTAAGTATTTTGGATATTAACCCTTTATCAGACGTGTGGTTTGCAAATGTTTTCTCCCATTTCATAGTTTGTCATTTTGTTGGTCATTTCTTTTGCATTGTAGAAACTTCTCAGTTTGACATAGTCCTACTTATTTTTCTTTTATTGCTTGTGCTTTTGGTATCATCCAAAAATCATTGCTGTGACCAATGTCAAGGAGCTTTTTCCTAATGTTTTCTCTTGGGAACAGTTTCAGGATTTACATTTAAGTTTATAATCCATTTCAAGTTAATTTTTGTGAGTGGTGTAAGATAAAGTTCCAACTTAATTTGTTTTGCATGTCATGTGATTATCCAGTTTTCTCAGCACCATTTATTGAAGAGACTATTCTTTCCCTTGAGTATTCTTGGGTTGCTTGTCAAATATTAGTTGACTAGGTATGGGTTTGTTTTTCTGAGCTCTCCATTCTGTTGCATTGGTTTATATGTCTATTCTTATGCAGTACCACATTGTTTTGATTATAGTATATATAATACAGTTTGAAATCAAGAATGTGGTGTCTTTAGTTTTTTTCTTCTTTCTCAGGACTCTTTTGGCTAATCTGGGTCCCCTGTGGTTCCATATAAAACAGGATAGATTTTGGACTCTGTATTCATGTGGTTCTGTAGGCAGAGCTTTATGGTTAGATGGGGCCTCAGCCCGAGCTTGCAATCAGGTAGGCTGTTCACTGTGTTCTGCTTTTGGATAAGGTCTCTGGCCGGTGCCTGATTGGGAGGGGGCCTCCACCTGTATCCCATAGCTGGTTGGGGCTAGACACTGTGCTTCATGGTCAGGTGGAGTTGCTGTCTGTGCTCACTCATTGGGTAAGGCCTCAGGGTATGCTCTATGATTAGGCAGGGTCACTGACTGAGCTTTCTGTCTGCACCAGGCCTTGGGCTGTGCTCATCAATCAGAACCATAGGCTGGGCTCTGTTTTTAGGCAGGGCTGTAGGCTGGGCTTCTTGCCTGGGTGATACCATAGGTTGATCTCTGAGGATGCTCAGGGTCACTGTTTAGGTTCCCTGGTTATGTGGGACCAGTGGCTATAATTAACAGTTATGCAGGGCTGCTGTCTTGGCTCTTTCTAGAAGTAGGGCTCTAGGATGGTGTCTGTGTTTGCCTAAGTTAACTGGCCAGGCTTTCTGCCGGGCATGATTGAAAGTTACATTCAGTAGTTAGGCAGGGCTGTGAACTTATTTCCTGGCAAGGTGGGGTTGTAGAACAGACTCCACGGTCAGTTCTGCTTGTTGGTTTGGGATCCAAATCAGACAGAACTGCACACCAAGCATTCTGGCCAGATGGGGCCTCCAGCTTGGTTTTGCAGATGAGAGTTCTCTGCTCTGTTGCTGCTGTAAGTAGGAATGCTGCCCACCAAGATCTTAGCACTGGTTGCTGTAGGCTTTGCCCCCATTCTCCATCTCAATCTGATCCCCAGTGGTTGAACCCTGCAGCAACCATGAAGCAACACCTGAGGGATCTCTCAGGGAGTGTTCTGCAACACAGGGTGAGCTGGATGTCCACCTTGGGCTCTCTTTTCTCACCGGAAAAACTGTAGGCCCATGGAGACCCTGTCAGTGCAGGATTGTGCTAGCCTGATGCAGTCAGGATGTAGTCACTCTTCTTACCCTTCTAATGTGTTTCTTCTTAGTCTCTGTGGTCCAGAGTGGTGCTGCAGTCTCATTCTCTGGGCTTTGGAATTTTCATAATGTTGTCTTGTCTATGGATAGGAAGTCTTGTGAGGGGACTGAAGTCAGGAATGATTTATGTCACTATCTGATGAATATGAATCTCTGAAAAATTTTTATTTTGTTTTGTTTTAAAAAATAATCTCACTGAGAAGATGTTGATTCATTATCTTACTGAGTAAAAGTACTAGATTGGCAATTTTTTCTTTCAGTACTTTTGAAGATGTTGGTTTCCTGTTTTTTGGTTTGCCTAGTTTTTGACAAAAAGTCTGCTGTCATCCTCACCTTTGTTCTTTTGTCAGTAATGTCTTATTCTTCTAGTTGCTTTCAAGATTTTCTTTTATTCCCTGGTTTTAACTAATTTGATTATGGTGTGTATTGGTATAGGTTTCCTGTGTGTGTGTGTGTGTGTGTGTGTGTGTGTGTGTGTGTGTTGTTCATTGAAATTCCTGCATCTGTGGGTTTTCATCAAATTTAGGTTTTTTGGCCATTATGTCTTCAAATTCCTCCCTTCTCCCAACCACTATTGGCATCTTCAGTACCACAATACTAGGTTTTTTGAAATTGTCCCACAGCTCAATGATACTCTGTAATTTTTTTTCAGTTTTTTCTCTCTGTGTTTTGAATAGTGTCCTTTTCTAGGTCTTCAAGTTCCCTAACCTATTCTACTACAATGTCTAATTTATTATTAATCAATACAGTATGTTTTTCATTTTAGATATTGTAGATTATATCTTTGCATATTATTAAATATTGTACAGAAGTATACAAAGTGAAATAACAAAGCACAATGTGAAGAGGTAGTCAATTTTACCTGATGAGGGGGAAAGGAAGGCTTCAGGCTTCAACATATATTGAGTCCTAAGGAATTTGTAGAGCTTTTATGGAGGACAATAGAAATGGAAGCTTGCCAGAGAGAATTACAGGTGTGTGAAAGAAGTGTGGAACAACATGGTTTAATTCCTACAAAAAGTTCACAATGGTTCAAGTACAGATTTGAGGCAGAAACCTTGGAAGTTAAGGTCAAATGTAATTAGGGACAGATAATGGCCCTACAACACATTAAAATGTGATTACGTCTGCAATAGGAAGATGAGAATGGCTTTAAACAGGAGAAGTAATGTGATTTGATTTGCATTTTAGAAAAAAGCACCCTGGAGGAAGTGACTATTTAGGAGTGTGTTTGTGTGTGTGTGTATGTATGTGCATGTGTGTGTATGTACATGTATGTGTGTGTAGAGGGGGTTAAATGCAGATTAGTAAGACAAATTATAAGTATTTTTATGATAAAAGATGTCATATATAGTGATAGTCTGAGCTGAAGTAATCCCAGTGGGGTTGAAGAAGAGAAATAAAATGTAGAACCACGATGACTTGCTTAAGATTACATATAGGATATGAGGAAATGGGAAGATTCAAGTATCATTCCTAGGGTTTGGCTTAATTGACTAGATAGATTAAGTAGAAGGAAGAGTTGATTTAGATCTAAATTTGGATTTAGATCTGTTAAATTGGAAGCAGTTTATCTAGATGGAGATGTCCAGTGGGCAATTGTATTAATAGGTCTTTAATTCATGATACATGGCTAAGATAGAGGTATAGATTTGTGACTATTGGAGTCTAGTTAAAGCTGTAGGATGTGTGAAAATGAGATCACTGTAAGGAAATGAAATGAGAGAGAAGAGGGTGCAATAAAAAATACA
This sequence comes from Puma concolor, assembly GCF_028749965.1. Classification (NCBI taxonomy): domain Eukaryota; kingdom Metazoa; phylum Chordata; class Mammalia; order Carnivora; family Felidae; genus Puma; species Puma concolor. Next base: position 113,843,314 of record NC_141673.1, on the reverse strand, counting down.
AGAAATTTTAAATTTGATATTTAAAGGGGGGATAAAAAAAAGAGTGGGATGAGGAGGTGGGACATATAGAAGCACAATAAATAAAAGAAGGCACAGTCATAGAAGAAGAGGGAGAAAGAGTAAAGTATGTCTTAGTAACTAAGGAAAAAGAAAACTTCAGGAGGGAAGGAATGGTTTGAGTATGGTGCAGTTGGAGACAGTAAGAATTTTAGTGGGGGTAGACAGAAACTGGATTATAGTGAGTTAAAAGTAAATGGGAGATAAGGAAATAGAGCTGGTAAATTTAGATTACTCTTTGGATTATGAAATGAACAAGACAGATAAAATACTAACTAGAGGAAAACAAGTTCCAAAGGAAGGGATATATTAAAGTAAGAAGTTCCCTGAAGAAACAGATTAATTTAATAGGCAAATTAGCAATCTCTAGACTTGAGAGTCAGAAATAATTAGCTAGAAATATTGCTATGTCCCTTACTGTTTATATAATCTTAGGTGAATTGTGAAACCTCACTATGGCAGTTTTCTTATTTGTAAGATGGGGACAATAATAACATAGACAGGTATAGATCATGGTTTTGTGGAATTTTGAAGTTCATACAGTTTGGGGGCCTTTTCAAGAAGAGGAATACAAGGGGCACCTAGGTGGTGTAGTCAGTAAGTGTCTGACCCTGGATCTCTGCTCAGGTCATGATCTCATAGCTCGTGAGTTCGAACTCCAAGTCAGGCTCTGTGCTGATGTATGTGGAGCCTGCTTGGGATTCTGTCTCTCCCTCTCTCTGTCCATCCCCTGCTTGTGCTCTTGCTCGCATGTGCGCGCTCTCTCTCTCTCAAAATAATAAAGAAATAAAATAAATAAATAAATAAAACTTAAAATATAAAATTAGATATGCTTTGGATATGACTTGTGCAGTTGAATGTTTTGAGGTTTGAGGTTTAAGGTTTAAGTTTAAGGCCTCACTGTAAATCTGCCACTACTCATCACATCAGTCTCAGAGGATTCAGTGCTATAATGAAGTAGACCACAGCCTAATGTCTGGTATATAGAAAAGGTCTCAATAAATACGGTTATTATTTGAGCCTGTTTATAGACTGATTGATGTGTAGACTCTGTTGAGAGGGAGTGAGTAAAGATACAAGATAGAGATCACTGATAGAGCAAGACCCAGTGAAAATGAGTTTTTAGAAGATAGAGACAGGTGAAGAGAATAAGGTTTCAGAAAGAACAAAGTCTTTTCTTAGTTTGATGAAAAGGAGGTTATGCATGTACACAAAGTTTGTAGGTGTATGAGAGCTCTGGATTCAAGAAATCAAAGAATAATTGCCTCTGTCTTATCTGGAAGTTGAGGCAAAATCACCTGTTGTCTATGGGAGAATCCAGGTTGATATGCCGTTTTAAAGAACACCTGTATTATTGCTGCCATTACAAATTACCACAGATTTAGCAGCTTCAGACAATACAAGTTTAGTATTTTGTAGTCTGCAGGTCAGAAGTCCAAAATGGAACTGTCATGGCTGTGTTCCTTTTGTAGGCTCTAGTGGAGAATCTGTTTATTGTCATTTCCAGCTTCTAAAGGCTGCATGCATACCTTGCGCAAACACTCAGAGCCCCAGTTTGGCGGCCTCCTTGTCTTTTCGGAATGACGTCACTCGGCCTCCGGAGCTACTGCAGCTGCCCAGGCCCAGGAGTCGGTCCACTCCCTTTTCTGTGTCCCTTTCCTTCCCGCCCACAAACCTCAACCAAGTCCTCCTTGCTCTGGCCAGTGGCTGCTCCCTCATGTTCTTCTAGACTAGTGCCTCCAGGACGACCTTTGCCTCCAGGACGACCTTTGCCTCCAGCGCATCCTGCCTCATTGCTGCCACCAATTCCTGCAGCCTTATTCCCCTGCCTGGCCCCCCGCCCAGCCCCCTTGGTGGAATGTATGCTTTATTCTTTCCTCTCCCTGTCCTCACACATCCACCTAGTTGCTAGGTCCCACTGAATTACTTGGGTTGAATATCTTTCAAATCTACCCACATCTCTGTCTTTATTATCTGGCTTACTGAAACTGCATTCTGATGGATTTTTCTGTCTCCATTTTTGTACCATTGGAGTCCTTTCTCCACAATCATCTGATGTGGTCTTTCAAAAATGTGCTATAAACCTAAGCCTGTTAGGCTCCTGCATTAAACTGTTAAGTGACTTTGATGTGGAAATGTTGGGACTTGGAGCCAATAGGCAAGAAAGAATTCTTGAGCTGTCTTAGGTGTAAAAAGGTGGTTTAATTAAAGCACCAGGACAGGGGTGCTTGGGTGGCTCAGTGGGTTAAGCCTCTGACTTTTGATTTTGTCTAGGTCATGGTCTCTGGATGGTGAGTTTGAGCCCCGCTTTGGGCTCCAGACTGAGCAAGGAAACTGCTTGGGATTCTCTCTCTTTCCCTCTGCTGTTCTCCCCTGCTGGCATTCTCTCTTTCTCTCTAAAATAAAAGAAAGAAAGAAAAATATTAAAGCATGGGGACAGGACTCTTGGGGAGAAAGAGCTGTCCTGGGGTTGTGCCAGGTGACTGATTATATACCTTCAAGTTGGGAGGGAGGTGAAGTTTAGTGTAAGTCTCTAAGGAATTTTGGAAGTAAGGTTTCCAGCACCTTGAGGAACTAGTTATTGTTAGGAAAAGGTCATTTACTACTGTCTAGTAAAACCTTAGTCATGAGACCCTTCAGATGTATATCAGTGAGCCATATGCTTGGACGATGATTGTTAACATAGATCTTGGGGGGTTAGAGATAAAGGACATTTCCAAAGTAATTTTTGTATGTTGAGGTAGACTTACAGGGTCCTGGGGTTGGGGGAGGGATAATATTAAGCTAATATTGCCTTTTGCCCTTAGCAAAGTGTTAACATCTGAGATAGCTGAGTCCTAGAGGAAGGTCATTGTGTCTGTTTCAAGGACTTGTCAATGGGCTGTATACTGAAAGGGAATTTAATTTTTTTTCTTTTGCCTTTGTTTCCACATCAGACTTCCCATTAGCTTTTAGATAAAGTTCTTTCTTTCTTACCAGGGCTAATCAGAAACTTGACAGACAGGTCCTGGGCTGTCTCTCCAAATTAACCTCTCGCCACTCAACCCTCACCGGCTATGTTCCAACCATACCTACCTTGCATATGATAATTCCTTCTGCCCTGAATGTTCTCATTTTGGTCTTTTTCCCTCCTTCCCTAGCATTCCCTCCTACTCTGCCTGTCTACTCCAAGCCTACATTTCAGTTTTAATGTCATCATCTCTTCTGGAGGGTGTATCTCCTTTCTTAGAGCTTTCTGTGCTCTTTGATTTAGTTTTAGATTAGATTAAATCAGGTTTTCTTATTATTTCCTCTTCCTTGTACCCTGTATTTCCTTAGTTTGAACATTCATTGCATTTTACTTAACTACTTATTAATTTTTTCTACTTCCAAATAGACTGTGAACTCTATAAGGGCAGTTGACTGTGTTTTCTCTGGCTACTACGTCTAAGTACCCAACACAGTGCTTGTTGCTTAGTGCCCTTAAATAAATATTTGTTGAATAAAATGTAAAAATTGACGTTGAAAATTATAAAAAAGGTTGGCAATAATACCTACCAAAGTATCACAGAGTCTTATATTGAATAAACTGTACATTGTAAATGGAATGGATTTTTGATGATTATATTTCTCTGTACTTTTTGTTGTACAGGTAATAGAAATAAATTACTGTATTTTTATGAAAGCCTCAGATGTGCATGAACACATAGAGCAATAAAGTTCATCTTCATTTTCCACCTTACATATACATATTCTATTATATGATTTCACTCACATGTAGAATTTAAGAAACAAAGCAGATGAACAGAGGGGAAGGGAATGAAAAATAAGACAAAAATAGAGAGGGAGGCAACCATAATAGACTCTTAAATACAGAGAACAAACTGAGGGTTGCTGAAGGGGAGGTGGTTGGGGAGATGGGCTAAACTGGTGATGGGCATTAAGGAGGGCACTTGTTGGGAAGAGCACTGGGTGTTATATGTAAGTGATGAAACATTGGGTTCTACTCCTGAAGCCAATACTACACTGCATGTTAACTAACTTGAATTTAAATGTTTTGATATGTATCCCTTGAGATTTTTCTCGCTGCATTAATATGTTTATACACATATATCTACAGTAGTACATACAGGTTATTTAAACAAATAAAATAATAATTTATGCATAATTATACAATTTTCAATGGACATGTCTTAGTGGTTATTCCATAGTGATATACAAAGTTCCTATTCTTAATAGCTGCATATCATTACAAAATATTTTGGATATATCCCAATTTATTAAAGTGACCTCTGTTTTGACAGACATTTCTATTATTTAAGAATTTTCACTATCATAAATAATGCTATAATAAACATTCTTGTTAAAATATTTTTGTGCCCGTATTTGGACATTTCTTTTTTTTTTTTTTTTTTTCAACGTTTATTTATTTTTGGGACAGAGAGAGACAGAGCATGAACGGGGGAGGGGCAGAGAGAGAGGGAGACACAGAATCGGAAACAGGCTCCAGGCTCTGAGCCATCAGCCCAGAGCCCGACGCGGGGCTCGAACTCACGGACCGTGAGATCGTGACCTGGGTGAAGTCGGACACTTAACCGACTGCGCCACCCAGGCGCCCCTGGACATTTCTATAAGATAGATTCATGGTTGTAAAATTATTCTGTCAAAGAATATGTAAAATTTTAACCTTGAAAAATAATATTGAATTGTTTTACAAAAGGATTTTGTTAATTGGTTTTCTCATGAAGTATGCATAAGATTGTTCCTTTCCCCAAATCCTTGTGAACTGTGGATATAATCACTATTTTAATTTTTGCCATTTTGATGGTATAAGGTGACATCTCATTATGTTAGGTTTCATTTTCACAATTACTAGAAAATTTGAACATATTTTCTTTAAAAAATTTTTTAAAAATGTTTATTTATTCTTGAGAGAGACAGTGTGCAAGTAGGGGAGGGGCAGAGAGAGAGGGAGACATAGGATCCAAAGCAGGCTCCAGGTTCTGAACTGTTAGCCACAGAGCCCAACGTGGGTCTCAAAGTCACAAATCGTGAGATTGTGACCTGAGCTGAAGTCAGACACTTAACCAACTGAGCCACCCAGGTGCCCTGAACATATTTTCTTATGCTTTTTTGCCTACGTGAATTTCAAATTTTTGAATTTAGTTCAAAATGCATGAACTATATATTTAAAGTTCATTTTTCTATTGAGTTGTCTGTTTATTTATTTATTATTTTTTTAAATTTTAAGTAGGCTCCACACTCAGCATGGAGCCCAACACGGGGCTTAAACTCAAGTGAGATCAAGACCTGAGCTGAGATCAAGAGTTGGACACTTAGCTGACTGAGCCATGCAGGTGCTCCTTTTAGAAGTGCCTAGGTGTCTTTTTAGAGGGTCTTTATTTATTCTTTGTTAGTTACATATGTTGCAAATATGTCTTTTAAGTTTTGCTCATGATATCATGCAATAAATAGAAATTTTAAAATCATGTAATCAAATCTTTTCATTTTTTCCTTGCTGGGTTTTGAGCTTTGAGTGTAAGCCTATTCCTATCCCAAGCTTATAAAATTTTACATTACTTTCTTTCTTTCTTTCTTTCTTTCTTTCTTTCTTTCTTTCTTTCTTTCTTTCTTTCTTTCTTTCTTTCTTTCTTTCTTTCTTTTCTTTCTTCCTAGAAAGGGAAAGTGCTCAAGCATGAGTGGAGGCGGGGCAGAGAGAGAGGGAGACAGAGTCCCAAGCTGACAGCTCAGAGAGTGACATGGGGCTTGAACTCACAAACCATGAAATCATGACCTGACTCAAACCAAGAGTTGGACAGTTAACCGACTCTGCCACCCAGGTGCCCCTACATTTCTTTTCTTTCTAATACTTTGTAGCTACTTAGCATTTAATATTTTAATTGATTTAGAACTTTTTATATGGTATGAAGTTGGAACTCAATGTAAGTTATTTCCCAGACGGTAGATATATATCCAAACCATTTTACTGAATTGCATATTCTTTCACCAGTGATTCGAAATATCGTATTTTTACAACTAGAAATTTTTGTATCTATGGATCTATTTCTGGGCTTTATATTCAGTTTCCCTACTTATTTGTTAATGTTTTTCTTTTCCAAATTTGTCCGTTTAAGTCACTATTTATTTTGCATACTTTGCATGATTTGATAAAGCATAACCCCCTGTCACTGTTCTTTTTCTCTTCCATATATATATATTGTGGAATTAGTCCTCCAAATTTCATAAAAATGGTGTTGGAGTTTTTGCTTGGTATAACACTGAATTTAAGGATTGCTATCTGCAGAATAGACATATTGACAATATTGACTTAACCTCTCAATTTGTTTCATTGTCTATGAAATAGAAATAACTTCATGTGTTATTTTAAGGTATAATATGATATAATCCATGTGCAGTGCTTGAACCAGAGTCTGCTACATTAAAAGCACTCAACAAATGTTAGTCGTTTTAATTACCTTTATTATTATGAACATGGTCTGTCTCTCTTTTTATTCAGGTCTTTATCCCCCTTGATATTATTCTCCAAGGAGTTAGTCTTTTTTTTTTTTGTATAGAATTTGCATATTTAAAAAATGTTTATTGGGGCGCCTGGGTGGCGCAGTCGGTTCAGCGTCCGACTTCAGCCAGGTCACGATCTCGCGGTCCGTGAGTTCGAGCCCCACGTCAGGCTCTGGGCTGATGGCTCAGAGCCTGGAGCCTGTTTCCGATTCTGTGTCTCCCTCTCTCTCTGTCCCTCCCCCGTTCATGCTCTGTCTCTCTCTGTCCCAAAAATAAATAAACGTTGAAAAAAAAAATTTAAAAAAAAAAATGTTTATTTACTTATTTTGAGAGAGAGGGCAAGGGAGCAAGAGAGTTAATCCCAAGCAGGCTCCATGCTGTCAATGCAGAGCCTGACACAGGGCTCCATTTCAGGAACCAAACCATGAGATCATGACTTGAGCTGAAATCAAGTCAGACACTTAACCCACTGAGCCACCCAGGCGCCCATGAATTTGCACATTTTTAATGTTTGTTTCTAGATATTTTATGGTGTAGTTACTATTATGAATGAACTTTTTCTTTCCTGAATCTTGTTTTCTTTATTGTTTGTTTAATTTTTATTCATATGTATTAAATGCAATAAAATGCATAGATTATAAGCATTTAGTTCAAAAGTTTGACATATGAATACATCCATATAAACATCATCAGGATTAAGATATAGAACATTTCTATTACCCCTAAAAGTTACCCTGTGCTTTTCAGTCAATATGCCCCTTCCCACAAATATTGTTTTGATTTTTATCATGTCTTAGGTATCTATTGCTGCATAAATATTATCCAAAACTTTGTGGCTTAAAATACTAAGCAATACTTATTACATTTTGTAAGTTTTGTGGGTCAGGAATTTGGGACTCCATTGTTTAGATGGTTTCACTAGAGCCTTTCTTGAGATTGTGTCACATGTCAGCAAGGCCCAGGATTGTAGTCATCTGAATGTTTGAATGGTGGCTTATTCACAGGGCCAGCAAGTTCTTCCTCACATGAGCCTTATGCAAGTCTGCTTAAGTGTCCTTGTGCTATGGTGGCTGGCTTCCCAGAGTCAACAATCCAAGTGAGGCTGAGGCAGAAACTGCAATGTATTTTATGACTTAACTCTGGAAGTCATGCACTGTCACTTCTACAATATTGTAGTGGTCATGTGGCCAGACATGATTCAGTGTAGGAAGGGACTACACAAGGATATGAAAACCAGGAGGCAAAGATCATTGACGGCATCTTGGAGGCTGACAAACATATATCACTATATATATTAGTTTTACTTTTTTTGAAATTCATATAAATGGAATCATACAGTATATAGACTGTTGTATTTATCTTCTTTTGCTTATAATGTCTGTGAGATTTATTTATGACAATGTGTGTGGCAGTGATTATTACTCATGTTACTGATTAGTATTCTATTATATGAGTATGACACAGTTTGGTTACTCGTAGTCCTTTTAATGGACATTTATATGGTTTAAGTTTTGTACTATTATAATCAAATGTTCCATGTCCATGTATTTTTGTGTACATATGGAATGGAATTGCTTAGTCAGAGGGTAAGATTATGGTTACCTTATAAGAAATGACCAAAATGTTTTTGAAAATTGAGTACCATTTCACACACTCATGAGAAATGTATGAGAATTCCAGTAGTTCTATATTCTTGGAACAGTTGGTGTTCAGTGATATTTAGCCATTCTAGTGGCTATGTAGTGGTATCTCATTGTGCTTTTAATCTGCATTATCTTAATGAGAAATAATGTTGCTCATCAATGAATAATTGATGCTATGTATTCATTTGTGAAATGTCTGTTCAAATCCTTTTATTATTGATATGTAAGGATAATTTAAAGCATTTTCCTTTTAATCAGCTTTATTGAAGTATATTAAACATAAAATAAATTGCAGCCATTGTAAGTGCTCAGTTTGATGAGTTTTGACACAAGTGCATACCCCAATCAAGATATAGAACAAACACCCTGGAAAAAAGCCTGGCATCTTGTGACAAAATTAAACACACATCTACCATATGCCGCAGCAACTTCAGCCCCAAACATTCATTCATTGAATAATTTTAAGCAAAGCATCAATATGTGGGTGATTATTTTTGTTTTTTTTTATTTAAAAAATTACATATAGTAAAATTGACTTCTTTGGTGTACATTGCTGTGAATTTTAACACATGAATGGATGTAACCGTTGTGAATATAGATACAGAATAGTTTTGTAATGCTAAAACACTCCCTTATGCTACCCTTTTATAATCACACACTCCCCTACCTCTAACCCCTGGAAAATACTAATCTGCTCTCCATTATTACAGTTTTGTCTTTTTGAGAATGTCATATAAATGGAATGATACAGTATGTAACTTTTTGAGATTGGGTACTTTTCACTTAGCATAATGCCTTTCCAGATTCATCCAAATTGTTTTGTGTATCAATAGTTCCCTTCTATTTATTGCTGAACAGTATTACATTGTAATGACACATCATAGTTTATGTATTCATCTGTTGAAAGATAATTCATTTTAACTGTGAAAGAAGTCCAGTTTATCAATTTCCTTTTTTACAGTTAGTACTTGACTAAGTACTAGTCAACTGATGCTATAGTTGTGTCTTGTCTAAGACCCATACCAAGGTCATGAATACATTCTCTCATGTTTTCTTTTAGATTTATGGTTTTTGTTTTTACATTTAGTTCTTTGTTGATTTGGGTCCTCCAAGAAGCAGGTGCTAAGGTGAAGTTATAAATGAAAGAGATTTATTAGGGGTTACCACTGTAAAAGTTAAAGGGAAGAAGGAGCAGGAGTGGCAGAGGAAGCTTTCAGACAATGATGCTGAGCTGGTACCTGTGAAAGGAGAGGGAGAATGAAAGAGGATCAGACCATGGCATAGGTGAGAAAGTCTCGGAAAGCCCTGTTGGGATCTCAAGTACAGAGAATGCTCATGGAGGAGTTCACAGTGGCCAGAAATAGCAAATCTTTTTTTTTTTTTTTTCAACGTTTATTTATTTTTGGGACAGAGAGAGACAGAGCATGAACGGGGGAGGGGCAGAGAGAGAGGGAGACACAGAATCGGAAACAGGCTCCAGGCTCTGAGCCATCAGCCCAGAGCCTGACGCGGGGCTCGAACTCACGGACCGCGAGATCGTGACCTGGCTGAAGTCGGACGCTCAACCGACTGCGCCACCCAGGCGCCCCCAGAAATAGCAAATCTTTATATCGCTGTTTGCTTAGTCATCAGCTGGGGAATGCCCAAGAGGCAAGTGGACTTATCTCAAAGGCTGAAACACAGCCTGATGGCATCCATAGCCAGAGGCTTTCAGCAACCTATACTCTTTGCTTCAGGTTTTTTTCTTGAAGGGAGATGTGATCATCACAGTGAGATCTTCATGGTTGTCACAGTTCACACTCTGCTTTGCACGTATTTCTTCTTACACGTTTCTCCTGTGGACCTCTCTTTCTGAGAATAAACTTAAAATAGGGAGGTCTATGGGCTGCACTACAGTCTCCACTGCTGCAGTTAATTTGGGGGCTGAAACTCACACTTATCATGTCCTTTCTCCACCATCCGTTCTAAATTTCCTTGTCTTCAGCTATTCCCTGTGTTGGTCATGACCCAACTTACTTACCCAGCTTACCTGGTGGTGTGACCAAACTCCTGACTGATCTGATCCCCAGGGCCCACACAGTTCTTAGGCTAGGTTTGCTGCATTTGCTCATTCACAGTTGTAACTGGGAAAGAGAGTACTAAGAGACACTCAGGTGGGTCACCTGAATTACACATGTATTCCTCCCTGCTACCACTGTGTAACATTAGTTCTAGTTTACCCTGTTGATCAGTATCATTTATGCCTGCCAAGTGGTCAGTCCTCTTCCAGCCTCCTGGTTCCTGGATACAAGGATCCCAGGGTGTCTAGGTGGCAGCTGTGGCAGCTGTGGAAACTGTAGCTTGTAGTTCAAGAGGAGACTTGCTGTTCCCTTTGGGGACCTAGATTTTTAAGTTTCCAAAGTCCAGAGCTGCAGGAAGAAAAGCACAGAGTTCTTTAGTGGTTATTGGGAATGATGCTAACTGGGATATCTCCTGCTTCCATCCCTATGCTTCCAGACCCATGTATTTCACTGGTTCTTCCAGGATGGAATGGGCACAAATTAATCAACTTGCCCCCAAATGACCCGGTGGCCTCCTCAAGGAATGGTGTCACACTAGGTTATTGGCCTCTGTTGCTGTCATGGTGGATATTAAGTAGCTTGACTGGCCTCAGTAAGAGGAACTTCATGGTTTTGGACTGATGTGTAGCCTCCATCTCTCCTACTGTGACCACTTTTTCATGTGCCCAATGTGCCAGGTTCAGTATGCCTGAAGACAGAGGTTGGCTAATATCAATTAGCTGAATGATTTTGTCCACTAAGTTGTTCAGTGCTTCTTCTGCAGTGGATGCCTTCTAAGTAGGCAGTTATATGTGATATGGAAAATTCCATGTGTCTGTCCACATGCCTCTACGTAGGATCTTGTCTCTGACCTGTCAGTCTATTTCCTTCTATGCCCTTGATCAGTAGGCCAAGCAATTTTCCACCATCCATGAGTCCATATATATTCTTATGTTGAGCCACTTCTTCCCTGCAAAGTGGATAAACAGAGGCACTGCTCACAACTTCTCTCATTAGGAAAAATTTGCTTCAACACTGTCATTCAAGATCATCCCAAACAATGGCTATAGTGCAGCCACCATCTATTTTTGTCTTGCAAATCATATTTTTTGAATGTAACTGACTTCTGAGTTGCTCTCTGCCGTATGGCTTTGATTACAATTTGATTGCTGTTTTCTTAATCTTGCTTCTCAGTATTGGAAGTAGCAGCAAATGGCCCCAGCTTCTTCACCTCCTATGCAAAACCTTGTCGAAATATTTGTTGTCTTTTTCACAGACATTCTCATACCTGTTATTCAGGCATTTCATGTGATGGACAAATCCCGCCCAACTGTTATTATAAACAAACAGGACAGATTGGACTGACTGCCATCGTACAGTCCCTCCAAAAACAAGGACTCTCAATTAGTTGAACAGGAGTAAGAAACCTAAGGTGTATCAGTGGCTGGGAGGCCATGTTGGAACCACTGTCAACATGTGCACTTATGAGAGCAATAGGTGCCACTTGGGGGACGGGAGTGTTGCTCAAAAATGGTCAATAAGACTTTATTCCCGGGGACACCAGGGATTCCTCTAGGACTATACTTTTTGTTTGAAATCCTCCAACTTTATTCTTTTTCAAAGTTGTTTTGCTTATTGCATGTCCTTTGCATTTTGAAAGGAATTTTAGTACCATTTCTTTGAAAAGACCTGTTGGTATTTTGATTGGGATTATATTGAATTTATAGATCAAGTAGGGGAGAACTGGCATCTTAACATTATTAAATCTTCTAATTCATGAGCCCAGTATATCGGCATTTATTTAGATCTTTATTTTCTCTCAGCAAGTTTTTATAATTTTCAGTGTAGAGGTTTTGCACATTTTTTTCAGCAGTATGCATAAATATTTCATGTATTTGATGCCATGGTAAGTGGTGTTTGTTGTATTTTACTTTCTCATTGTTTATCAAGAGCATACAGAAACACAATTGGTTTTTGTATTTTGGTCTTGTATCCTGCAACCATGTTATGCTTATTAGTTAATTTTTGAAGATTTCATCAGATTTTCTACATAGATCATTTTGTCTCTTTATCAAAATTTCATTTTTCTTCCTTTGCAGTTTGAATGCCTTCATTTCTTTTTCCTGGACTTTCACATTGGTTAGGACTTCCATTAAGTACATTGTTGAAAAGAAGTAATGAGAACAGACATCCTTGTCCTGTTCCTTATCATAGGGAGAAAGCGGTCAATCTTTACCATTAAGTATGATATTAGCTATAGGTTTTCACTGATGTGTTTTATAAGGCTGAGAAAATTTCTAATTCAAGTTTTCAGATTATGAAAAATCTGGAATGGATGTTGGATTTTTTCAATTATTTTTTTCAGCCCCTCTTTAGATAATCATCTGTGTGCATATGTGTGTGTGTTTAGCCTGTAAATATGATGAATTACATTGATTATCATGCTTTTAAAAAATTTTTAATATAATTTATTGTCAAATTGGCTTACATACAACATCCAGTGCTCATCCCAACAAATGCCCTTCTCAATGCTTATTACCCACTTTCTCCTCTCCCCCACCTCTATCAACCCTCAAGTTTGTTCTCTGTATTTAAGAGTCTCCCATGGTTTGCCTCCCCCCCACTCTGTTTGTAACTATGAAATTAAAAGGAAAAAAATTTTTAATGTTTATTTTTGAGAGAGATGGGGAGACAGAGTGCAAGCAAGGTAGGGGCAGAGAGGGAGACACAGAATCGGAAGCAGGCTCCAGGCTCCTCACTGTCAGCACAGAGCGTGATGTGGGGCTTGAACTCATGAACTGTAAGACCATGACCTCAGCCAAAGTTGGACACTCAACCAACTGAACCACCCAGGTGCCCCTTTATAAAAACTTTTTTTAACATTTATTTATCTTTGAGAGAGAAAGAGAGAGAGAGAGAGAGAGAGAGAAAGAGAGGCAGAGAGAGAGGGAGACACAGAATCTGAAACAGGCTCCAGGCTCTGAGCTGTCAGCACAAAGCCTGACAGGGGCCTTGAACTCTGGAACAGCGAGATCATGACCTAGGGCGAAGATGGACGCTTAACCTACTGAGCCACCCAGGCGCCCTGCATTGATTCTCATATGTTATTGCAAACTTGCATCCCTGGAACAAACCCCAGCTGGTCATGACTACTATTTTTTAATATATTGTTTGGTTCAATTTGCTAAAATTTCATTGACAATTATTGCATATATGTTCATGTGGGATATTGACCTGTAGTTTTCTTTTCTTATAATGTTTTTGATGTCAGTGTTAGGGTAATGCTGCCTCACAAAATGAGTTGGGAAGTATTGCTGCAATTTTCTCTGCAATTTTCTGGACCTCATTTATATAAAATTTTTACTGCTTATTCTTTAATGTTTTGTATTATTCACCAATGATGCCATCTGGGCTTAGGGTTCTTTTGGTGGAAAACTTTTCTTGATTTTTTAACTACAAATTCAATTTCTTTAGTACATATAATAGTACTCATGATATCAATTTCTTGAATAAGCTTTGGTCATTTCTGTCTTTCAGAAAATTTATCCGTTTTGTCCAAGATTTTGAATTTATAGGCATAAAGTTGTTCATAAGTCCCTTACTATCTTGTTGACATCTGTAGAGTTTATACTGATGAGTTTATATTTTTTATTGATTGATTTCTGTTCTTAACCATTTCCTTTATTCCTTTGTGTTTCATTTACTCTTCTTTTTTTAGTGCCTTTCCTTTCTAATTTGAAGTCATTTATTTGAGAACTTTCTTCTTTTCTATGACAGGTGTGTAGAAATTTACCTTTATATGCTACTTTAGCAGCATCCTGCACATTTTGATATGATTTGTTTTTATTTTCATTCAGTTCAAAATAATTTCTATTTTGACTATTTCTTTGACACATGAATTACTATTTGGTTGATAATGTTGTTAGTATTGAAAGCGGTATTCAAGTTTCTATATCCTAACTGATTTTCTGTCTACATATTTTATGCAGGGAGATATGATGAAATCTCTGACTTTAATTGTAGATTTTAATTGTAGGTTTGTCTATTCTTCTTGGAGTCCTATCAGCTTTTGTTTTGTGTATTTTGATCCTCTCTTGTTAGTTTCATAAATGTTTAGGATTGTTATGTCTTCTTAATGAATGACTTATTTATCATTATGTAATAACCCATTTTATCCCTGGTAATCATCTTTACTCAAAAATCCAGTTTTTCTGTAATTGATATTAAAACTACAGCTTTCTTTTGAGTAATGTTAGCATGGTATTGTTTTGCCCAGAATTCGTGATCTCTAAAGACCACTAGGGAGCCGAGTCCGATGCAAAAGCAAAGAGCCTTTATTCGAGCTAGCTCGAGCTCAATCCCCTACCTGCACCGACGCAGCGGTGAGATACCAGGGAAAGAGAGCGAGTTTTAAAAGGACAAAGGTTTTATTGGGGCCTGGGGGCAGTTGGTGAGGTAATGGCTATGGCCTCAGCCGATTGGCTGGGGAAGGGTCTTGGGGAAGGGTCTGAGTCCTGTTAGGCAGGTGAGGGGGGGTTACTCAAGGGGAGGAGGTGTGGTCAAGGTGAAGGACACAGAACAAGATGGAGTCGGTTGGCGTAGGCCCGCCCTTTCATTCCCCCCTTGTCATGTAGCTTAGGGACCTAATCATGGGACCGGCTGCATTTATGGTGACAAGGGGAACAGAGTTTGGAGGTTTACACAAAGTTTTGGGAACCAAGTGTCTCTGGGGTGGCTCTGGGATGTCTGATTAAGTATTGTCCCCGAGCTGGTGTCTATGATCTGCCAGGTGATGTTTTGGGGGGCGTGGGGACTCCCAGCAGCATGAGCAATGACAAGCAGAGTTAACAGAGTTACCAATATTAGGTAGGTCAAATGCGCTGTAGCTTGAGCTTGAGCGGGTTGTGTTGGTCCCGACTGATGGCCCATCGCGTGACAACGTCTTTCCGGATCGAGGAGGGGTCTGCTGGCTGAGCATGGGTGTGATGGACCCAGGTCGTGATGCCGTCTACCTTGAGAGCGGTGGGGGTTGTCAACACCACGATGTAGGGTCCCTTTCAGCACGGCTCGAGAGTCTCTCGGTGGTGCCTCTTGACGTAGACCCAGTCTCCCGGCCTGTACTGATGAGGTGTCGCGATCGGGCCAGCCTCGTAGATGGCACGGAGGCGCGGCCAAATGTCTTCGTGCGCCCTCTGGAGCCCACTCAAGGAAAGAAAAAGTTTTTGATCTTTAAACTCAGCAATAAGTTTAGCTTGAAGGCTGGGAGTAACAGGGGGTGGCCTGCCAAACATGATCTCGTAGGGAGTAAAACTCAGAGTGTAAGGAGTGTTTTTAACCCGGTAAAGGGCGTACGGTAGGAGAGTCACCCAGTCCCCGCCAGTCTCCATGGTTAATTTGGTAAGGGTCTTTTTTAGGGTTCTATTTATTTTTTTTACCTGTCTTGAGCTCTGGGGCCTATAAGCACAATGTAATTTTTAGTTTGCCCCCACCGCCTTGGCTACTGCCTGTTACCTGTGAGATAAAAGCTGGTCTAGTGTCTGATCTTACCATGGCAGGAAAACCATACCTGAGTAAGATGTCTTTTAGTAGCTTTTTAGCCACCGTCTGAGCCGTTTCATGCTTGGTTGGGTATGCCTCTACCCAGCCAGAGAAGGTGTCTGTAAATACCAGGTCTTTGTGTAGTGCCTCATCGAAGATGGTGGGTGAATTTTTGAATCCCTGAGGTAGCCGTGTCCAGGTGAGTTGCCCATTGTAGCCCTCCTCCGGATCATGCCACTCGAAGGCGAACAAGGGCTGGCTCTGGGGTGCCAACGGCAGACTGAAGAAGGCGTCTTTTAAATCTAGTACAGTATACCAGACCCTGGAGGGCGCCAAGGAGCTCAAGAGAGTATATGGGTTGGGAACAGTTGGGTGTATGTCCACGACCCTCTTATTTACTTTTCGGAGGTCTTGTACCAGTCAGTAGTCATTTGTGTGAGGCTTTTTGACCGGCAGTAAGGGGGTGTTCCAGGCAGACTGGCAAGGAACTAGTACCCCTAGGCTTCGTAGTCTCCGGATGTGTGGCTGGATCCCCTTCTGGGCCTCCTGAGACATGGGGTATTGTTTGATCTTTACCGGACTCTCTCTTGGCTTGAGCTCTACCAGGACTGGGGTCTTGTGAGCGGCTAGTCTCATCCCCCCTGTCTCTGCCCAAACCGAGGGGAATTCTCGTAGCCATCTGTCTATATTATTTTTTTTCGGGAGCGCCTCCTGGTGGAGGAGGTATTTATCTTTTAGTTTCATGGTCAGGACCTGGATGGGGTGGCCCTTGCCATCGGTGACCTGAGGCCCCCCTTGTCTGAAAGTTATCTGAGTTTTAATCTTGGTCAGTAAGTCTCGTCTTAACAGCGGGTAGGGGCATTCTGGTATTACCATAAAGGAGTGGGATACCCGGCCCGTTCTCAAATCTACTGTTCTTTGGGTAGTCCATGAATACTGGCTTATACCAGTTGCCCCTTGTACCCAGGACTTCTTGTTAGCTAGTTTTCTTTGTGGGGTGCGGAGGACCGAATGTTGTGCTCTGGTGTCGACAAGGAAGTCAATAGGGGTCTCTTCTACTTTAAGAGTTACCTTGGGTTCGGGGAGAGGGTCTGAACCCTGACTCTCTTAATCACTTAGTTTATTTAGCTCTAGGACTTTTACTCGATTAGTCTTGTTTCCCTTCCCGCCAGCTCTTTTTGGACAATCTTGGGCCCAATGCCCTATCTCTTTGTAGTATGCGCACTGATCTTTCTGCAGCCTCTGCTTCCCCCCCTTGGTGCTTTTACCTTTTTTTGTGTCGTCTGCCAGCTGCCAGAGACGGCGGTCTCGTTCCTCGGGGAAGTCAGCAGTGGTAGATAGTAGTATTCTGGCCAGGTCTCGAGTCTGCTTACTGCTGGCAGCCACCATGGCGCGAGCCTGCTTGTCTTCAGGAGGCTCTCGGTTATTATATACCTTTTTGGCTACCACCAGTAAGTCTTGTAGACTTTTTTTTTCTAGTCTATTTATTTTTTGTAATTTTTTTTTAATGTCTATGGCCGATTGGTTTACAAAGGCCATGATAACAGCTGTCTTGTTTTCCGGAGCCTCTGGATCCATGGGGGTATAGGTAAGGAATGTCTCTATGATCCGTTCTAAAAAGGCAGCCGGAGATTCATCTTTTTTCTGTTGTACATTTCTTACCTTGGCCAAATTGGTTGGCTTTCTAGCAGCCATTCGGAGACCCCCTATTAGAGTCTGGCGGTAGACCCGGAGCCTCTCTTTACCTTCTGCCGTGTTGAAATCCCACTGGGGCCAAGTTAAGGGGAAGGAGGCATCTATCTGAGCCTGGTTGGTGGTGGGATTTCCGTCTGCGCCTGGAACTAGTTTTCGGGCCCCACTGAGGATTTTTTTTTTTTCTTCAGTCGTGAACAGGACCTGTAAAAGCTGCTGGCAATCATCCCACGTGGGCTGATGGGTAAAAAGAACAGAGTCTAATAAATCAATAAGCCCTGCCGGTTTCTCGGAAAACTTAGGATTCTGAGCTTTCTAATTGTAGAGGTCACTAGTGGCGAAAGGCCAATAGTGATGGGGCTGATTTCCCTCCGCGTCTGGGGGTCCGGTGGCTCACAGGGGCAGAATAGTGGAGTCGGCGGTGGAGGCGGATTGCCCCCTCTGAGCCCTTTGTCTGGTAAAGGGCGGGCTTCCCCCTGGAGCGTTTCCGCCTCCCGCTCTCGGAACAGCGTCTGCCTCCCCCGGAGGGGGAGGATGGTGTTCTTCCGGCATCCTAGAGGGGTTATACGGAGGAGGAAAAATTAATTTTTCTTCAGTACCCCCCTGTAGGACAGGGTAGAGGGGTGCTGAAGGCTGGGTAAGACTTTTCTTCTTCTCTGTCTCCTGCAAAGCAAGAATGGGTTTTGGCTCCGGAGGGAGCAGGGTTAGGAAGGGCTTAAGCCAAGAGGGTGGGTCTTCTACAAGGTCTTGCCAAGTGATAATGTAAGGGAGCTGATCAAGATGGCCGCCTTAGGCTGAGAGATGATACTCTTGACTCGGTGGATGGTAGGGAGGTCGAAGGTCCCCTCTGGTGGCCATCCGACATTGAAAGTTGGCCACTCGCTAGAACAAAAAAACTGCAACCGACCCTTTCAGACTTCTACACTGAGGTTGTTAGCTCTTCTCCTCACATCCTTAAAGTGATCAATCATAATACTTAGAAGAGTAGTCTGAGTCTGTCCCATAACGTCTGTCTAGTAAGTCTACAGAACAAAACAGAGAAACACAAAAACAGACAAACAGAGGGCCCCTAGAAAGTCTTCTAACTCTATGGAAGCAAAACTGCAAGCTAGCTTAGACCTTTGAGTGGATTCCATGTCCCTCCAAAACCGATGAGGGGATTCCACGTCCCTCCAAAGATGACGGCCTCACGCCGACCAGCGGGAGCGACCCGCCTCGTCTCAGACCTTTGAGGGGATTCCAGGTCTCTCCAGAAGGGAGAATCGGAACGTCTTCCAAAACTCCCGGCCCGTGGTCCTCCAGTGCGTCCACTTAGACTGTGTCGGGCACTACCAGAATTCTAGAAATGAGCTTACACAGAAAAGACAGAACAAACAGACACTAACCGTGGCCAGTCAGACTCTCCGGGTCGGGGGTCCCTCGGGGTTCTTGGGGATCCCGGACGAGCCCCCAAATGTTATGCCCAGAATTCGTGATCCCCAAAGACCACTAGGGAGCCGAGTCCGATGCAAAAGCAAAGAGCCTTTATTCGAGCTAGCTCGAGCTCAATCCCCTACCTGCACCGACGCAGCGGTGAGATACCAGGGAAAGAGAGCGAGTTTTAAAAGGACAAAGGTTTTATTGGGGCCTAGGGGCAGTTGGTGAGGTAATGGCTATGGCCTCAGCCGATTGGCTAGAAAAGGGTCTTGGGGAAGGGTCTGAGTCCTGTTAGGCAGGTGAGGGGGGGTTACTCAAGAAAAAGAGGTATAGTCAAGGTGAAGGACACAAAACAAGATGGAGTCGGCTGGCATAGGCCCGCCCTTTCAGTATCTCTTTTTCCATCTATTGGGATACAATTTTCCATGGATCTCTTACATTTTTGCACTTTTGAAAAAAAGTTGTAACATTTACTTAACAAGCATTTATTGTATGCTGATATCTAGGAAAGGATAAAACACAAATATTTTCTGTCTTTTAAATGTGTATATCTCAATATATAGAAAGTTTATGTTGCATATAAGCATGTTAGTTTATATATATATATATGAATAAATATATCACTGTATCACATACCTTCTATATAACTCTGAAAATTAGAAAATGAGTCAGTAGGAAATTCCACTTTTTTTGGTAAGAATTTAAATTGTCCCAGATCCTTGAAATGACCACATTATCAATTGAATATAAATTGAAATATTTTTAAGATTAGCAAATGAGTCTCCTTTGCATATGATGTAGGTGCTTTTTAAACTGTTGCTTTGGCTCTGGAGGGTAAGGGTGGTGAATGAGTCTAGGCACAAGCCCTTTAAGAGTGGATGTTCCATTATTAAAGCCACATGGTTCTCCTGGAAGTAAGCCTTGTTTTTCAAGGCCAGACATTCTGTGGCTTGTTTCTCTGGTGCAGATCCTAAGAGTTGGGGAGCCTTTGTCCTCAGGGACAAGCTCTTATGTTATGAGATCTCTCCTAATTGTGGGTCTGCTGGGATTTGGAGAGGTTTCTTGCAAGACTTGGTCTTTACCTCTCCTACCTGTCTCAATGTGGCCCTTTTCTCCTATGTTGCAGAAGTGCTGTTCACTTAGCTTCCAAAGTCCTTTGCAGAGGGAATTTTTCCATATGTAGCTGGAAATTTCTTGTGTTTGGGGGAGGAGGTGAGTTCAGGATCCTTCTGTGTCTCAATTTGGAGCCCTCTTCCATTTTTGTACTTCTTGTTTCAGATTTTGTTCTGGGCTATGTTTCTAAAAATGTTTTTATTTATTTTTGAGAGAGAGAGAGAGAGAGAGAGAGAGAGAGAGAGAACAAGCAGGGAGGGTCAGAAAAAGAGGGAGACACAGAATCTGAAGCAGGCTCCAGGCTCTGAGCTGTCAGCATAGAGCCCAATGTGGGGTTCGAACCTGTGAATTGCAAGATCATGACCTGAGAAGTCAGACGCTTAACCAACTGAGCCACCCAGGTGCCCTAGAACTATTTATTTGAATATTCCTATAGCAAACCAAACAAGCCATTATTAAAAAATTAAATTATATCAAGTTAGTATTTTTTTTTTAATTTTTTTTTCAACGTTTTTTATTTATTTTTGGGACAGAGACAGAGCATGAACGGGGGAGGGGCAGAGAGAGAGGGAGACACAGAATCGGAAACAGGCTCCAGGCTCCGAGCCATCAGCCCAGAGCCTGACCCGGGGCTCGAACTCACAGACCGCGAGATCGTGACCTGGCTGAAGTCGGACGCTTAACCGACTGCGCCACCCAGGCGCCCCTCAAGTTAGTATTTTTAAATATTAAAACATTGTACTTTGGGCAACAAAACTTTATTTGGAGAGTGTTTTAAATCAATAGGTTTCATTTTTTAAAAGAAAAAATTCATTTCTTGAAGTCAAACTATCAAAAAAACTCTACCTTGGAAAATTACATCTTTTGCAAGTAGTATGCAAACTGATGGCAACAGACTGTTGTGTGGCATGATGCAACTTTCTAGTCCATTTTACTTTTTAATTATTTTTTAAGTTTATTTATTTATTTTGAGAGAGAGTACAAGCAGGGGATGGGCAGAGAAGAGGGGAGAAAGAGAGAGAGAGAGAGAGAGGACCCCAAGCAGGCTCGGTGCTAATAGGATGGACCCTGAAGCAGGATTTGGTGTCTGGAGCTGTGAGGGCATGACTTCAGCAGAAATCAAGACTCAAAAAGCTTAAGGGGCTAAGCCACCCAGATGCCTCTCTGGTACATTTTATTTTTAAAATACGAAGCTGCTGCACAATTCCCTGGGAGCTTAAAGTCTGGTAAGGGACTCTACCAAACCCCGGATTGTAAAGAACTTTAGACAACTGCAGACTTTAAGGGCCTGGGGCTCAGGTTTTGCTGGTGATGAAGCCCAAGTTCTCCAAGCACCAAAGAGGCCCCTGTTTTATTTCTTTAGGCCAAATGCCTAAAAGAATCTCACTTGTGCAGCGTCCTGGAGGGAAGTACACAGCCCAGGGAGCAAGAAACACAGAAAGCGCAGTCTGGACTGTATTACTTCGTAGGGCTCCACAGTTGCCGAAAATCCTCTAGCCTTCAGTTCCGGGAAAGACTCGGTCGGTTCAGGCTTTGGCTCCTAGAGCGGTGGCGGATCGCGCGCGGCGGGGGCGCGCGGCGCGGGTCTCTCGGGGCGGGGGCGCGCGGCGGGGGCGTCGGTGACGCGGCGTCAACCGCCCACCTCGCGGCTTAACGCCCGGCCGGTCGTTGCCGCCGCCTCGGGGCGCAGAGGCCCGGCCTTTCCGCCCAAATGTCAGTTTGTAAAATAGCAACGCTGGAGTCTGAAGGGTTTGCAGGCTTCCGCCTTGAAGGAAGTCTGGGAGGTTCGGCATTTCCAACTCTTTCACCTTAGAGCCCGCTTGGCCAAGGCAAAACCGCCCAGTAACCTGGCTTCCAGCGGCCTCAGCAGGTATTCTAGCCACTGGGAGGGGAGGCGCCTGCGGTCCTTCCCTCCGCGGAGTGTGAGGGTTTCTGTTGTGTTCTCTGGCAAAAGCGGCAGCTGTGCCTCTGTTGATGCGAAATATAAGACGATAATCCTAGCTTCTTCTCTGCCCTATGTCGCCCCCTCCCCCATTTCGTTGTGTACTGTATCATTAAAGCGTTTGAGATGAATCCTTGAAGGGAGACCAGAAAACGTTTTCTTTGTGGTAGAAGGTGACTGATAAACTTGGGCAAATTTGTGGTGATCTACTCCTCCTAGGATAGTTAGGATTAAATGAAGAAAATACGTAAAATCCCTAAATATTTCTTGTAAATACAAGCGTTTAGTCCATGTAACCTTTATTTTTATACGCGTGTGAACCTCATGGGTCCATTTATTAGGTTGTTTGGTTGCACCTGGTGCGCGGCCCGTCTTTTTCTCAATTGGTTTCCTGAAGTAGCGGGCGTCTCTGCCTTCCTGTCTGTCACCGCAGAAGTTTCCCTGGTCCTGCCTTAAGTGCACGGGAGCATTTATGCATTAAAACCTATTTCCCCTTGTTTACTCAAGGATATCATTCCAGCAGTTTCCCTCCATACCAATCAATACATTTTGCTTTCTACTGGGTCATTTCCATCAGCATATGTATTAATTTCCCAGGGTTGCCTAAACAAGTACAACAAACTGGGTGGCTTAAAACAACAAAAATTTATCCTCTATTTCTGGACGCTGAAGTCTGAAGAGTGTGGCAGTGCTGGTTCCTCCTGGAGGCTCTCGGGGAGGATTTGTTCCGTGTTTCCTCCCAGCTTCTGGTGGCCGCTGCCAGTTGGTGTCCCTTAGACTCCTTGCTCTCATCTTTGCCTCTGTCTTCACACGGTGGTCTCCCCATGCGCCTGTAGGTCTGAGTTTCTTCCAGGAAGCACACCATTGGGATTGGGGCCCACTCCAGTCCAGTTTGAATTCGTCTTGGTTCCATCTACAAAGATCTTATTAACAAATAAGGTCACATTCACAGGTTCTGGGGTTAGGACTTGAACATATTTTTGGGGGGGAGAGGGCATAATTCAACCTACAACAGCATACAAACATGTTACTTTTCTCTTAAAAAATCTTCCTTTTGCCCATATTTCAGGCATTCACCTCCGTCATTCTTAAAACTGTTGCTATCCTTTAGGTCACAAATGACCTACTTCCTTGTCGCTAAATCCGGTGGTTAATTCTTAGTCCTCATTTTACCTGCCCAACATTTAACGCAGTTCATCATTTAGTCGTAAGTTTTTTTTTGTTTTTTTTTTTTTCACTTTATTTTCAATACATCCTCCCCTGGTTTTACCTTCTGGCTCATTGATCAATCATTCTTAAGTCTTTTTTGCTGGTCCTTTTCTCTCAGACCTGATGCTTTTGATGCATTGTCTTTGGCAATATAATTTCTTTGAAATTCTTTTGATGCTTTTCAATTTTGTAAATTAAATTTTAGTTTCTGTATCACTTATTATATTACCTTTATTTAAAATATTATGCCACTATTAATATTAGAAAAATATAAATGGATATATTTTCCAACTGGGGACTTTGGCTTATGTTCTACAATGTATATATTTATTATTGTCAACAGTTTCCAAAACCATTGCATTCTTCAAATGAATTTTGAGTGACATGACATCAAATAATCTTTCCCAATATTTATTTGACTATGATATAAAAATTATGTTTGACAACGTTTTCAATTAACTATGTAGTGTTTCATTACAACAATAAAGCAGTTGTACAGTTTGAGAATGAAAAATTTTCAGTGTTGTCAGAAGATATTTTTGCTCTATCATTCACTACCAAGTTAAAAAAAAAGTCTTGATGAATTGTGCAAAATATTACGGATTTTTCATTTTTGAGTATTTTCTGTTTGTTTTTTCTCATATGTATTTGAGGCATTGTATTGCTGTTATATATATGTGTATATATATATATATATAATGTGATATATATATTTTTTAATTTTTTTTTGTAAGTAATCTAAACAGTAGATTCTTCTCCAGCTGTGTCATCTCTTGGTTAAAATCCTAATACATGTTCACATATAGAAATATTTGCATTTTGGAAATCCACAATTATATCAATAATTTTTATGTGCTTTCTGTGGTTTAACCTTAGGGATTGTGTCCGAAATAATTGAGAAATAATTAGCTTGTAAAAATGTTATTGTAACTGATTTCATTTATAATGTATCATATAATATTTATTTTTTGGTTTTTATTTTACTTCCTAAAATAGTCTATTATTTGGTGTTGATATTTTATTTTGCATAAATGTGCTAACAGGATGCCATTGACTTTTTCTATGCCAAATAAAAAAATATCTATTATTAGTCTATTAAAATTTATTAGATGACCCTCTCTATACTAGGTACTACTTCTCCAAAAATTTAATCATGTTTATATATTGTCAACAAATGCAGGCCTATATTTTCCCAATTTTCATAGGATTGGGAATTTAAATTCTTTAAAATATATTAATTTTTAATACTTACTGATGATGTGTATTTTACTTTATTCATGTTTGAGAATATGTGATAAATGCTGCTAATCTTTGCATCCATTTTTATTCTTCAGCTAGACTCTGCATCCAAAGAGCTTGCAATTTAGACAAAATATAGATTCCTTTAAGAAGAAATTTTATTTAAAACTTGGTGGCAATTGAATTCTTCCTCTTTTTTAGGTTATATGCTCTTTCCTTCTGAAAACTTTCAAATTTTTCTTTTTGAGGCTTTTATATTTATTTCATTAATTATGTTTTGTTGTTTATCTGTTTCCTTTTTGGTATTTTGTGAACACTTTTGATCTGTCTTTCCACTATCCTTAAGTCTGAGAAATTTATCTTTATTATTTATTCAAATATTTCCTCCTGTCCATTTCATATTTTTTTTCCTCACTGGATCTTCTTTTATCTGGTTTTTGATATTTGTATAATTCTTCTATGTATCTCTTATTTTCTTTTTCATTTCTATCTCTTTATCGTTTTCTGCTGCTTTCTGGCAGAATATCTCACTCTGATCTTCATTTGCCTAATTTATTCTTCAGCAGTATTATTCTGTGATCAGTTATGTTTATTACATTTTTCGTTTGTAGTATTTCTACTTCAGTCTTTAAAAAAATACTCATGTACCTGTTTTGTGTTGCTAATATTCTGTTTGTGTGTATTTGTATATTTTTGGTTTGTCTTTTTTTTAAAACTTTTTTTAAAAAGCATGTATATATGTATGTATATATGCATATATGTATGTATTTATATAATTTCTACACCCAACATGGGGCCTGATCTTACAACCCCGAGATCAAGAGTCTCATGCTCTTCGGACTGAGCTAGCCAGGTGCCTCTGGACCTTTTCTTTTAGTTTTCTTTGTTTCTTTCTTCCTTTCTTTCTTTCTTTTTTTCTTTCTTTTCCTTTGCAAAGCTTGTATTTTTCAGGTGTCAAGTTATTTTTGCCTGTGAACTCATATGTCTTTGGGAGTGTCAGCTACTCTTGTCTAGTAATCTGTTATTATGAAATGATAAAAAAACAGGCCACAGTTTATGTCCCTCCCATCAAATTTAGGGAAATTTTTTTGTGTGTATTTGTTTCCTAGGGCTGCCATAACAAAATACCACAAACTAGGTTGCTTGAAACAATAGTAATTTATTCTCTTACAGTTCCAGAGTCTAAGAGTCTGAAATTAAAGTGTTTGCAGTGCAATGCTCCTTCTAAAGTTTCGAAAGAAGAATTTCCCTTGCTTTTTCCTAGCAAGGATGCTGGGAAAATTTAACGTTCCTTGGCTTGTAGCTGATTTACTCCAGTCTCTGTCTCTGTCATTACATGACCTTTTTCTCTATACATCTGTGTATCTTTGTCTTCATTTGGCTTTCTTATAATGATACCAGTCATTGGATTTAGGGCCCACTCTAATCTAGTATAACCTCATCTTAACTTGGTTACATCTACAAAAATGGTATTTTCAAATATGGTCATATTCACAGGTGCCAGGGGTTAGAACTTGAATATATTTTTTGGGGGGACCCAGCATGATTTTGGTGCTGCCTTGATATTACTCTGTTGTTACCCTGGGTCTAGGCTATTATTCCTATGCAAGTAATGATAGATATAAAACTCCCCATCCTAAATACTCATACATAAATCAGCCTTCAGTCACCTTTAAGGATTTCTCACAGGCTTTTTTTTCTTTTTCTTTTTTTAAAATTTTTTTGTTGTTATTTGTTGTTAGGAATGGTTTCCTCTCCATTTTGTGATTTCTGCAGTGCTGGTTTTGGTATTCACCATCTTCACTGCAATTGGTAATCCTGCCCTAATTTTTAATCTGAAATCTTAATGTTTTATTTACAGGGAGGAATACAATTTTTTCACCTATAATTTGGAAGTGAAGTAAAATAACAAAATGAAGTCCGCAAAACATCTGTCAGCCTCTAGTAATAAATTGGCAAATGTTCCAGATTTAACTTACAAAAAAGGAATATTTACTTCACCGTTGTCACCTAAACCAAAGGAAAAACATAGTGCAAAATTAGTACATGATAAACTTGAACCAATGGTCTTAGGATCTCCACCAGCAGGGGAATCCATCGTAAGATATGCTTTGCCCATTGCATCGAGTAAGACAAAGGAGTTAATAGCAGAAGATGAATTGATCAGGAAAATTACCAAACATCTAAATATGGTAAGACACTTGTTGGTCCCTGTGTTTAGGGTTTCTATGACCATCCCTAGGCTTAGAGATTTGCTAGGAAGGTGCACTAGACTCAAAATATAGACCTACTGATGGCTAAGATCTAGTACAGTGAAAAGATACAAAGCAAAATCAGCAAAAGGAAAAGGCTTTTGGAGTGAAGTCTGGAGGAAACTAGGTCCAAGATTCCTCTTACTTTAAAGTCACACAGGATGTGCTTAATTACTCCAACAACAAATTATGGCAGCACATGTGAAATGTCTTTTGGAGAAGCTCATTAGAGACTCAGTGCCCAGGGTTTTATTGGGGGTTGCTCATCTAGGTATTTTGCTTAGCATGTACCAAAATTCCACACTCCCTGAAGGAGAGGGAGTTAGATGTTTAGCATAAACCACATTGAAGGAAAGCAGATGTTTAGCATAAACCACATTGTTTGTACAAACAGTTTAAGGACAATGAGCCACTGTAATCAGTGAATGATGGGAACACTCATGAAATCCAAGTTCTGAGGCAGCAGTCTAAGGCCAACCTTGAAAGCAGATCTTTCTAATGATAGTCCTTTCTGGCTCATTCCTGCTATGTTAACTCTTCTCAGCACTTTAGAAACTTTAGCTCTTAGTGTTGGGAAAAAAAAAAAATCTCCTTTTTTTCTGAGTTTCTCTTTGCACAGTGATCCCGAATTGAATTATGAATGTACCACATACCAAATGAGACCAATGAGGGAGGTAGCACAAATATAAAAAGAATATAGTTTTGTGAAATTTCCAAAATACAAGTTTGTTCAAAGTTTGAAGGGTTAGCTCAGAGAATTTCCTTAAAAAATTTATTGCTGTCTAGTTTACATTTCTATTTTGTCCGCTTCTTTTCAAAGAAGAAATTTGAGTCCCTCAGATTTTGAGGAAATACTTTGGTGATAAGTGGAGTTGATGCTTCAACTATTCATAGATCGCCTTTTACATGCCTATGAACACAGAAATGGGAGTCATAGGGACTTTCTTACAGAGTAGAGTTGAGGACTGTTTCTTATTATTTCTTCAGGGTGATATGAGATGGGATGTGAGATGGAAAGTTTAAGTTTATGGCACTGGTAGAAAGAAGTCTTATTGCTAAGAAGGTCCTGACATGTTTGATTAAGTGTTTTTTTTTAACACTTAATAAATTTACATATAATTTACATAAAATTATTAAAATAAAAATTTGCTTTGATTTACTCATAGGTTGTTTCTACTTTGGAGGAAGCCTATGGATTTAGCATTGTAGATAGAGAAAAATCAGTTGTGAAGCCTGAACATGAAGAATTAACTTTATCTGTAAGTGTATATAATCCTAATGTAGAAACATTTAACACTGAAAAGGGTTAAGATTTTCTTTTGGAGTCCATTTATGTTCTCAGAATGAATTCCCATCCATGAAAATGACCTGGTTAGGGAACTTGAAAGTAGAGTATTGATTTTTCTATCCTCTGCTAACACTTATCTTAAAGTTTAATTAAGACCTATCTGTATTTTAAACGTATTTTTATTGCTAGTGCCTGTTCTGTTTAATTCTTAAACATTTGGTTACTTGTTGGTTTTAGATGTATATTCTTTATCATGTTAAGAAAGTGTCCTTCTATTTGTATTTTGCTAAATAAAAAAACCCAAGAATTTATTGAATTTTAACAAATATCTGGTATATATAAATTATGTAACTCTTAAGGTGATTAAGTATGTGGTTCTCCTTTAACCTATTGATGAGATGAATTATTTTACATGTTTCATAATATTCAACTGTACTTTAATATACTTGTAGAGTATTATTTTTCTATTTTATAATTATTTTTGTTAGTTAGGGATTGAGTTTGGCTCCATGTAATAAAACACCTATGTTGAGTCTTTCAATTCATGAACATTGTATGACTCTCCATTTGTTTCGGTCTTGTTTGATTTCTTTCATCACCATTTTGTAATTTTCATCATACAGATCCTGTACATGGTTTGTTAGATTTTATGCCTTAATATTTCATGTTTTTTGGAACACTTTTTAATGGCATTGTATTAAATTTTAGTTTCCACATTTTGTAAGTAGTAGATAGAAATAATGATTGATTTTTGTATGTTGATCTTGTATCTTAAACAACCTTGTTCAATGTATTTTTTCATTCTAGTTTTTCTATAGATTTTTTGGATTTTCTACATGGACAATTATGTCATCTTCATATAGAGACAATTTTACTTCTTTCTATCCAGTCTGAATGCTTTTTATTTCCTTCTCTTGTGCTGGCTCTGGCTTCAAGTATTATATTTAATAATAGTGATGAGAGCAGATATCCTTGACTCATTATGACTGCTAATTTCAGACAAGAGTGGAAGTTCAGTTCCCTGGTTGGTCTCAACATCATCACTCTGGTGGGGGAATTGGATGGCTAATTTTCACTGCCACATTATTTTTTAGTCCTATCGACACATGGATAGTGGGTGCAGCTTATTCTTGGTGTTTGGCTCAAGTAGGATAGGCATTGTCAAAAAGGTTTTGGTTATGCTAGAGACCCCCCTTTTTTTTTTTTTTTTCAACGTTTATTTATTTTTGGGACAGAGAGAGACAGAGCATGAATGGGGGAGGGGCAGAGAGAGAGGGAGACACAGAATCGGAAACAGGCTCCAGGCTCTGAGCCATCAGCCCAGAGCCCGACGCGGGGCTCGAACTCACGGACCGCGAGATCGCGACCTGGCTGAAGTCGGACGCTTAACCCACTGCGCCACCCAGGCGCCCCTAGAGACCCCCTTTTTACAGTCCTTTGGCTTTTCTTAGTTGTTGTGCTTTTTTTTTTTTTTTTTTTTAGTCTGTGCTTATTGGAAGTTCCATGAGTCAGGCTTTTCCAGTGTCCCATCCATTTTATATGTAGGTAAAAAGAAAACCTAAAGAATTCATGTATTCCTCAAGTTTTGAGATCTCTGCCTTTCTCTTTCTTCCTTTCAGAATTTGCCTGTGTTAGTTTGTTGTATTGTCTATGGATTTTAACTGTAGGAGGGGTGATTAGAGGAATGGGCCTAGTCCATGATGAGCAGAAGTGAAAGTCCAAAATTATTTTTTATGTATATTTATTCTATTTGCAGTCCATCAAGCTGAGTTTGTGGGTTGATGTTTTCATCAAATTTGGAAATTTTCATTCATTATTTCTTTACATATTTTACTGCCTCTCTGATCCTTTTTTATGAGACTCTAATTACACATATATTAGAATGCTTGTTACTGTGTAAGCAGTTACTCTCTGTTCATTCATTTCAATTTTTTCTCTTTCTTTGATTCAGTTTGGGCAATATATGTTATTCTATATTCAAACTCACCGATCCTTTGTGTGGTGTCTGATCTGCTGTTAAACTCTATCCAATGAAATTTTTATTTCAAATATCATAATTTTCACATTTAAGATTATCTTTTGGTTATTTTTTAGGGAGTTTTATATTTCTCCTGCTATTATCTATCTCTTTACCTGTCTACCAATATTTTTCTGCAAATTCTTTTATCAGTAACAGAGTTTTAAAATCTTTGCTAATTTTCAGTATCTGGATCATCAGTGTATTTACTTCTTCTATTTTTCCTTTTGATTGTGGATTGTATTTTCCTGGTTATTCATATGTTTTATAATTTTTTTTAGTTGGATCCCAAGCATTATATTTAGAAAAATATTGGAAACTGTGGTACAATGTTTTATTTTCTTTTTTTTTATTTTATTTTATTTTTAATATGAAATTTATTGTCAAATTGGTTTCCATTAAACACCCAGTGCTCATCCCAAAAGGCGCCCTCCTCAATACCCATCACCCACCCTCCCCTCCCTCTCACCCCCCATCAACCCTCAGTTTGTTGTCAGTTTTTTTTTTTTTTTAATTTTCTTTTCAACGTTTATTTATTTTTGGGACAGAGAGAGACAGAGCATGAACGGGGGAGGGGCAGAGAGAGAGGGAGACACAGAATCGGAAACAGGCTCCCGGCTCTGAGCCATCAGCCCAGAGCCCGACGCGGGGCTCGAACTAACGGACCGCGAGATCGTGACCTGGCTGAAGTCAGACGCCAACCGACTGCGCCACCCAGGCGCCCCTGTTGTCAGTTTTTAACGGTCTCTTATGCTTTGGCTCTCTCCCACTCTAACCTCTTTTTTTTTTTTTCCTTCCCCTCCCCCATGGGTTTCTGTTAAGTTTCTCAGGATCCACATAAGAGTGAAACCATATGGTATCTGTCTTTCTCTGTATGGCTTATTTCACTTAGCATCACACTCTCCAGTTCCATCCATGTTGCTACAAAAGGCCATATTTCATTTTTTCTCATTGCCACGTAGTATTCCATTGTGTATATAAACCACAATTTCTTTATCCATTCATTAGTTGATGGACATTTAGGCTCTTTCCATAATTTGGCTATTGTTGAGAGTGCTGCTATAAACATTGGGGTACAAGTGCCCCTATGCATCAGTACTCCTGTGTCCCTTGGATAAATTCCTAGCAGTGCTATTGCTGGGTCATAGGGTAGGTCTATTTTTAATTTTCTGAGGAAACTCCACACTGCTTTCCAGAGTGGCTGCACCAATTTGCATTCGCACCAACAGTGCAAGAGGGTTCCCGTTTCTCCACATCCTCTCCAGCATCTATAGTCTCCTGATTTGTTCATTCTGGCCACTCTGACTGGCGTGAGGTGATATCTGAGTGTGGTTTTGATTTGTATTTCCCTGATAAGGAGCGACGTTGAACATTTTTTCATGTGCCTGTTGGCCATCCGGATGTCTTCTTTAGAGAAGTGTCTATTCATGTTTTCTGCCCATTTCTTCACTGGGTTATTTGCTTTTTGGGTGTGGAGTTTGGTGAGCTCTTTATAGATTTTGGATACTAGCCCTTTGTCCGATATGTCATTTGCAAATATCTTTTCCCATTCCGTTGGTTGCCTTTTAGTTTTGTTGGTTGTTTCCTTTGCAGTGCAGAAGCTTTTTATCTTCATAAGGTCCCAGTAATTCACTTTTGCTTTTAATTCCCTTGCCTTTGGGGATGTGTCGAGTAAGAGATTGCTACGGCTGAGGTCAGAGAAGTCTTTTCCTACTTTCTCCTCTAAGGTTTTGATGGTTTCCTGTCTCACATTCAGGTCCTTTATCCATTTTGAGTTTATTTTTGTGAATGGTGTCAGAGAGTGGTCTAGTTTCAACCTTCTACATGTTGCTGTCCAGTTCTCCCAGCACCATTTGTTAAAGAGACTGTCTTTTTTCTATTGGATGTTCTTTCCTGCTTTGTCAAAGATGAGTTGGCCATACGTTTGTGGGTCTAGTTCTGGGGTTTCTATTCTATTCCATTGGTCTATGTGTCTGTTTTTGTGCCAATACCATGCTGTCTTGATGATGACAGCTTTGTAGTAGAGGCTAAAGTCTGGGATTGTGATGCCTCCTGCTTTGGTCTTCTTCTTCAAAATTACTTTGGCTATTCGGGGCCTTTTGTGGTTCCATATGAATTTTAGGATTGCTTGTTCTAGTTTCGAGAAGAATGCTGGTGCAATTTTGATTGGGATTGCACTGAATGTGTAGATAGCTTTGGGTAGTATTGACATTTTGACAATATTTATTCTTCCAATCCATGAGCAGGGAATGTCTTTCCATTTCTTTAAATCTTCTTCAATTACCTTCATAAGCTTTCTATAGTTTTCAGCATACAGATCTTTTACATCTTTGGTTAGATTTATTCCTGGGTATTTTATGCTTCTTGGTGCAATTGTGAATGGGATCAGTTTCTTTATTTGTCTTTCTGTTGCTTCATTGTTAGTGTATAAGAATGCAACTGATTTCTGTACATTGAGTTTGTATCCTGCAACTTTGCTGAATTCATGTATCAGTTCTAGCAGACTTTTGGTGGAGTCTATCGGATTTTCCATGTTTAATATCATGTCATCTGCAAAAAGCGAAAGCTTGACTTCATCTTTGCCAATTTTGATGCCTTTGATTTCCTTTTGTTGTCTGATTGCTGATGCTAGAACTTCCAGCACTATGTTAAACAACAGCGGTGAGAGTGGGCATCCCTGTCGTGTTCCTGATCTCAGGGAAAAAGCTCTCAGTTTTTCCCCGTTGAGGATGATGTTAGCTGTGGACTTTTCATAAATGGCTTTTATGATGTGTAAGTATGTTCCTTCTATCCCGACTTTCTCAAGGGTTTTTATTAAGAAAGGGTGCTGGATTTTGTCAAAGGCCTTTTCTGCATCGATTGACAGGATCATATGGTTCTTCTCTTTTTTTTTTTTGTTTGTGTGATGTATCACGTTGATTGATTTGCGAATGTTGAACCAGCCCTGCATCCCAGGAATGAATCCCACTTGATCATGGTGAATAATTCTTTTTATATGCCGTTGAATTCCATTTGCTAGTATCTTATTGAGAATTTTTGCATCCATATTCATCAGGGATATTGGCCTGTACTTCTCTTTTTTTACTGGGTCTCTGTCTGGTTTAGGAATCAAAGTAATACTGGCTTCATAGAATGAGTCTGGAAGTTTTCCTTCCCTTTCTATTTCTTGGAATAGCTTGAGAAGGATAGGTATTATCTCTGCTTTAAACGTCTGGTAGAACTCCCCTGGGAAGCCATCTGGTCCTGGACTCTTATTTGTTGGGAGATTTTTGATAAAAGATTCAATTTCTTCGCTGGTTATGGGTCTGTTCAAGTTTTCTATTTCCTCCTGATTGAGTTTCGGAAGAGTGTGGGTGTTTAGGAATTTGTCCATTTCTTCCAGGTTGTCCAATTTGTTGGCATATAATTTTTCATAGTATTCCCTGATAATTGTTTGTATCTCTGAGGGATTGATTGTAATAATTCCATTTTCATTCATGATTTTATCTATTTGGGTCATCTCCCTTTTCTTTTTGAGAAGTCTGGCTAGAGGTTTGTCAATTTTGTTTATTTTTTCAAAAAACCAACTCTTGGTTTCGTTGATCTGCTCTACAGTGTTTTTAGATTCTATATTGTTTATTTCTGCTCTGATCTTTATTATTTCTCTTCCTCTTCTGGGTTTAGGGTGTCTGTGCTGTTCTGCTTCTATTTCCTTTAGGTGTGCTGTTAGATTTTGTATTTGGGATTTTTCTTGTTTCTTGAGATAGGCCTGGATTGCAATGTATTTTCCTCTCAGGACTGCCTTCACTGCATCCCAAAGTGTTTGGATTGTTGTATTTTCATTTTGGTTTGTTTCCATATATTTTTAAATTTCTTCTCTAATTGCCACTCATTCTTTAGTAGGGTGTTCTTTAACTTCCATGGTTTTGGAGGTTTTCCAGACTTTTTCCTGTGGTTGATTTCAAGTTTCATAGCATTGTGGTCTGAAAGTATGCATGGTATAATTTCAATTCTTGTAAACTTATGAAGGGCTGTTTTGTGACCCAGTATATGATCTATCTTGGAGAATGTTCCATGTGCACTCGAGAAGAAAGTATATTCTGTTGCTTTGGGCTGCAGAGTTCTAAATATATCTGTTGAGTCCCTCTGATCCAATGTATCATTCAGGGCCCTTGTTTCTTTATTGACCGTGTGTCTAGATGATCTATCCATTTCTGTAAGTGGGGTGTTCAAGTCCCCTGCAATTACCACATTCTTATCAATAAGGTTGCTTCTGTTTATGAGTAATTGTTTTATATATTTGGGGGCTCCCGTATTCGGCACATAGACATTTATAATTGTTAGCTCTTCCTGATGGATAGACCCTGTAATTATTATATAATGCCCTTCTTCATCTCTTGTTACAGCCTTTAATTTAAAGTCTAGTTTGTCTGATATAAGTATGGCTACTCCAGCTTCTTTTGGCTTCCAGTAGCATGATAAATAGTTCTCCATCCCCTCACTCTCAATCTAAAGGTGTCCTCAGGTCTAAAATGAGTCTCTTGTAGACAGCAAATAGATGGGTCTTGTTTTTTTATCCATTCTGATACCCTATGTCTTTTGGTTGGTGCATTTAATCCATTTACATTCAGTGTTATTATAGAAAGATACGGGCTTAGAGTCATTGTGATGTCTGTATGTTTTATGCTTGTAGTGATGTCTCTGGTACTTTGTCTCACAGGGTCCCCCTTAGGATCTCTTGTAGGGCTGGTTTAGTGGTGACAAATTCCTTCAGTTTTTGTTTGTTTGGGAAGACCTTTATCTTTCCTTCTATTCTAAATGACAGACTTGCTGGATAAAGGATTCTTGGCTGCATATTTTTTCTGTTTAGCACACTGAAGATATCGTGCCAATTCTTTCTAGCCTGCCAAGTTTCAAAAGAGAGATCAGTCACGAGTCTTATAGGTCTCCCTTTATATGTGAGGGCACGTTTATCCCTTGCTGCTTTCAGAATTTTCTCTTTATCCTTGTATTTTGCCAGTTTGACTATGATATGTCGTGCAGAAGATCGATTCAAGTTACGTCTGAAGGGAGTTCTCTGTGCCTCTTGGATTTCAATGCCTTTTTCCTTCCCCAGTTCAGGGAAGTTCTCAGCTATAATTTCTTCAAGTACCCCTTCAGCACCTTTCCCTCTCTCTTCCTCCTCTGGGATACCAATTATGCGTATATTATTTCTTTTTAGTGTATCACTTAATTCTCTAATTTCCCCTCATACTCCTGGATTTTTTTTATCTCTCTTTCTCTCAGCTTCCTCTTTTTCCATAACTTTATCTTCTAGTTCACCTATTCTCTCCTCTGCCTCTTCAATCCGAGCTGTCGTTGTTTCCATTTTGTTTTGCATTTTGTTTAAGCACTTTTCAGCTCCTCGTGACTGTTCCTTAGTCCCTTGGTCTCTGTAGCAAGAGATTCTCTGCTGTCCTCTATACTGTTTTCAAGCCCAGCGATTCATTTTATGACTATTATTCTAAATTCACTTTCTGTTATATTATTTAAATCCTTTTTGATCAGTTCATTAGTTGTTGTTATTTCCTGGAGATTCTTCTGAGGGGAATTCTTCTGCTTGGTCATTTTGGATAGTCCCTGGAGTGGTGAGGACCTGCAGGGCACTTCCCCTGTGCTGTGGTGTATAACTGGAGTTGGTGGGCAGGGCCGCAGTCCGACCTGATGTCTGCCCCCAGCCCACCGCTGGGGCCACAGTCAGACTGGTGTGTGCGTTCTCTTCTCTCCTAGGGGCAGGATTCACTGTGGGGTGGGGTGGCCTGTCTGGGCTACTTGCACACTGCCAGGCTTGTGATGCTGGGGATCTGGCGTATTAGCTGGGGTGGGTAGGCAAGGTGCTCGGGGGCAGGAGGGGCAGGCTTAGCTAGCTTCTCCTTAGGTGATCACTTCAGGAGGGGCCCTGTGGCAGCAGGAGGGAGTCAGATCCTCTGCCGGAGGTTTGGCTCCGTAGAAGCACAGAGTTGGGTGTTTGCGTGGAGCGAGCAAGTTCCCTGGCAGGAACTGGTTCCCTTTGGGATTTTGGATGGGGGATGGGCGGGGGAGATGGCGCTGGCGAGCGCCTTTGTTCCCCACCAAACTGAGCTCTGTCATCCGGGGGCTCAGCAGCTCTCCCTCCCTTTGTCCTCCGGCCTTCCCGCTTTCCGAGCAGAGCTGTTAACTTATGACCTCCCAGACGCTAAGTTGTGCTTGCTGTCGGAACACAGTCCATCAGGCCCCTCCGCTTTTGCCAGCCAGACTCGGGGGCTCTGCTTGGCCGGCGAGCCGCCCCTCCGCCCCGGCTCCTTCCCGCCAGTTCATGGAGCGTGCACCGCCTCGCCCTTCCTACTCTCTTCTGTGGGCCTCTCGTCTGCGCTTGTCTCCAGAGACTCCGTTCTGCTAATCCTCTGGCGGTTTTCTGGGTTATTTAGGCAGGTGTAGGTGGAATCTAAGTGATGAGCCCAGCGTCCTCCTACGCCGCCATCTTCCCTCTCTCCTACAATGTTTTATTTTCTAGAGAATCCTTACTGTTTCCTTTCTGACATTTAGCATGAAAATCTAATCATTCGCATTCTTCTAAGAACTGATTTGAGCAGGAACTGATCCATATTTTAATTAAGTTGAGTTATTGTATGATTTGTCTAACCCATAATCGTACATATTGCTGCTTCCCCTCATGGGTGATTTATTTGATCTTGCAAGTATTTTAGCAGGGAAGAGTTTGAACTCTGATTTTAAATAGTTTTGGTTCACATTTTGGTTCATTCCTGGTAGAACTTCAAATACAATTACCACAAGAACATGCAGTATGAGATTCCTCTGGTTTTTAGTTCCTCCTTTTTATTATTGTGTAATTGCCAAACTATAAAACATTTTGTTATCCCCAAAAGCTTCCTTGTATCCCACTTACAGTCAGTTCTTTCCTCCCACCCTGGCTCTAGACAAACACTGATCTGTCACTATGCTTTTACCTTCTCTAGAATGTCATGTAAATAAAATCATATAATATGTAGTCATATATATATATATATGGCCTTCCCCACTTCATCATGTATTTGAGATTCATCCATGTTGTTCTGTATATCAGTAGTTTGTTTCTTTGGTGTGAAGAGTATTCCATTGTATGACTATCCCACAGTTTGTAATCCATTCACCAGTTAATAAACATTTAGGTGGTTGGATGCAGTAACTATTTTGCATGTAACTTTTATGAGTGAAGCTTCTGTGGACATTGTGTACAAGTCTTTGTGAGGATATATGTTTTTATTCATCGTGGATAGTTTCTTTGGAATAGGATTGGTGAGTTATAAATACGTGTTTAACTTTATGAGCGATTACTCATAAACTGTTTCCCAACATGGCGGAATAATTGTATGTTCCTACCAGCTCTCTATGAGAGTTCTGGTGGCTGCACATTTTTACCAGAATTGGTATTGTCAGTCTTTTTAATTCTGACCATTCCTAATGGGTACGTAGGCCTCACTTTTCTGCCATCTTTATGGCAAAATTGAGATGGGGAGGAGTTTGGTAGAAGAAAAATGTTTGGGTTCAGTGATTTGCCTTAGGAGCTTTTCTCATTCTAGTCTATCTACCAGCTTAAATGGCTGTCAAAGGCTCAGCTGGTTTTTCTTCATACTCTCAATTCTGTTTGTCAATGGTAGGCCTGCTTTTTGACGTGGCTGACTTGGCACACTAGGCACAACTAGGCCAAGTGCTCTTCTTTCTCCACCATGCTCCCTTTAGGTATGGATATGGCTTTGGTTCTTTGCTCATCTGCAGTGTTCTGTGGAATTCAATTCATCACGTTTTCCTTATGTCCTCTCCTTTTCAACATCCTCAAGGAAAAACATAATAATTTGTAGGTGACTAACAGTCTGTATTATACTGGTATTTTACTTGTCTTACAGCACTGTTGTCATAATTTTTGATGATTTTAATATCCATGTAGAAGATCTTTCCAAATAATGTGGTCTCTTAGTTCACTGAATGATCATTCACTCTAATGATCTTATCTTCTATGTCAGCCACTAACCAACAAGATGATATCCTTTAGTCTTTGTCGTAACCAATCACTGTTACTTTTCCATAATTTAAGTTTCAATCATCTTAATTTCTGGTCACTACCTCTTATCTTTCCCACTTAGTCTGTCTAATATTCTGACTCCAAAAGTCCTTTGATTCCATTAGGAACTATAATCCATTGGTCCTATTACATTTTACTGTCCCAAATACTTCTTCTATTCTTACTTACCTAGCTTAAATTCCATGTTCCCTTATTATTATTGCTCCCACACATAGGTACTTAACTCTCTTGCCTTGTCATGCTTTATTGATTTTATTTTGTTAAACTGCAACCCTGATCAAATCAATCCCTATATTTGTGGCTTCTAAATCTGAATAGAAGATGGTCCTCAAGCATGTGTATAGTCTCATATTTATGATTAGTAACTCTAGTTCATTCATTTTCCTGCTTTCCTGAATGACTAATTCAGTTTTCCCACTCTTCTATATGGGTATTGATCTTTACCATGACAAAAAAAATATATGAGCGTATGAGTATGTTTTAAAATGTGACGGTGAATAACATATTCCTCATGGAGAACACTCTATGAGAATCCTAACTGTATATAAGCATCTAGATTTGTTTATCATAGGTTATCTCTGATTTACAAATCACCGCTCTACTATAAAAGATTTAGTCATTGTGACTTTTTTTTTAAGTCATTGTAACATTTTAATCTGTCACTATTTTTTCCTCAAAGTCTTCATTTGCTTATTGAGGGTGAAAGACTATAGCTCTTGATAAGTATACTTATATTCAGAAGTTATAATTAGCGTTAATTTTCTAACACAAAGAGATATTTATAAGGTATATACAGAATTGCTACCTTTTTTTGGCTGCTCATAAATTTCAGGAGTCTAAATCTGGGATGCTTGATTTTCTACAACTATGTAGAGGAGAATGAGAAGAGATGCATAGTTGGGTATGTCATTCATGGGCCACTCCCCAGAATGTACTCTCTTCCACTTTCTGGGAGAATTTGCTAGTATAGCATTTGGAGCACAATTTCTTGTCTTATATGTTTGAAGGGACATAAATTATAGACAAAAATTATTTTTATTTATTTTTTTTTTTTAATTTTTTTTTTCAATGTTTATTTATTTTTGGGACAGAGAGAGACAGAGCATGAACGGGGGAGGGGCAGAGAGAGAGGGAGATACAGAATCGGAAACAGGCTCCAGGCTCTGAGCCATCCTCCCAGAGCCCGACGCGGGGCTCGAACTCACGGACCGTGAGATCGTGACCTGGCTGAAGTCGGACGCTTAACCGACTGCGCCATCCAGGCGCCCCTAGACAAAAATTATTTTTAAAAGCAAATGTACTAAAATATAGATGGGTATGCATATGGGTTCTGAAATTAAAAGTAACTTTGTTTTATTCTTTTCAAAAGGCTGGGGATGATCTGAATTCATTCTTGATATGTTGTTCACAATTTGCAGCTCAGTTAGAAGAAGCAGCTAAGGAAGAACGTCATGTATGTATTCTGCATAAATTATCGAATCTAAAATATCATTTATTGTTTTAATTTAAATTATTGGTACTGTTAATAAATTTTATACTAATACATTTTATATTTATTAAAAATTGCTCTTGGGGCGCCTGGGTGGCGCAGTCGGTTAAGCCTCGACTTCAGCCAGGTCACGATCTCGCGGTCCATGAGTTCGAGCCCCGTGTCAGGCTCTGGGCTGATGGCTCGGAGCCTGGAGCCTGTTTCCGATTCTGTGTCTCCCTCTCTCTCTGCCCCTCACCCGTTCATGCTCTGTCTCTCTCTGTCCCCAAAATAAATAAACGTTGAAAAAAAAAATTAAAAAAAATTGCTATTAAAATAATTATAGTGGTAAAATATTTTAAAGCTATGTTGGTTGTTTGAATTTAGATGTAATATCATGTAGCAATATTAGTCTAGATACAATGCCTTAATGAGTTACAATAGGCATTAGAAAGTATTATTTTTTTTTATTCTTAACATAGGCACTTAGATCTGTGAATTTTCCTTTAAGTACAGCATTGATAGAGTCATTGGTATTTTCATATTTACAGATGAAAATATAGTATTAATAGTATTTTTATTTTAGTGTTTTTAATAAGGTAAATTATATTACAAAGGCAATATGTCATAATTAATGAAAATTTTAAAAAAGACATGCATGAAGAAAACAAAAATTTGTTGTGGCCTGTTTACATAAGGATTTTTATGCTGAATTAGTTTTCTTCTATTCTTAGTTTATTGAGGTTTTTTTTTTTTTTTTAACCATCAAGGAGTGGAATTTTATCAAAACCTTTTCTTGAATCTATTGAGATGATCATGTGGTTCTTGTCCTTCATTTGTTTATGTGGTGTATTACATTGTTTCATGTTATTACAAATAGTGAGCCAGGCTTATGTTCTAGACATAACTCCTACTTGTTTTTACCTTTTAATTTGCTTTTGAATTCTGTTTGCTAGTATTTTGTTTAAGATTTTTGCATCATTATTAATCAGGGATATTGGTCTGTAGTTTTCTTGTGTCTTTGTCTCGTTTTGATATCAGGATAATGCAGGCCTCATGGAATAGGTTTGGAGAATTCCTCCTTTTTGATTCTTTGGGAGAGTTTGAGAAGGGTTGGTGTTTTAAATGATAGAATGCTCCAGTGAAGCCATCTCGTTCTGGATTTTTCTTTGTTGGGAGGTTTTTGATTACTGCTTCAGTTTCCTCACTAGTTATAGATCTGTTCAGATTTTTAAATTTTTTCATGGGTTGGCCTCAGTAGGTTATATGTTTCTAGGAATTTATCCATTTCTTCCAGGTTATCCAATATTTTGGCATATAATTGTGTATAGTAGTCTTTTATGATCTTTTGTCTTTGAGCAAAGTGGACATCATTGTAATATATCCTCTTTCATTTCTAATTTTAATTATTTGAATATTCTCTTTTTTTCATAGTTAATCTAGCTAAAGCTTGTTACTTTTGTTAGTCTTTTTTTTTTTTTTTAAGTTTATTTATTTTGAGAGAGAGGGAGAGACAGACAGACAATGTGAGCAGGGGAGGGACAGAGAGAGAAACCCAAGCAGGCTCCACATTGTCAGGCAGAGCCTGATGTGCTTGAATTCACGAACTATGAGATCATGACCTAAGCTGAAATCAAGAATCAGAGGCTTAACTGACTTAGCCACCCAGGCGTCCCCTTGTTAATCTTTTTAAAAACCACTCTTGGTATCATTTTTGTTTCCTATCTCTATTTCATTTATCTCTGCTCTAATATTTATTATTTCCTTTCTTTTGCAAACTCTGGCTTTAAACAAAATTTTTTTTGTTCCTTTAGATAAAAGGCTATTGTTTGTGATCTTTTTATTTATTTAATTTATTTTTTGAATACTTATTTATTTTTGAGAGAGAGAAAGAGAGAGAGACAGAGAGAAGGGAATAGAGAATCCCAAGCAGTCTCAGCACTGTTAGTGCAAAGTCTGATGTAGGGCTTCACCTCAGGAACCATGAGATCATGACCTGAGCTGAAATCAAAAGTTGGATGCTTAACCAACTGAACAACCCAAGTGTCTCAGTTTGTGATCTTTTTAAATGTAAACACTTA
This sequence comes from Puma concolor, assembly GCF_028749965.1. Taxonomy (NCBI): domain Eukaryota; kingdom Metazoa; phylum Chordata; class Mammalia; order Carnivora; family Felidae; genus Puma; species Puma concolor. The sequence goes on along the minus strand of NC_141673.1, from coordinate 113,801,745 downwards.
CCACCATAAACTTTTAGTACTGATTTTTGCCAAATCTCATAGTTTTGGTATTTTGTGTTTTGTTTTCATTTATCTTCAGATATTTTCTAAATTCCATTATGATTTTTTCTTTGATCCATGGATTGTTCAAGAGCATGTTGTTTAATTTTCACATATTTGTGGATTTTTTTGTTTTCTTTCTACTATTGATTTCTAATTTTATACCACTGTGTTTAAAAAGATGCTTTGTGTGATTTTGATCTTAAAATTTGTTAAAACTTGTTTTGTGTCCTTAACATGTAGTCTGTCTTGGAGAATGTTCCATGAGTGCTTGAGAAGAACATGTATTTTGCTGTTGTTAGGTGGAGTGTTCTGTATATGTTTGTTATGTATATCTATTTTACAGTATTGTTTAGTCCTTCATTTCTTAAAAATTTTTTTTTATGTTTATTCATTTTTGAAAGAGAGAGACAGAGTACAAGCAGGGGTGGGGCGGAGAGAGAGAGGGACACAGAATCTGAAGCAGGCTCCAGGCTCTGAGCTGTCAGCACAGAACCCGACGTGGAGCTTGAACTCACGAACCACGAGATCATGACCTGAGCTGAAGTCAGATGCTCAACCGACTGAGCCACCCAGGCGCCTCTAGTCCTTCATTTCTTATTGATATTCTGTCTGATTGTTCTTGCCATAACTGAAAGTGGGGATATTGAAATGTCCTAATATTATTGTGTTGCTGTCTGTTTCTCCCTTTAGTTCTGTTAGTGTTTGCTTCACATATTTGGGTGCTTTAATATTAGTTGCATATATATTTATAATTGTTACATATTTCTAGTGAACTGGCCCTTTTATCATTATATATATCTTTCTTTTTTCTTTATTTTTTGACAGTTTTGTCTTAATCTCTATTTTGTCTAAGAATGGCCACCCTTGCTCTCTTTAAGTTCCTGTTTCTATGGAATATCTTCTTCTGGCCTTTTGCTTTGAGCCTGTGTGAGTTCTCAGATTTAAAGACAGTCTCTTAGGGGCAGCATATAGTACTTGTAGGAGATGCTTACTATTGCCATGTTGTTTATGCTTTCTGTTTGGTAGCTTTTGGTTCCTCTTTTTCTCTCTTGGTATCTTCTTTTGTGTTTTGTTGATTTTTTTGTAGTGATGTATTTTGATTCCCTTCTTGTTTCCCCTTGTTTATATTCTATAGTTATTTACTTTGTGGTTACCATTGCAATTATATAAAACTTATTAAAGTTACAACAATCTATTTTAAACGGATAACAACTTCAATTACATATAAAAACTCTACTATTTACATTCCTGCCTCTCCTACTTTATGTTATTCATGACATAAATTACCTCTTTTTACATTGTATGCCCATTAACTTAAGTTTATAATTAGTTTTCATCTTAAAAAATTCTGTACCAAATTTATAAGTGATTTATTTGCCTGCTTAAGAATACTACAGGATATTTGTTGATACGTTTATATTTGTAAGGGAATTTTATATTTTTGTATGGTTTTGTGTTGATGTTTATTGTTATTTCTCTTCAACTTTTAGGACTCCTTCAGGGTTTCTTATAAGGAAGGTCTAGTGGTAATGAATTCTTTTCAGCAGTTCTTTTTATCTGGGAAAGTCCTGATTTCTCCCTTATATTTGAAGGATAGTTTTGCAAGATATAGTATTTTTGTTTGGCAGTTTTCTTTCAGTGCTCCCTAGTAGCCCATAATCTAATGGTTAAAAATTTGCTGATGATCTGGTATAAACTTTCTTATATGTAATGTGTTCTATTTTTCTTGCTGTTGACAAGATTCTATCTCTGTGACTTTTGACAGTTTAGTATGATGTATCTCAGTATAGATTTCTTTTGATATTTTCCTAATTGGAGATATTTAAGCTATTTGAATTTGTATGTCTATTTTCTTTTCAGATTTGGGAAATTTTTATCATTTCTTCAAATAAGTTCCATGCCTGTTTCTTTTTTCTTCCTTCTTCAGTTCCCATAATTCATATTTTGTACCATTCCATGGTATCCCATATGTCCTTTAGGCTCTCTTTATTTTTCTTCATTCTTTCCTTTTTTTTCCTTTTCTGTCTTGATTATTTTGAAGATCTTGTCTTATAGTTTTCTGATTCTTTCTTCTAATTGGTCAAGTCAGCTGTTGCATTCCTGTAATGGATTTTTCAATTCAATTATTGTATTCTTTAGTTCCAGAATTTCTGTATGGTTTTTCTTCATAGTTTTTATTTTTTTTTCTTGATATTCTCATGTTTATGTATGGTTTTTCTCATTTCCTTTGGTTGTGCTCTCTTTTAGCTCATTAAGTATCTTCATGATGACAATTTTGAATTCTTCATAATTCATACATTTCTGTTTCTTTAAAGTTAGTTTCTGGAGGGGCACCTAGGTGGCTCAGTTGGTTGAGCATCTCACTTTGGCTTAGGTCATGATCTCATGGTCTGTGGGTTTGGGCCCCATGTAGGGCTCTGTGCTGACAGCTCAGAACCTGGAGCCTGCTTTGGATTCTCTGTCTCCCTCTCTCTTTGCCCCTCCCCCATTTGTGCTCTTTCTGTCTCTCAAAAATAAATAAACTTAAAAAAAATGATTAGTTTGTGGAGATTTAATTTGTTTGTTTGAATGTGCCATGGTTCCCTCTTTCTATGTCTTGTTACTTTTTGTTGTTAGAATTTTGGCATCTCTTCCAGACTTTGTGGTCTGATTTCCTATAGGGAAGACTTTCTCCATTCAGCCTGCCTAGATACTGGAGGCTTCTTAGGCCCTTTTTGGGTAGGCATTCCCTCTGGGTTTATGTGTGTAATCTTTGAGGCAGGTACTCCCAGTGGTGCTGTTATAAATTTCAGTAAGGAACCCCACCTAGTGTCTATTTTTGGTACTGCAATCTCTGGTGCTTCATGTACTCTGGTGAATGGTTGATGGTCTTAGTTCTCAGAGATTCTGGCACCCTATTGCAGTCAATTCTTGGATAGAGGCAAGAGGGAAACTGGCCATTTGGGCAACCTCCTGGCTCCCAAATCAGAGTGTTGAATATGTGTTCTACTCCTTTCAATCCCCAAGGGGAAGACAAGAGTTGGGGATTTCTTCCCAATTGTGCTACAGTGTCAGGATAGGGAGAGGCTCTGGCAAGTTAATGTTGAGAGTATATGTTTTTTGTTTTTTTTTTTTAAGTGGTGTTTCATGTTGATGTGGTTGGTCTTGTCCTTGCCTAAGGTACAGGAAACGTTAAAGTTTAACTGGTTTTTGGACTTCTCAGAGGCATTTGGTTTGTTTGATGTAAAATCCCTGTCTTTGTGGGGGAAGGAGGGTTTCAGGCTTCATATTCACTATCTTGCTGACAAAGTCTTATTTCTTTAATGAGGAATGATATTAAAAATGCCCAGTGATTCTGGAGTGTCTTTGCTTTTATGCTGTTTCAGCAGACAGAACTACGAAATGTATACAGGTATGCACACATACCATATACATAGTTCACGTGCTCATATTTCTACATAAAAATAAAGTGCACATGTACACACACACACACACACACACACACATGAACAGACACATTTAGAAATCTCAAAATCTCAGAGACACCTTTAATTCTAGTTTCTCACCTCAGGGCTTGTTCTTGCCTTCCTCAATTTCATATGTATACTCCTTCTTTCCATAGTGAGAATCCTAACTCTTAACATCAACATATTTATTCTTTTGCTCAACCTTATAATACTTACAAGATTGTTTAAGGATTTCTTGTTATATCACTATAAAAACAAATCTAAAGAGATTTCATGATTTCTTTTATACTATCCCCCTACCTCATCCCTTGGCAGTACTCTTTCCCAAGACTGAGTATAAGGTGTATGTTAAATTCTGTATTCATGAGTTACTTGGATTAGTTCTTTTTTCTTTTTCCTTACGAGTTTTACCTATTTGAAGGCAAAAACTCTAACTCAAAAATATATGTATATACCCTCATGTTCATTGCAGCATTATTTACAACAGCTAAGATATAGAAGCAACCCAGTGTACATCAATAGACGAATAGATAAAGAAGATGTGGTATCTATATGCAATGGAAGATTACTCAGCCATAAAAAGAATGAGACCTTGCCATTTGTGACAACATGAATGGACTTTGAGTGTTTTATGCTAAGTGAAATAAGTTAGAGAAAGACAAATGCCATATGATTTCACTTATATGTGGAATCTAGAGAACAAAACAAATCAACAAACAAAGAAAAAACAGAAACAGCCATAAATATGGAAAACAAACAGATGGCTGCTAGAGATGATGGGACTAGACAAAAAGGAGTAAAGGGGAGTGGGAGTTTCCAGCTTTTTTTTTTTTTAATTTTTTTTTTCAACGTTTATTTATTTTTGGGACAGAGAGAGACAGAGCATGAACGGGCGAGGGGCAGAGAGAGAGGGAGACACAGAATCGGAAACAGGCTCCAGGCTCTGAGCCATCAGCCCAGAGCCCGACGCGGGGCTCGAACTCACGGACCGTGAGATCGTGACCTGGTTGAAGTCGGACGCTTAACCGACTGCGCCACCCAGGCGCCCCTACAGCTTTAAGTTATGTAATGAATAAGTCAGAGGGATGAAAGTTAAAGCATAGGAAATGGTACTGTAATCATGTTGTATGGTGACAGATGATAGCTACACTTGTGGTGAACATAGCATAATATATAAAGTTGTCAAATCACTATGTTGTATGTCTGAAACTAATGTAACATGTGTCAATTATACTTTGATAAAAACAGAAATACTATGAGATGTTTTTTTGGAGAGAGAAAAATAATCCAGAGGAAAGGTCTGAGTAACAAGTAGAGCAACCTACATGATAAATGTAGTAAATATTGAATAAGTGTATATATGTATATGCATGTAATATAAATATATATTAATAATCAAATCTTATGGATTAGAAAATATGATAGAATAAAAATGCATGATAATTATCACGTACATCAGGAGAGAACTTAGACTTGGAATTAATTGCAATTGAAATATAATCTAAGGTCCTTGTTTGGGAGAATAATAATGACTTTAATAAGTTAGGTATTCCTATTAAAATTTCTTTTTAAAAAACATATGTTATGTGTCGAATTTTTATCCTAGTAGAGGAAAATTGAATGACAAAAAAAAAAAAAATCCAAAAGATTCTAAAAAAAGAGAGAAAAAAATAATTAGAGAGTAGATAATGGAAATAAATCTAAATATGTCAGTAAATATACCAATTAAAGGAAAAAATTTGGTTAAAAATGAATTTAAACTATATGTTTACTAGAAATATATTAAAGCATAAAAATACAGAAGTGTTGGGGCACCTGGGTGGCTCAGTTGGTTAAGTGTCTGACTTTGGCTCAGGTCACGATCTTACAGTCTGTGAGTTCGAGCCCCGTGTCGGGCTCTGTGCTGACAGCTCAGAGCCTGGAGCCTGCTTCAGATTCTGTGTCTCCCTCTCTCTCTGCCCCTTCCCCACTCATGCTCTGTCACTCTCTGTCTCAAGAATAAATAAAAACATTTAAAAAAAATTAAAAAAAATACAGAAGGGTTGAAAGTGAAGAATTAAAGAACAGAATACTTAGGGAAAGGTTTAACCAAGGATATGAGATATCTGTACACTAAGAACTATAAGATATTGATGAAAAAAATTGAAGAAAGAAATAAATGGGGATATATTTGGTGTTCATGATTTGGAAGAATAATATTGTTAAAATGTCCATGCTACTCCAAACAGCCTGCAGATTCAGTGCAACCCATATTAAGATTCCAATGATATTTTCTCACAGAAATAGAAAAAAATCCTAAAATTTGTAAGAAGTGACAAAAGACCCCAAACAGCCAAAGCAATCTTGAGAATAAGAACAAAGCGGGAGGCATCAGTCTTCTATTTCGAACTATATTACAAAGCTATAGTTATCAAAATGGCATGGCATTGGCATAAAAGCACATAGATTGATGGGAAAGAGTAGAGAGCCCAGAAATAAGCCCATACATATATGGTCAATTAATATATGACACAGGAGCCAGGAATATACAGTGGAGAAAGGATAGTCTCTTCAATAAATTTTTTTTGGGAAAACTGGACCCTTGTCTTACACCATGCACAAAAATCAACTCAATATGGATTAAAGACTTGAATATAAGACTTAAAACAATAAAGCTCCCAGATGAAAACTTGGGATAAGCTCCTTGAAGTCAGTCAGTCTTGACAATGATTCTTTTGCATGTGATATCAAAAACAAAGGTAACAAAGCAAAAGTAAACAAATAAGACTGTATCAAACTAAAAATCTTCTGCACAGTGAAGGAAACCATCAACAAAATGAAAAGACAACCTAAAGAATGGGTGAAAATGTTTGTAAAGCACATATCTGATAAGGTGTTAATATCCAAAGTATATATAGAACTTCTATATATATTGGGGGGAAAACCCAAACAGTCCGATTAGAAAATGGGCAGGGAAACATTTTTTCCAAAGAAGACATTCAAATGGTCAATATGTACATGGAAAAGTGCTCAACATCACTAATCATTACAGTAATGTAAATCAAAACCACAGTAAGATATCACCTCATACTTGTTAGAATGACTATCATCAAAAAGACAAGCTAACAGGATTGGTGGTCAACATGGCAGAGAACTAGGAGGGCCTGAAGTTCCCTCGTCCCTCAACCACAGCAGTGTTGAGGCCAGAGGACTTGGAATTCCAAGAGTCTGGGCTGCAAAGTGACAGAGACATCTCCAGGGGCCCATTGGACAACTTGGCAGTTCATAGGTGTGCGATTGTGAATGGGAAGAGACAAAAGAGTGGCATAGGCACAGAGGGGAGGGATCCCCTTCTGCGGAGAGACAAAAGGAAGAGAAAGAGAAGTTGTACAAGTGTAGGATTGTATTTGGACAAGAGAAAAACCATGGACCAGGGATTGGAAAAAATGGAGATAGTTCCAATTTCTAACTGTGGGACTTTCTCCAGACTGGGGCAAGCTGCTCTGTTCACACACCTGGGGCGGGGGGGTGGGGGGGCAGGGGAGCCAGCCCTGGGCTCAGTAACTAGCTCAGAGGTACAGTCTGCAGTTGGAGAGTATAATCCCCTCCCTTGAGTGCTGTGGGGAGAAGGACAAGAGCCATTCCAAGGACAAGGACCCTGCTTGTGTCCGCCAGCCAGAGGCCCTTTATCAGCTAGGTGGAGTGGCTCTACCCTGGAACTGGAGCACACAGTACAGGATCCCTTAAGACATGGGGGTTCAAATCTCAGCTGAGCACCTAGGAGGCACCAGAGACTGTGGATCAGGACAAACCACCTTGCTTGTGCTGGCACAGCATTGTGAGAAGCCAGATGCCCTTTGTGGGTGGGGTGGAGTGGCACTTTCCCTGAACCAGGGAGTGAGGAGTGGGATCCTTTAAGTCATTGAGGTTTGAACCTCATCTGATGACCTGGGAGGTGCGGGAGACTGGAGTGAAAAAAACTGGCTTACTCATGCCCCTGAAAGCACTGTGAAGATGGCCTAAACAAAGTGGCTTGGGACAACCCATCCAGGGAGGAGAGACTGGCATGTCACCATTTTTCTCCCCATCACCAATGATGTGGGGCTTCAGGGAAAGGACAAGGGGCCCACAGTGGAGGTGCCTACAGTGGATGTGCCTACACCAAACCACGCCCCTTGGTGCCTGGTAACTATGTATCTACCAGAGCAAGATTGATACTTATCAACCAGACAGCCCCTCCTCCAGACCAGCCCAGACACTGGTTTCAAGGCATCCAAGGCACCCAGCAGTTTTGCATTTTCTGATTTAATTCTTGGTCAGTTCTTGATATACACACACACACACACACACATATATATATATATGCATATATATACAAACACATATATATACATATAAACACACACACACATATATATGTATGTATATATATGTGTGTGTGTATATATATTTATAAGTGTGTATATATATATATATATATATATATATATATGTGTGTGTGTGTGTGTATGTGTATTTTTTCCTGTTCTTTTTCTTTCTCATTTCTTCTCTAGTCTGGTTATTCTGGTTGTTGGTTTGTTTAGGCAGACATATTCTCTTTTGTGTCTCCTCCTTTATTTTCCTCTCTCTCTCTGGAGTAAGCCATATAGTTTCTCTGCCTGGTCAGTTTTATTTTCTTTTTCCTTGCCCCTGTCATTTCTCTCTTTGTAAGGGATAAGGCTTCTTCCACCACCAGCTCCTCCTTTTTTTAGTTTTTTTTTTTTTCCAGGATTACTTCAATGAACAAATCAAAGCACACCTGATGGAAGGTCCAAACCACCACTATGAGTAAGGAGATAAAGCAACCAGAGTCAAAACAACAGAGAGCACATAACACACTCCAAAAACATCTCCTGAAGGTCAGGGCCTAGACAGCATATGACCCCTTTTTAATATAGTTGCTCACAGGTGCAGGACACAAAACAAGCTATTAAGACACATAAGGGAGAAAAAACTAGCCAAAATGATGAAACAGAAGCATTATTCTCAAAAGAAATTCCAGGAAGAAATGACAGCTAAAGAATTGCTCAAAATAGATAAAACAATCTATCTGATCAAGAATTTAGAATAATACTTATAAGATTAATCACTGGGCTTGAGAAAAGCATAGAAGACAGTAGAGAATCTATTGCTGCAGAGATCAAGGAACTAAAAAATAGTCATGACAAATTAAGAAATGTTGTAAATGAGGTGCAAAATAAACTAGATGCAGTAACAGGATAGAAGAGGCGAGGCAGAGGGGAGACTAAGTGAAATAGAAGATAAAATTATGGAAAATGATGAAGTTGAGAAAAAGTGAGATAAAAAAATACTGGACCATGGGGGGAGAATTAGAGAACTAAGTGATTCAATGAAATGTAATAATATCCATATCATAGGAGTTCCAGAAGAAGAAGAAGAGAGAGAGAAAGGGGCAGAAAGTTTACTTGAACAAATTATAGTTGAGAACTTCCCTAATCAGGGGAAGGAACAGACATCCAAATCCAGGAGGCACAGAGAACTCCCTTCAGATATAACAGGACTAGGTCTTCTCCATGGCATATCATAGTGAAACTGACAAAATACAAAGATAAAGAGAGAATTCTGAAAGCATGTAGGGACAAATGGGCCTTAACCTACAAGGGTAAATACATAAGGATAGTAGCAGACCTATCCACTGAAACTTTGCAGGCCAGAAGGGAGTAGCAGGAAATATTCAATGTGTTGAATAGGAAAAGTATGCAGTCAAGAATCCTTTATCCAGCAAGGCTGTCATTCAGAATAGAAGGAGAGATAATGGCTTTCCCAGACAGACAATAATTGAAGGAGTTTATCATCACTAAACCAGCCCTGCAAGAGTTCCTAGGGAGGACTCGGTGAGTGGAATGTTGTAAAGACTACAAAGGACCAGAGACATCACCACAAGCATGAAACCTAGAGATAACACAGTGGCACTAAACCCATATCTTTCAATAATAACACTGAATGTAAATGGATTAAATGCTCTAATCAAAAGACATAGGGTATCTAGGGCACCTTGGTGGCTCAGTCAGTTAAGTGTTTACTTTGGTTCTGGTCATGATCTCATGGGTTCATGAGTTTGAGCCCCACGTTGGGCTCTGTTCTGACAGCTCAGAGCCTAGAGCCTGCTTCAGATTCTGTCTCCCACTCTCTCTGTCCCTCCCCTGTTCACACACCAACACTCTGTTTCTCAAGAATAAATAAAGATAAAAAAAATTTAAAAAACAGGGTATCAGAATGGATAAAAATCCAAGATCCATCTACATGCTGTCTACAAGAGACCAATTTTAGACCTGAGGACACCTTCAGATTGAAAGCAAGGGGATGGAGAATAATCTATCATGCTACTAGAAGTCAAAAGAAAGCTGGAGTAGCCATATTTATATCAAACTAGATTTTAAACTAAAGGTTGTAACCAGAGATGAAGAAGGGCCTTATATCATAATTACGGGGTCTATCCATCAAAAAGAGTTAACAATTATAAATGTTTATGCACCCAATTTGGAGGAACCCAAGTATATAAATCAATAACAAACAATCTTATTGATAAGAATATGGTAATTGCAGTTGACTTTAATACTCCACTTAAAGCAATGGACAGATCATTTAGGCAGAAAATCAATGAAGAAACAATGGCCCTGAATGATACACTGGACCAGATGGACTTGACAATATATTTAGGACTTTTCACCCAAAAGCAGCAGAATACACATTCTTCTCGAGTGCACATGGAACATTCTCCAAGATAGATCACATACTGGGTCACAAAACAAACCTTAGTAAATACAACAGAATTGAGATCATACCATGCATATTTTCAGATACAGTGCTATGAAATTTGAAAACCAGAAGAAAAGTTTGGAAAACCTCCAAATGCATGGAGGTTAAAGAACATCCTACTAAAGAATGAATGTGTCAAACAGGCAATTAAAGAAGAAATCAAAAAATATATAGAAGCAGATGAAAATGAAAATACAACAGTCCAAACCCTTTGGGATGCAACAAAGGCACTCCTAAGAGGAAAATACATTGCAATCCAGCCTATCTCAAGAAACAAGAAAAGTCCCAAATACAAAATCTGACAGCACACCTAAAGGAACTAGAAGCAGAGCAGCAAAGAAACCCCAATGCCAGCAGAAGAAGATAAATAATAAAGATTAGAGCAGAAATACACAATATAGAATCTAAAAAAACAGTAGAACAGATTGATGAATCCAAGAGCTGTTTTTTTTTTGAAAAAATAAACAAAATTGATAACCCCCTAGCCAGCTTCTCAAAAAGAATAGAGAGAGATCCCAAACAGATAAAATCATGAATGACAAAGGACAGATGACAACCAACAACACAGAAATACAAATAATTATCGGAATACTATGAAAGATTATATACCTATAAACTGGACAACCTGGAAGAAATGGACAAATTCCTAGACCCACACACACTACCGGAACTCAAACAGGAAGACAAAATTTGAACAGACCCTTAACCAGCAAAGAAATTGAATCAGTTATCAAAAATCTCCCGACAAATAAGAGCCCTGAGCCAGATGGCTTCCCGGAATTCTACCAGACATTTAAAGCAGAGTTAATACCTTTGCTTTTCAAGCTGTTCCGAAAAATAGAAATGGAAGGAAAGCTTCCAGACTCATTCTATGATTACCTTGATTCCCAAACCAGAGACTCCACTGAAAGGAGAATTACAGGCCAATATCCCTGATGAACATGGATGCAAAAATTCTCAACAAGATACTAGCAAATCGTTTTCAACAGTATATTAAAAGAATTATTCACCACAATCAAATGGGATTCATTCCTGGGCTGCAGGGCTGGTTCAATATTTGCAAATCAATCAATGTGATACATCACATTAATAGAAGAAAGGATAAGAACCAAATGATCCTATCAATAGATGCAGAAAAAACATTTGACAAAATACAACATCCTTTCTTTATAAAAACCCTCAAAAAGTTGGGATAGAAGGAACATACCTTAACATCATAAAAGTCATGTATGAAAAGCCCACACCTAATATCATCCTCAATGGGGAAAAACTGAGAGCTTTCTCCCAGAGATCAGGAACATGACAGGGATGTCCAGTCTCACCACTGTTGTTTAACATAGTGTTGGAAGTCCTAACCTCAGCAATCAGACAACAAATTAAAATAAAAGACATCCAAATTGGCAAAAAGAAGTCAAATTTTCACTTTTGGCAGATGACATGATGCTCTACATGGGGAATGCAAAAAACTCCATGAAAAATCTGCTAGGACTCATACATGAATTCAGCAAAGTTGCAAGATATAAAATCAATGTACAGAAATAGGTTGTATTTTTATACACCAATAATGAAGCAACTGAAAGAGAAATCAAGAAATCGATCCCATTTACAATTTCACCAAGAACCATAAAATACCTAGAAATAAACCTAACCAAAGAGGTAAAAGATCTGTATGCTGAAAACTGTAGAAAACCTATGAAAGAAATTGAAGAAGACACAAAGAAATGGAAAAACATTCCATGCTCATGGATTGGAAGAACAAATATTGCTAAAATGTCAATACTACCCAAAGCAATCTACACATTCAATGCAATCCCTATCAAAATTGCACCAGCATTCTTCTCAAAGCCAGAACCAAAATCCTAAAATTAGTATGGAACCAGAAAAGACCCCAAAAAGCCAAAGTAATGTTGAAAAAGAAAAAGCGGGAGGCATCATAATCCCAGACTTTAGTCTGTACTACAAAGCTGTAAGCATCAAGACAGTATGGTATTAGCACAAAAACAGACACATAGACCACAGGAATAGAATAGAGAATCCAGAAATGGACCCACAAATATATGGCCAACTCATCTTTGACAAAGCAGGAAAGGGTATCCAATGGGAAAAAGACAGTTTCGCTAGCAAATGATGCTGGGAGAACTGGACAGCAACATGCAGAAGAATGAAACTAGACCACTTTCTTACACCATACACAAAAATAAACTAAAATGGATGAAAGAACTAAATGTGAGTCAGGAAACCATCCAAACCCTTGAGGAGAAAACAGGCAACAGCCTCTTTGACCTCAGCCACAGGAATTTCTTGCTTGACACGTCTCTAAAGGCAAGGGAAATAAAAGCAAAATGAGCTATTGGGACCTTATGAAGATAAAACCTTCTGCATTGTAAAGGAAACAATCAACAAAACTAAAAGGCAACCAACGGAATGGGAGAAGATATTTGCAAATGACACATCGAATAAAGGGTTAGTATCTAAAATCTATAAAGAACTTACCAACCCAACACCTGAAAAACAAATAATCCAGTGAATAAATGGGCAGAAGACATGAATAGACACTTTTCCAAAGAAGACATCCAGATGGCCAACAGACACATGAAAAGATGCTCAACATCATTCATCATCAGGGAAATACAAATCAAAATCACACTGAGATACAATCTCACACCGGTCAGAGTGGCTAAAATTAGCAACTCAGGAAACAACACATACTGGTGAGGATGTGGAGAAATGGGAACCCTCTTGCAATGTTGGTGGGAATACAAACTGGTGCAGCCGCTCTGGAAAATAGTGTGGAGGTTCCTCAAAAAAATTAAAAATAGAACTACCCTACAACCCAGCAATCCACTACTAGGAATTTATCCAGAGGATACAGGAGTGCTGATGCATAGGGACACATGTACCCCAATGTTTAAAGCAGCATTTTCAACAATAGCCAAATTATGGAAACTGATGAATTGATAAAGAAGATGTGGTTTATATGTAAAATGAAATACTACTTTGCAATGAGAAATAATGAAATCCTGACACTTGCAGCAATGTGGATGGAACTGGAGGGTATTATGCTAAGTGAATTAAGCCAGTCAGACAAAGACAGATACCGTATATTTTCACTCATATGTAGAACTTGAGAAACTTAACAGAAGACCATGGGAAAAAGGGAAGGGGAAAAATAGTTTCAAACAGAGAGGAAGGCAAACCATAAGAGACTCTTAAATACAGAGAACAAACCACATTGATGGAGGGGCAGGGGAGGGGAGAAAATGGGTGTTGGGCATTGAGGAGGGCACTTGTTGGGATGAGCACTGGGTGAATCCAATAATTTATTACGCCCTTTTGATGAATTGACCATTTGGTATTATGAAATAGTAGTTCATGTCTGTGGTAATATTTCTCATCCTGTAGTCTGCTTTGTCTGATATTGATATAGCTACTCTAGTTTTCTTATGATTAGTGTTGTCATAGTATCTCTTCTACTTAACCTATTTATATCTTTCTATTTGAAATGTGTTTCATATAGACAAACCTTTTTTTTTTTTAATTTTCAGTCTGGTGATAACTGCCTTTAGTTGGAGTGTTTTGAATGTATGCATTTAGTATAATAATTAACAAGTTTGGGTATAAGATTGCCATTTTTGGGGGGATCTGTTCCCACATCTTGCCCTGACTTAATTTACTTGAATCATTTTTTAGTATATCATTTTGTCTCCACTACTGGTTTATTATCTATAATCTCATTTTATCAAACAAATTTTTAAATTAATATGTTAGAAATAAACAGTAGAAAGTTTGTCTTTTTTTTTTTTTTTTTTTTTGCCAGGTAGTTTTGTGTAACATGTAACATGAAAATTGCAATTACTATAATGGAATAAAAAATGTGATTTCTTTTTATATACTTAAATCTCATATTCTAAAATGTTAAATTTCTTTTTATGACATTCTAATTTTAAAATTTTTCTTTTTCAACGTTTATTTATTTTTGGGACAGAGAGAGACAGAGCATGAACGGGGGAGGGGCAGAGAGAGAGGGAGGCACAGAATCGGAAACAGGCTCCAGGCTCCGAGCCATCAGCCCAGAGCCTGACGCGGGGCTCGAACTCACGGACCGCGAGATCGTGACCTGGCTGAAGTCGGACGCTTAACCGACTGCGCCACCCAGGCGCCCCGACATTCTAATTTTAAATGGTCCTTAAATACCAAGAATATACAAATATATCTCCCAACTTAAAAGAATAAAAAGGTATGTCTAAATTATTTTTAATTAGTTCAGATTCGTTATACTTTAACAACCACAATGGAAAATAGTATGGAGGTTCCTCAAAAAGTTAGAAATACCATTTGATCCAATAATTCTACTACAGAATATTTATTCTGTGTTTATTCAATATTCTACTAAAGAAAATGAAAATACTAAGTTGAAAATATATCTGCAATCGTATGTTTATTGCAGCATTATTTACAATCACCAAGGTATCAAAGCAGTCCCAAGTGTCCATCAATAGATGAATTGGTAAAGATGATGTAGTATGTACACAGTGGAATATTACTTAGCCATAAAAAAGAGTGAGATCTTGCCATTTTTTGGCAATACAGATAGACCTAGAAGATACTGTGTTAAGTAAAATAAGTCATACAGAGAAAGACAAATGTCATATGATTTCACTATATGTGGAATCTGAAAAACCAAATAAAGAAACAGCAGAATCGGATCTATAAATACGGAGAACAAACTGATTGCCAGAGGGGAGGAGGTAGAGGATGGGCAAGATGGGTGAAAGGGAGTAGGAGATATAGGCTTCTAATTATGGAATCAATAAAATCATGGGAATTAAAGGTACAACATAGGGAATATAATCAGTGGTATTGTAATAGTATTGCATGGTGATAGATGGTAGCTACATTTGTGTAGCATAACTTACAGAGTTGTTGAATAACTATGTATACCTGATACTAATATAACATTGTGTGTCAAATATACTCAAATTAAAAAGAAAGTAACTATGTAATTAAATATAAAATACAAAAAATAACACATTTTTGGTTTTTGAATCCTCTTTTTTCATATAATATAAAAGACAAAAAACATAAATCATTTATAAATCTATGTTAATGAGCACACAATGTGTAAAAGCCTACTTCATGACAATAAAAGGGGAGGGTGAAGCTGTATAGGAACAGAGATGTATAATTTTAAATTTAAGTTAGCACTAATTCACACTATAAAAGTTTATGATATTCATTGTAACCCTAAGGTAACTACTAATAAATAATTTTAAAATATACAAAAAAGGCAAATGAGAAAGGAACCAAAACAGTATATTACAAAAAAATTAAACTAAACAAAAGGAATTAATAGAGGAACTGAGTTTCTTAAAAAGTATGATACACAGAAAAATAGCAAACCGACAGAAATAAATCCTTCTGGGTAGGTAGTTACATTAAATATAGATTAAATTCTGCATTCAAAAATCAGATTGGCATTTCTATTTTTAACTTGTTTCAGGAGTCTCTATACTGTTTTCTACAATAGTTTCACCAACTTATAATACCACCAACAGTGCACAAGAGTTTTCTTTTCTTCATATCCTTTCCAACATTCGTTATTTCTTTCTCTTTTTTATACTAGTCATTCTGACATCTGTGAAGTTATTGTTGTGGTTTTGATTTGCATTTCCCTGATAATTAGTGATATTGAGCATCTTTTCATGTGTCTATTGGCTATCTGTGTGTCGTCTTTGGAAAAATGTCTATTCAGTCTGCCCATTTTTTAAATTGGATTGTGTTTTTCTCCTCCTCCTCTTCTTCCTCCTCTACTTCCTCCTCCTCCTCCTTTACTTCCTACTCCTTCTCCTTCTTTTTCTCCTGTTTCTCCTCCCCTCCTCCCCCTTCACAGCTTCTCCTCCTCTTCCTTCTTCTTTTTGGTTTTGAGTTGTATAAATTCTTTGTATATTTTGGATATTAACCCCTTATCAGATATATCATTTGCAAATGTATTCTCCCATTCAGTAGATTCTCTGTTTGTTTTTAGACGGTTCATTTGCTGTGAAAAAGCTTTTTATTTGGTTGTGATCTTAATAGTTTATTTTTGCTTTCATTTCCCTTTCCTTAGCAGACCTAGCTAGAAAAGTGTTGCTATTATTGGTGTCAAAAAAATAAAAAAAAAATTACTGTCTGCATTCCCTTCTAGGATTTTTATGGTTTCAGGTCTCACATTTAGGTCTTTAATTCATTTTGGCTTATTTGCATGTATTATGTAATAAATTGATCCAGTTTCATTCATCCATTCATTTGTTTTAATTTACATCCAAGTTAGTTAGCATATAGTACAATAGTGACTTCAGGAGTGGAATCCATTGATTCATCCCCTACATATAACACCCAGTGCTCATCCCAACAGGTGTCCTCCTTAATGCCCCTTCCCCATTTAGCCCATCCCCCTACACACAACCCATCCGGCAGCTCTCAGTTTGTTCTCTAAATTAAGAGCATCTTATGTTTTGTCTCCCTCCCTGCTTTTATATTATTTTTGCTTCCATTCCCTTATGTTCATCTGTTTTGTATCTTAAATTCCACATGTGAGTGAAGTCATATGATATTTGTCTTTCTCTGACTAATTTTGCTTAGCATAATACACTCTAGCTTCATCCACATTATTGCAAATGGCAAGATTTCATTCTTTTTGATTGCCAATAATACTGCCATTGTGTGTATGTGTGTGTGTCTAAATCTCTTTCATACATATATGTATGTATGTATGTATACACACACACACACATACACACCACACCTTCTTTATCCTTTATCCCTTCATCCGTCAATTGACATTTGGGCTCTTTCCATATACTTTGGCTATTGTCAATAGCACTTCTATAAACATTGGGGTCCATGTGCCCCTTTGAAACAACATACCTGTATCCTTTGGATAAATACCTAGTAGTGCAATTGCTGTGTTGTAGGGTAGTTCTATTTCTAGTTTTCTGAGGAACCTCCATACTGTTCTCCAGAGTGACTGCACCAGTTTGCATCCCCACCAGCAGTGAAAAAGGGTTCCTCTTTCTCTGCAACCTTGCCAACATCTGTTGTTGACTGAGTTGTTAATGTTAGCCATTCTGACAGGTATGAGGTGGTATCTCATTGTGGTTTTGATTTGTATTTCCCTGATAATGAGTGACATTGAGAATTTTTTCATATGTTTGTTGGCCATCTGGATGTCTTCTTTGGAAAAGTGTCTATTCGTGTCTTTTAGCTTTTTCTTCACTGGATTGTTTTCTGGCTGTTAAGTTTGATAAGTTCTTTATAGATTTTGGATACTAACCCTTTATCTGATAAGTCTTTGCAAATATCTTCTCTCATTTCATCAGTTGCCTTTTAGTTTTTCTGATTGTTTCCTTCTCCATGCAGAAGATTTTTATTTTGATGAGGTCCCAATTGTTCATTTTTGCTTTTGTTTCCCTTGCCTCTAGAGACATGTTGAGTAAGAAGTTGCTGTGGCTGAAGTCAAAGAAGTTTTTGCCTGCTTTATCCCCTAGGATTTTGATGGCTTCCTGACTTATGTTTAGGTCTTTCATCCATTTTGAGTTTATTTTTGTGTATGGTGTAAGAAAGTAGTCTAGGTTCAACCTTCTGCATGTAGCTGTCCAGTTTTCCCAACACCATTTGCTGAAAAGACTATCTTTATTCCATTGAGTATTCTTTCCTGCTTTATCACAAATTAGTTGGCCATACATTTGTGCATCCATTTCTGGGTTCTCTATTCTATTCCTTTGGTCTATGTGTCTGTTTTTGTGCCAATATCATCCTGTCTTGATTCTTACAGCTTTGTAGTACAGAGTAAAGTCTGGGATTGTGATGCCTTCCACTTTGGTTTTCTTTTTCAACATTACTTTGGCTTTTTGGGGTCTTTTTTAGTTTCATACAAATTTTAGCATTGTTCATTCTAGCTTTGAGAAGAATGCTGGTGCAATTTTGATAGGGATTGCATTGAACGTGTAGATTGCTTTGGGTAGTATTGACATTTTAGCAATATTTTAATGACAGCCTAGCTGGATACAGAATTCTTGGCTGTATATTTTTCCAGTTCAGCATGTTGAATATATCCTGCCACGCCTTTCTGGCCTGCCAAGTTTCTGTGGATGGGTCTGTTATGAACCTGGTCTGTCTTCCCTTATAGGTTAAGTACTTTTTTTCCATTGCTGCTTTCATAAATCTTTCCTTTTCTATGTGTTTTGTGAATTTGATTATGATATGCCTTGTTTATGGTCAGTTTCTGTTGAAGCACAGGAGTTCTCTGTGCTTCTTGGTTTTGATGTCTGTGTCCTTCCCTAGGTTAGTTAGAAATGGTTTCCACTGTGATTTGCTCACATAGACCTTGTACCCCTTTTTCTCTCTCTGTATCTTCTGGGACTCCTATGATTTGGATGTTATTCCTTTTTAATGAGTCACTGGGTTCTCTAATTCTTATGTCGTGCTGTTTTGCCTTAGTTTTCCTCTTTTTTTCTGCTTCATTGTTCTCCATAATTTCACCTTCTATATTGGTGATTCATGGCTCTGTTTCATCCATCCTTGCTGCCATGACATCCATTCAAGATTGCATCTCAGTTTTACTATTTTTAATTTCGTCCTGACTAGATTTTACCCCTTTTCCTCTGCAGAAAGGGATTCTATGCTTTTTCAACCCCAGCTAGTATTCTTATTATTGTGATTCTAAATTCTAGTTCAGACATCTTCCTTATATCTGTGTTGATTAAGTCCCTGGCTGTCCTTTCTTCCTGTTTTTTCTTTTGGGATGAATTCCTTCATTTGGTCATTTTTGGAGGAAGAAAAAGAATTAATAAAATAAAAAAATTAAAATTAAAAAATTAAAAAGAACATAAAAAGTTAAATAAAGGAAGCTAGATCCTGGTGTGTCTTCATCTGGTTATTGAAAGAAGCTTGATAGAATAGAGGAAAAAGGGAAAGAAAGAAAAGTAAGGATATGCTTAAAAATTTTGAAAAAGTATATAATAAAATAGAATAAAATGAAATGAAGAAGTAAAATAGAATAAAACATTTCCAAAAATAAAAAAATATAGTAAAAATTAAAAAAATTAAAAAACAGAAAATAAGAATAAATTTTTTCTTTTTCTGTATCCAAGAATAAGAAAAGAAAAATAAATGAAACAACAACAACAAAAAAGAAAACAGAATAAAGAAGTAATGAATAGATGGAGCAGCAAACAGAATGAAATCCCAATAAAATTACATCCAGTTTCCCCTAGAAGTCTAACTATGAAGCACTTTATAGTTCGTACACTAAGCAGGCAGACAGACTTGTGCTCTAGGGTCTGAGCTTGGTTGGCACAGTTGGATGAGGCTTGGTGTAATGGCTCTGTTCTCCCACTATGTGGCTCTGCTTAGGTGACTGGGGTGGATTGGTGTGGCATGCATGCATGGGAGAGGTTTAATTGATGTCACCCAGCTTCCCAGTCTCTGGTGTCAGAACTCTGTGTTCTCAACAACCAGTCATCAAGTACCCCTCCTTTGTCTCCAGCTTCCATCCACTTCCTGTTTCTACACTGTACATATCCAAACTGTCAGCCTGCCAGGTGGCACCTTCCTCATGAATTATATCTCATATGGGGCTGTGTTTCCATACCCCTCACTTCTGAGAGCCCTGCAGCATCCACTCTGACCCTCTAGGGGACGCCCTTGCTGGGCAATGGCTGGCTGCCGGCTTGCCCCTGGGAACTTTTGTGTGGTCGTGCTTTTGCAGTGGTTCAGAGATTGTGGATGGTGCCTACTTGCCCCAGAAAAAGTTCCTGTGATTGCATGGCAGCAGAGGTTCAGAGATTATGGCAAACGCAACACACAGCCAGTGCCAGGTTTCATCTGAAGCACCCTGGTGTCTTTGTTCCAATACCAGCAAACATGGCTGTTCTCTGGGGTCCACTGGGACCTTTGCCTGTAGGGAGGCTCTGTGGCTTCTACCAAATTCCCTCCTGGCAGGGGAACCACTTCTTCCCATGTGGGCTGTAGACCCCTCGGACCTCACTGTCTGCTCCTGAGGATTCACCCTTCCCACCAGAGCTCCATCAGGTATTGAGCTGTGGAGTTTTTTCCAGACTCTGTGCTCCTCTGTTTATAGAGTGCTAATGGTATTGAAACCGTCTCCTTTTTCCTTTCTCCCTTTCTTGTCCGGTCACTTGTGGGTATTTCCACTCTTTCTCTTTCTCTGCAGCTACTTTTGGGGGAGTGCTTTTCCTGCACTCTCCCCCCCTTTCTGTTTCCTCTATCTGCAAAAACAGCTCCCTATCTTCTGTGGCTTCTCTCTCCCCCAGTTCACCTCTCTGCTGTGTACCTATTGAATTCTGTGGCTCAAGTTATGCAGATTGTTGTGTTAGTCCTCAGATCAATTTTCTAGCTGTGCAAAATTCAGTTTCATTCTTTTGCATATAGCTCTCTAGTCTTCCTAGCACCATTTATTGAAGAGAGTGTCTTTCCCTATTGTATATTCTTGCCTTCTTTGTTGTGGATTATTTGACCATATAAGCAGGGTTTATTTGTGGATTTTCTATTTTGTTCCATTGATCTATGAGTCTATTTTTGTGCCAGTATCATACTGTTTTCATTACTACAGCTCTGTAGTGTATCTTTTTTTGTTGTTTTTTTTTAGAGAGAGAGAGAGAATGCAAGCAGTGAGAAGGACACGGTGGGGGCGGGGGGGGGAAGAGAGAGAGAGAGAGAGAGAGAGAGAGAGAGAGAATCTCAAGCAGGTTCCATGCTCAGCATGGATTCTGATGTGGGACTCGATCCCACAACACTGAGATCATCACTGAGCAGAAATTAAGAGTTTGAGCAGAAATTAAGTTAGATGGTCAACCAACTGAGCTACCCAGCTGCCCCACTTTGTAGTGTATCATGAAATCTGGACTTCTGATACCTCCAGCTTTGTTTTTCTTTTTCAAGATTGCATTGGCTATTTGCAGTCTTTGTGGTTCTATATAAATTTTGGGATTACTTATTCTAGTTTTGTGAAAATGCTAGTATGTTAGTATTTTGATAGGGATTGCGTTGACTCTGCAGATTGCTTTGGGTAGTATGGACATTTTAAGAATATTAAATCTTTCAATCCATTAGCATGGAATATCTTTACATTTGTTTGTGTCATCTTCCATTTCTTTCATAAGTGTTTTATAGTTTTCATAGTACATGTCTTTCACCACCTTTGTTAAATTTATTCCTAGGTATTTAGTTTTTGTTTTGGTATAATTGTAAGTTCTCTTAACTTCTCCTTCTGCTAATTTCTATAAGTTTATAGAAATGAAACAGATTTCTGAGTATTATTTTTATACACTACAATGTTACTGAATTAAATTCTTATTTCTAATAGTTCTAATAGTTTAGAGTTTTCTGTGTGTATTATTATGCCATATGGAAATAATGACAGTTTAACTTCTTCCTTACCAAAATGAATGCCTTGAATTTTTTTTTTCTTGCCTGATTGCTATAGCTAACACTTCTTTCTATGTTGAATAATAGTGGTGAGAGTAGACATCCTGTTTTGTTCCTGACCTTAAGGGAAAAGCTCCAAATTTTTCCTCATTGAGTATGATGTTAGCCATTTAAAAAAATTTTAATATCTATTTATTTTGAGAGTGGGGAGGGGCAGAGAGGAGAGAGAGAATCCCAAACAGGCTCCATGCCTGATGCGGGGCTCAATCTCACAAACTGTGAGGTCATGATCTGAGCCAAAATCAAGAGTTGGTTGCTTGACTGACTGAGCCACTCAGGTTCCCCGGCCCTGTTTTTTTTTCCCTTTTCTTTTTCCTTTTTTTTTAACTATATGGCCTTTGTTATGTTGATGTATGTTTCTTCTAAACCCACTTTATTGAGAGTTTATCATTAATGGCTGTTGATTTTTGTCAGATGCTTTTCCTGCACCTATTGGGATGATCATATGGATTTTAATCCTTCTCTTTTGATATGAAGTTTCACATTGATTTGCAAATATTGAACCATTCTTGCACCCCCAGAATAAATTCCTCTTGATCACAGTGAATGATCCTTTTAATGTATTGTTGAATGTGGTTTGCCTGTATTTTGCTGAGGATTTTTCCATCTATGTTCATCAGAGATATTGACCTATAGTTTTTTTTATTTGTGGTGTCCTTGTCTGATTTTGATATTAGAATAATGTTGGCCTTATAAAGTGAATTTGGGAACTTTCCTTTTTTTTTTCTATTTTTTGAAATAGTATGAGAATAAGTACTATTCTTTAAGTGCTTGGCAGAATTCACCTATGAATCTGTCTAGTCCTAGACTTTTATTTTTTTGGCAAGTTTTTGATTACTGATTCAATTTCATTACTAGTATACTAGTAATTGGCCTTCAGATTTTTCTATCTTCCTGATTCAATTTCTAAGAATTTATTTATTTCTTTTAGGTTGTCCAATTTGCTGGTGTATACTTTTTCATCGTTTTCTCTTATATTGCATTGTATTTCTGTGGTGTAAGCTGTTTATTCTCTTTTGTTTCTGATTTTATTTGAGTTTTTCTTTTCTTTTTTTTTTTTTCCTTGATGAGTCTGGCTAAGGGCTTATCAATTTTGTTTATCTTTTTAACAAACCGGCTCTTGGTTTCATTCATTGATCTTTTCCTTTTTAAGAAGTCTTATGTTATTTATTTGTACTCTGATCTTATTATTTTCTTACTTTTAATCTCTTTGGGCTTTGTTTGTTCTTTTCCTAGTTCATTTTAATGTAAGGTTAGATTGCTTTTGAGCTTTTTCTTGTTTCTTGAGGTAGGCCTGTGTTGCTAACTATCTCCCTCTTAATACTGATTTTGCTGTGTCCCAAAGATTTTGGGCTATTGTGTTTTCATTTGTCTCCATATATTTCTACATTTTTCTTTGATTTCTTCATTGACTCATTGGTTGTTTAGTAGCCTGTTGTTTAGCCTTTACATGTTTGTGTTCTTTTCATTGTCTTATGATTGATTTCTAGTTTCATACCACTGTGGTTGAAAAAGATGCATGGTATGATTTCAGTATTTTAAAATTATTCAGACTTGTTTTGTGTCATATGTTAATATGATGTCTTCTGGAGAATGTTCCATGTGCACTTGAGAAGAATATATATTTTGTTATTTTGGATGGAATGTTCTTTATATATGTGTTATGTCCAACTAGTCTAATGTGTCATTCAGAGATTCTGTTTCCTTATTGATTTTCTACCTGAATGATCTATCCATTGATGTAAGTGAGATGTTAAAGTCTCCTCCTATTAATGTATTATAACCAGTTTCTCCCTTTATGTCTGTCAATATTTGCTTTACATATTTAGGTGCTCTAATTTGGGTGCATTCATATTTATAATTGTTATATTCTCTTGTTTGATTGTTCTCTTTATTTTATTATTATGTAATGCCCTTTTTGTATTTTATTAGTCTTTGTTTAAAACTATTTTACCTGATGTAAATATTACTTCTTTTTTTTTTGCTTCCATTTGTATGGTTAATATTTTTCCATCACTTCACTTTTAGTCTGCATGTGTCTTTGGGTCTGAGTTGAGTCTTTTATAGGCAACATGTAGATGGTTCTTATATATTTTTTAATCCATTATGCCACCCTATGTCTTTGGTTGAAGAATTAGGCCATTTATATTTATTTTATTTTTTTTTTTTTTTTCAATATATGAAATTTATTGTCAAATTGGTTTCCATACAACACCCAGTACTCATCCCAAAAGGTGCCCTCCTCAATACCCATCACCCACCCTCCCCTCCCTCCCACCCCCCATCAACCCTCAGTTTGTTCTCAGTTTATTAACAGTCTCTTATGCTTTGGCTCTCCCACTCTAACCTCTTTTTTTTTTTCTTTCCCTACCCCATGGGTTTCTGTTAAGTTTCTCAAGATCCACATAAGAGTGAAACCATATGGTATCTGTCTTTCTCTGTATGGCTTATTTCACTTAGCATCACACTCTCCAGTTCCATCCACGTTGCTACAAAAGGCCATATTTCATTCTTTGTCATTGCCATGTAGTATTCCATTGTGTATATAAACCACAATTTCTTTATCCATTCATCAGTTGATGGACATTTAGGCTCTTTCCATAATTTGGCTATTGTTGAGAGTGCTGCTATAAACATTGGGGTACAAGTTAGGACATTTATATTTAAAGTAATTATTGAGGGGCGCCTGGGTGGCGCAGTCGGTTAAGCCTCCGACTTCAGCCAGGTCACGATCTCGCGGTCCGTGGGTTCGAGCCCCGCGTCAGGCTCTGGGCTGATGGCTCGGAGCCTGGAGCCTGTTTCCGATTCTGTGTCTCCCTCTCTCTCTGCCCCTCCCCCGTTCATGCTCTGTCTCTCTCTGTCCCAAAAATAAATAAACGTTGAAAAAAAAAATAAAGTAATTATTGATAGGTATGTACTTATTGTCATTTAATTAATTAATTAATTAAATTTCTTTATTTAATTTAAAAAATTTATTTAATTTTTTTGTAGTTCTCTGCTTCGTTCTTTCTTCTCTTTCTTTCTTTGTGATTTATGAGTTTCTCTAGTGTTATATTTGGTTTCTTTCTCTTTTTTTTTCTGTATCTTTTATAGATTTTGGGTTTGTGGTTAGCATGAAATTCATATATAACATCTTAAGTACATAACAGTCTGTATTAAGTGGCCAGTCATTTAAGTCAAACACATTCTAAAAAACTTCTTTTTGTTCTTTTTTACTCCCTCCTTTGCAGTTTATGTATATGATGTCATATTTTAAATTTTTTATCCATAATTTTCTTACACTTAATTATGGCATTATCTTTTCTTAAGTTCTCCTTCATTTTTGAAGTATAATCTTGCCAGGTATATAACACTTGGCATATAGTATTCTTTTCTTAATTGCATTTAAAATATGCCATCACGCTACCTTCTGATGTCCATAGTTTCTGAGAAGAAAACAGTTGTTAATCTTATTAAAGATCTCTTGGTCATTTTACTTCATATAAATCCCTACTTACATGTCAAATTTGGGGAGATTTGTTCTTAGGGATTTCTGCTCTGGGAATTTATGATTCTCAGTATCACCTGTCTGTCTCTTCCATTTTTGGTGCTGTGATTTGCTCTGTGACCTCAATTTTGTGATGGACATAAGATGAATTGTTGATTTTCAGTTCATTCAGCTTTTATTGTTAGGACAGAGTGATTGATCTGACTCCTTGCAATCCAGATTGGAAATCAGAAATTTGAACTATTTATTTGAGGGGTGCCTGGGTGGATCAGTTGGTTGAGTGTCCAACTCACCTCAGGTCATGATTGCAGGGTCATGTCAAGCTCCTCTGCCCCTCTCTCCCGCTCGTTCTCTCTCTCTCTCCCTCTAAAATAAACAAAACAATAAAAATAAACTACCTTGAAGATCTGTATTCTTTGATATATTTCATCTCTCAAGTTTCTGTGCCTTTAGCTTGTGGTCAGGTAGTATATTTGACAAAGATTTTCTTACATGCCTTGAGCCACAAAAAATAAAAGGAGAAAAACATTTTTCCTGCTCCTTTAAGATTAGATCTGTGTTGGGACACTCCTTCAAAACTTAGCTAAGCTGTTTACAAATCTTGAGTTAGCCTTCATTTTTTGTTTGCGTTGAGCTAAAGATAAGCCGGAGGTGAAAGTTTAGTGTCACTCAGATATTTTGTGAGCATGAATCCTGGCCAGTGTAAGTATGTGGCTCACTAGATTCCTCTTATATATGGGATCTTTTCAAAATCCTTATTTTCCAAAGTTACTGTTGCTATAGCTTTTTCTTCTAGGCTTTTGACATGTATATTATTTGCCACAACTGCAATCTTTTTCTACAGGGAGCAGTGGCTTGTTCATTTTCCTTTCAGTGTTTTTGAGTAATTCCCTCCACTCAGCTGTTTGTTTGTTTTTTGCCATGAGAGAGTTCTGAGCTAGATGAAACAAAGGCAAAAGCTGCAAGTCCTTCAGAGAACCCTCAGAAAGGTCAAAACAGACAAACACAGTTCCTTGGCAATAGATCTTTGTTTCCTCTAGAACCACATACCCAAATCAGAAATGGAGGTTGTCAACTTTACGACTACCATTGTACTAGGGGAGGGCAAGACTGTTGAAATGTCACAAAGTTCTCCTACAGTGTTTAAGTCACATTTTTATTTATTCAGCATTACTTGGTTCCTGTAAAGCCTTGACAATTTTTCAGAGTTCTGAAAACTTGGTCATGACAGTTTTTGCTCATGTTTTCATGTTTCCTTGTAGGATAGGCCCTTTGAGTTCCCTATTCTACCATTTTTGCTGTCATCACTCTCTAAATACCCAAAATAGGTCTTATTTGATGCAAATTTACAACTGATTCTGGATTTTATATAGAAGTTCAATGGATCAAGAATAGACAAATGAGGTCTGAGGAAAAAGAACAAAATGAGACAATTTGCCCTAGCAGATATCAAAACTTGTTATAAAGCTATATTTATTATAATTGTGTACTTTTGGTGCAAGACTAGATAGACCAATGGAATTGAATAAAAACTCAGAAATAGATCCTTTCATATATGGAATATGTTACTAATGACCTCTAGTACAGTACATAATCCCCCTTATCTGTGGATTTGTGGAGGATATGTTCTCAGATCCCCAGTGGGATGCCTACATGGATAGTACACACACACACACACACACACACACACACACACACACACACACATACACATATACATACATCCACACATACATGCTGTGTGTTATGCTATACATGCATACCTATGATAAAGTTAAATTTATAAATTAGGAACAGTAAGAGAGTAACAACAACTATTAATAAATTAGGGCACATAACAATAACAATTATGTGAATGAGGTCTCTAAAAATATCTTATTATACTGTACTTAACCCTTTCTCTTATAATTGAGATAATAAAATATCTACTTAATGAGATGCAGTGAGGTGAATGATATAGGCATTATGACATACTGTAAGACTACTGTTGACTTTCTGATGATATGTCAGAAGCAGGGATATCTGCTTCTGGACAGTGGTTGACCAAAGGTAACTGAAACTGGAAAGTGAAACTGTAGGCAAGGAGAGGATTACTGTATAATAAATGGCTCTGGGATAACGAAAAGACAAAAGTTGATCCCTACTTTATAGTATATATAAAAAAACCATTTTGTGATGAATTAAAGACCTAAATGTAGAAGAAAAAACCAAAAATATTTAGAAACAATATTTAGAGACTGTCTTTATGACCTAGAGAAATGAATAATTACAAGATTAAATATGTCATAAAAGGAAAGTTGGATAAATCCAACTATATTAAAATTAAAACCTCTATTGTATAAAGATTCATAAAGAGATGTACAAGAGAAGGTTCAAATAGGGGAAAGTGCTTAGATAACATATAAGTGACAAGGGATTATCCAGAATATATAAATAACATTTATTTATAATAAGTATAAGATAAATCAGTAGAAAATGCTCAAGGAAATAAAAAGGCATTTCACACAGAAGGAAATACAAATAGCCTATAAATATATCAAAATATATTCTACCCTTTTAGAAAATTTTAGCAACTAGGGAATGTTGTTTTGGTATGTTAATGTCATAGGAAAAAATAAAATGTTTGTTGGCTTTTAAAGTTTTATAAAACCCTTCCGTTGAGTGTACATTTTTTTCTAGTGCTTTCCTATATTGCTCTACCTTTTCCCAAATAGTCCTCTTGTTAATACTTATATTAATTTTTCTCCCCTTCATTTATACTTCAGTTTGACTTCTGCCCCCAAAGTCCCTTGAACTAGTCCTGTAATGATAGTAATGACTGCTTCCCCCTAACTCCATGGTGTTAAATTCATTGTTCATGACTCTTGACAACTCTGCAAATAAAACTCTGTTGAACATTTTGTTCTTCTTGAAATGTTCTTCTCTTGGTTTCAGTGACACACTATGCCTATCTGAATGTTAGTTACAGCTTATTATTTCACTTAAAAATATTGTGCCATCTTTTCATTAGGAAGCTTTTTATTACAGTGGCATTGAGAGCCAGCCCCATTAATAGTTTTTTGAGTAGGGTATTTACTCTGATGGCTAACAGACACATGAAAAGGTACTCACTATAAGTCATCATCAGAGAAATATGAATCAAAACTATGAGATACACCTATCAGAATGACTAAAATTTAATAACACAGGAAACAACAGACGTTGGCAAAGATGCAGAGAAAGGAAAACCCTCCTACACTGTTGGTGGGAATGCAAACTGATGTAGCCACTCTGGAAACAGTATAGAGGTCCCTCAAAAAGTTAAACATAGAACTACCCCAAGATCTAGTGATTGAACTACTAGGTATTCACCCAAAGACTATGAAAATACTAATTCAATGGGATACATGCACCCTGATATTTATGTTATAGCAGCAATATATCAATACTAGCCAAATTATGGAAAGAGCCCAAGTGTCCATTAACTGATGAATGGATAAAGAATTTGTGGTACACACACACACACACACACACACACACACACACACAGGGATATTAGCCATCAAAAAAATGAAATCTTGCCATTGGCAATGACATGGATGGAGCTAGAGAGTATTATGCTAAATGAAATGTCAGAGAAAGGCGAATGCCATATGATTTCAGTCATGTGGAATTTCAGAAACAAAACAGATGAACATGGGGGGAGAAAGAGGCAAACCATAAAACAGAGTCAATTATAATTTTTTTAAGTTTATTAATTTTAAGAGAAAGAGAGAAAGAGTGAGAGTGAGCATGGGCAGAGAGAGAGGGAGAATGAGAATCCCAGGCAGGATCTATGCTGCCAGTGCAGAGCCTGACACT
Source organism: Puma concolor (assembly GCF_028749965.1). Taxonomy (NCBI): domain Eukaryota; kingdom Metazoa; phylum Chordata; class Mammalia; order Carnivora; family Felidae; genus Puma; species Puma concolor. The sequence goes on along the minus strand of NC_141673.1, from coordinate 113,772,645 downwards.
GGGCTCAGTCTCATGAGCTGTGTGATCATGACCTGAGCCAAAATCAAAGGTTGTTCACTTTAACCAACTGAGCCAACCAGGCATCCCAGACTCCTAACTATTGAGAGCAAACTGAGGGTTGCTGGAGAGGACGTGGGTGCGGTGATGATGGGTTAAATGGATGATGGGTATTAAGGAGGACACTTGTGATGAGCACTGAGTGTTACATGTAAGTGATGAATCACTAAATCTACTCCTGAAACTAATATTGCACTATATGTTAACTAACTGGAAATTAAATAAAAACTTGAACAAACAAAAGAGTAAGGTATATACTGATTACCTTGCCTATAGTTTTTTCTTACATTTACTTTTCTAAGAATAAATTTTGTTGTTGTTAGGTTAGAATGTGTGGTGAAATCGTTTGGGAGCCTTTGAATTTCTGAAAACAGTTTCATTTTGGCTTCACATTTAAATGATAAATAAAATTAGAATATAAGTTTAATATTTTTCCTGGGAACTTTATATACATTCCTCTACATTTTCATAGAATTTTCATTTTCTGTTTAGTGTTTGTGTAAAATTGATTTTCCTCACTTCTGGTCAGTTTTCATTCTCCACTTTTATCAGTAGTGTTCTAGGTTCAGCATTACTAGAACTGAAGATGTAGGTTTCCTCAGTAGTTGAGAAAGCCTTTGTTCTCTGGGCTTTTAGTGGTTTAAATAATTGTTGAACTCTGGCTATAATGAATGAGTGAATTGATATATAATGGTTTCCTATCATCTTCTGAGATAGGAAAGGAGGTTTTGAGAACCTTGGAATCTCTTGATAGTGGAAAGAATGAGTTTATTCCAAGGTAGTGTGCCTCAGTGAACATTAGTTTCTAAATCCTTATGCAACTAAAAATATTTCTTTTCAGACATGGATATTTATTTACTTTGGTATTTTTTGTTGAGGATCTCAGCCCTTTTTGCTTAGATTTTTGATTTCTTATTATTTAGCACAGTGATTCTCAAACTTTAGCATGCAATGGAATCAATTGGAGGGCCAGTTAAAACAAAAATTGCTGGCCCTACTCCCAGAGTTTTTGATTCAGTTGGCTGGGATGCGGCCTAAGAATTTACATTACTAACAAATATGATTGTTTAGGTGATGCTGATGCTCTTGGTTTGGGGACTATACTTTTTGAACTCTTGATTTAGTGTTAGTATGGCAAAAAAAATTTTTAGACTAGTCTGATTTTTCACTTAAGTAACTTTTTTTTCCTGCCCTAATGAATGTAGTAATTTTTTTTTAACAATGTAATTCAGAACTTTTATCTGGATGTGATAGAATGGGCTTTTGTGTGTGTGTTTCAAATGTAATCATTTAAACATTATATTTTCTAAGTGGTAAATATTGGTATTTAGGATTGTGTGATTCATTTTGGATATTCAGTTTCTGTCACAGTTTCCCAAACCAGTTGTATGCATTTCCTATTAAAAATATCAAGTAGTAGTATAATATTTTGTATCTCAATTTTTAGGCCCTTCAACAGAGCAAGTTTTACTGAAGACATAATGTTCTTATGATAATGCTTTTCATTATTATACTCTATGCTTTATGAAAAAAATACTCTATGCTTTATGAAAAAAATCTCTTCCAAGAGGAATCTTAATTTTATTCCTTATTTATATTAACTAATATATGAAATAAAAAATGTACATTATTTTTGGGTATCATACTATATAATGGTGGACAGTTTTCTAGAACTGAGTTGTCTATGCATGATGTACTAAAAACTATATCTGTAATTATAAAAATGTTATCTTGGATTGTAGATTTATAGTTTTATTTTAATAATTTGTATATTTTTCTTATTGAAAATTATAGAGAATTAAATAGTTTATCATATCATAACATAGTGAATAATTTTATATTTAAATGTTTTAATTAAAACTTTATTTTCCAGATTTTGGAATCTCTTTTTAAGGTATGTTCAATATATTACAGTTTAAGCCTACTGAAATTATAATACAGAAATACACACTAATGAAGAAGAGGTTTCTAAGTTTTGAGGAAGTAAAAAGAACTCCCAAACTTGCAACTATATAAATTTTAAAATGTTATATTCCAGTTGTATGTTGCATTAGCCCCATTCTGAACCCTAGGATAAATGATGTTTGGTTCATGACTAATATTTGGTAGATGAAGTACACACACACACACACACACACACACACATACCTGTACCCACCCACATGTTTGAATAACTTGTCAATAAGTATTTCTTTCTTTCTTTCTTTTTTTTTAAGTGGTTTCAGCTACAGGTCAATCAGATGGAGGAGGTAAGTATAACATTTCTTAATTGTGAATTAAATTGATATTTTGTCTCATTTGAAAATCAATTTGAAATTAGTTAAGATTTTTTGAATAACTATTGTTTATAATCTTTTGACTTAGGTAGAGAAGGAACTAAAGGTTAGAATAAAATGTTTCTCCTTGATTACACACTACATTCCTGCATGTATCTGAGATGCTCTGAGTTTGACACATTGTTTCTCTTAAAAATAAATAATGGAAATTTAATTATCATTCTTTCCTAATTTATGTAAAAGAGTCAGTGACAAGGAAAAACTTATATCAGCTAAAACCTTTCTCCTGTATTTAAAAAACATGTATGATATTATAATATGCTTACTTATAAAATTTTATATTGGTTTTATTTAAATTTAATGTTATTTTCATGATTTTTTTTATACTTTAGATTTTCAGATGTTTTATGACCATTTTGAAAACTATCGGTCTCTAACCTTAAGGGTTTTTAATTCCATTTTAGGAAAGACTTTATGCTGTTTTTTTTAAGTTTATTTATTTATTTTGAAAGAGAGAGAGGGAGCATGAGTGGAGGAGAGGAAGAGAGAGAGAGAGAGAGGAAGAGAGAGAATCCCAAGCAGGCTCCACACTGTCAGTGCAGAGCCAGACGTGGGGCTTCAACACGAACTGTCAGATCATGACTTGAGCTGAAGTTGCATGCTTAACCGATTGAGCCACTCAGGCACCCCCAGGCAACTCATTCTTGAACTAAAAATTTCTGACTTCTCAATTATTGCTTTAAATACTATTCTGGCCATTCTTTGACTTCATCAAGACTACTGGTTCATTCATTCCTTTACCTTCCTGCAGTATTTTTTACTTATTTTTCTTTTTAGCTTAGACAGTAGGTACTTAATCACAGTGAATTTCTTAACTTCCTAATATTGTTTACCTCTTTCTCTTTTCATTGCATTTATCTAACAAAACTTAAACTTGAATAAGTGCAAATATTTACTTTTTGGGCCTTTAGCTTAGTTGTAAAACAATGATGAAGAAAGTGACATGATTATTCAGACATAATTATTTCGAATATTGCCTGGCAATTCTATTGCATTTCTGAAATGAATTTCAATCCTTTTCAGCCATCATCTCAAACCTATATTCCCTCAGTCCCATTTTCATTTACACTCTCAACGAGTCACTTGAAATGCTGATATATAAGCCACCGGTTAGAACTCCTAAATTACCAAACAGTTTATTTAAATCCATGCTCATTCACTCCTCCTTTCTTCTTATTAAACAAATATTGTTCCTCTTCTTACATAAGATTCATTCTTTTACTTGTTTTGGATCTTATCTTAAGAAATTGATTAATCATTCTCACATATTAAACTTTTCCTAACCAATTGTGTTCTTCCTTTCAGATTTTAAATATACTAATGTCTCTCTAATTTGATGCCACATTCCCTCCAATTACTGGCCTATTTCTTTTTTGCCCTTCATAACCAATCTTTAAAAAAAATTGTATGCAAATTTACTCATAAGGGAAATAGTTATTACATTACTGTTGGGTGACTCAGTTGGTTAAGCATCTGACTTTGGCTCAGGTCATGATCTCATGGTTCATGGGTTTGAGCCCCACGTTGGGCTCTGTGCTGACAGCTCAGAGCCTGGAGCCTGCTTTGGGTTCTGTGTCTCCCTCTCTCTGCCCCTTCCCTGCTCACGCTCTGTCTCTCTCTCTCTCTCTCTCTCTCTCTCTCAAGAATAAATAAACATTAAAAAAATTATTGTTTTTTTTTAAATAAAGGCAAAATCAAAGATTTATAAAAGAGAGGAGAGAAAAAGCCTTGAAGATAGTTGAGGAACAATAAAACTAGTTGAGTCTTTTATAAAAAAAATTATTAGCTGATAAATTGGCATCTAGTGAAGAGGTTAATCTGGATATTCTCTCCTTGAAAGAGCCAACTAGGGCTATCAAAAATAATTGGAGTTTTTGTGGATTTTCTATAAAAACTTAACAGTTTAGCTGAGGGCCATACTTTGAAACTTCAGAGCTCATTTTTTTGGCATCAATTTATTATATATACTCTTTTCTTCCAAAGCATTTCTCAGCCTACCCTGATTAGATTCTCTCTCCATAATAAAGAAAACATTCTGTTTGGTTCTACGAAACTTTTATATTGTCAAATTCAATAGGAATTTTCTTTACCTTAGCTATACTTGACATTGTCAATCATTTTGTCATTTTTAAAACACTATTTCTTTGACTTTTGTGAATTATGCTTTCTTGGCCACTGTTTTACCTCTTTAGCTGTTTCCTTTTTAGAACCACCTTTATTTTATAATCAATAAATATTTGAGCACCTTGAGATTTCATTCTATATCCTCCTTTTTTTTTCTTTACTTTAAACTTACCCCCTAGGCAACCACAACCGGGTTTTCAATTTAAGTGTTACATTTATACTGGTAATTTAGAAACGTACACTTCTTGCTCAAAATCATCCTCTGAACTCCAGATGGGTATATAATTACCTACTAGACTATTTCACCTCACACCCAATGGATCAAAACCAAGAATTTTTTTACCCTTAAACTTACACTTCTTCCAGTGTTCCCTGTCTCAGTGAATGGTACTAATATCTATCCAGTTGGGTAAAACAGAAGTGTGGCGATTAACCTTGACAACTTGATTTCTTAATATTCAATACATTCCTGAGTCCTTTTGATTTTATGTCCTAAATAGCTTTCATATATGTTGATCTTTCTCTGTATCTACTATTTACACTTTAGTGCCAGTTACCATCATTTCCAGTATTTCTGAAATCCTGGTGTATGCATTCGTATTCACAAGGAGGAACCTTTAGTATAGAACTAAACTTCTGGTCAGGAATTCCAAATTTTTCAGTTTTTAAATCCATAATTAATTATTATGAATAACTACTAAATTTGGTGTGTATTAGATACATTGCCAATGTGTTTGTATTATCTTATGACTTTTGATGAATGGTTTCTTAAATATGTTTGATGGATCGTGTTTAAATATTACCCAGGATACCTGTTCCAAATGCCCATTTCAGAACTCCACGTCAGAGTTCCTGAATTAAAGTTCTTTTTGTATGTGTATAGGTTAGCAATATGCCTTTTTAATAGGAATTCTTTAAAAAATTTTTTTATTCTTTCTTTATTTTTGAGAGAGAGACAGTGAGACAGAGTGCGAGTGGGGGAGGAACAGAGAGAGGGAGACACAGAATCCAAAGCGGGATCCAGGCTCTGAGCTGTCAGCACAGAGCCTGACATGGGGCTCGAACTCATAAACCACAAGATCATGACCTGAGCCAAAGTTGGATGCTCAACTGACTGAGCAACCCAGGTGCCCCTTAATAGGATTTCTTAGAGGATTATTATGTATACTAGCATTTGAGAATCTTGGAATAATCTTGTTTTTATTGCTGACACATTTTATTGATAGTACATGCTGGTGAGGCTAATGCCTGCGGTCATGTTACATCAACAGAGATACATGTTGAAGCCTTCAGAATGTGTGGTGAGCTGCACTAGAGAAATGTAGGATTAGCACATAGGCTATGTGTTTCAGAGCTGTTCTGCTGGAACCTGTGCCAAGTAGGTGTCTTTGGTGAAATCTTGTAGCTGATAATCTCATTGTCTATTCCATATTCCTTTAGTTCTGTGATATCATCTCTTCTCCCAGAAAGGACTCATGTTTAAATTGAATTCTTAACAGGAAATGCAATGTATCAGTTAGGGTCTAATCAAAAGATAAAAACTACACTGTAATTTGAATAGGGAAAGTTCAACATAAAGAATTACTAATATAGGAGAATCCCTACCAAGAGGTAAAGGCAACTCTAAAGAATATAGGGATAGAAGATACAAGGAACAGCCTCTATTGATAGGATGGAAGCAAAGTACTTAAAGAAGGAACGAATCTTAATACCCCCATCCTTACCCTGTCCCTAACCCAGGGCTAAGGTCCAGAACTTGTGAAGAAGGAGCAGCTGTCATCACTGAATTTTCTGGGGTGCCATACTGGTGGAACCAGGACTTACTGGGAAGTTGGTCATAAGGGTGATACATTGGGAAGCCATCCTCTCTGGTACTGGGGAAAGCCATCTTCTGGAGAGGTGCTGTTCCTTTTGCTGTCTCCAAGGGTGGTATGCTGGAAAGATTTCTGAAGGGGTTTCTGCACTGGTAGATTTTGTAAGAAGTTCTAGGAGAAGCTACCTGAGGGAATGAGCCATGCCAGGGACCTTGTGAGGAAGACACCTATGGGGTGGTCCTATTGTAACTTTTTGGAGGTGAGCTCTACTAGGTATACTATGCAGTGCCCTAGGATTAAGCAGAGAGAGATGACAGAACTAGGAAGAAACCTGCTTCTTTTTGTAGTGTCTAGAACTCTCCACTCTCCATTGATAAAGGTTAACATGCTACCTGTCAGAAATGTTCCACTATTGTAAGCACAGCAATGAAGAATGGATTTTTAATTAAAAAATTTTTTTTAACGTTTATTTATTATTGAGAGACAGAGAGAGACAGAGCATGAGCAGGGGAGGGGCAGAGAGAGGAGGAGACACAGAATCCTAAACAGGCTCTAGGCTCTGAGCTGTTAGCACAGAGCCTGATGTGGGCTTCAAACCCACAAACCGCAAGATCATGACTTGAGCTGAAGTCAGATGCTTAACCAACTGAGCCACCCAGGTGCCCCGATTTTTAATTTTTTTTAAGTTTATTTATTTTGAGAAAGAGAGAGAGAGAGAGGGAGAGAATGAGAGAATGAGCAGGGGAAGGGCAGAGAGAGAGGGAGATAGAGAATCCCAAGCAGGCTCCACACCATCAGTGCAGAACCCGATGTGGGGCTCAAACCCATGAACTGCAAGATCATGACCTGAGCTGAAATCAAGAGCTAGTTATTTAACCGACTGAGCCACCCAGGCATCCCTAATTTTTTTTAATGTTTATTTGTTTTTGAGAGAGACAGAGTGTGAGTGGGGGAGGGGCAGAGAGAGAGGGAGACAGACTCCAAGGCAGGCTCCAGGCTCTAGGCTCTGAGCTGTCAGCACAGAACTCAACATGGGGTTCAAACCCATGAACTGTGAGATCATGACCTGAGATGAAGTCGGATGCTTAAACTGACTGAACCACCCAGGTGCCCCAAGAATGGATTTTTATTTTATTTTATTTTTTATTATTTTTTAGTACAATATATTTTATTAAATTATTATGAAGCCCTTGTTTTACCAGCCTATTCAGTGGAGACAGCAAAACTGGACAGTCAAGCTTATGAAGATATGTAAGAATCCTCTTTTTAAAAAATGTTTATTTAAATTTTATGAATTCTTTATTTTTTCAATTTATTTTTTTAAAATTTATTTATATAAAGTGTTCTTATCTTATTTGGCCATTCTTTATATATAATTTATTGTCAAGTTAGCTAACACACAGTGTATACAGTGTGCTCCTGACCTCAGGGGGAGATTCCTATAATTCATCACTTACATACAACACCCAGTGCTCATCCCAACAAGTGCCTTCCTCAATGCTCATCACCCATTTTTCTCACCCACCTGACCCCCCCCACCCCCATCAACCCTCAGTTTGTTTTCTGTATTTAAGAGTCTTATGGTTCCCCCCCCGTAACTATTTTTTTTTTTTCTTTCCTTTCTCCCATGGTCTTCTATTAAGTTTCTCAGATTCCACATATGAGTGAAAACATGGTATCCATCTTTCTCCTGACTGACTTATTTCACTTAGCATAATACCCTCCAGTTCCATCCATGTTGTTGTGAATGGCAAGATTTCATTCTTCTTCATTGCTGAGTAGTAGTCCATTGTATATGTACACCACGTCTTCTTTTTCCATTCATCAGTTTATGGACATTTGGGCTCTTTCCATAATATGCTATTGTTGATAGTCCTGTGGTAAACGTTGGGGTACATGTGCCCCTGTGAATCAGCACTCCTCTATCCTTTGGATAAATTCCCAGTAGTGCAATTGCTGGGTCATAGGGTAGTTCTATTTTTAATTTTTTGAGTAATCTTCACACTGTTTTCCAGTTTGCATTCCCACCAACAGTGCAAGAGGGTTCCCGTTTCTCCACATTCTTGCCAACATGTGTTGTTTCCTGAGTTGTTAATTTTAGCCACTCTGATTGGTGTAGTTTTGATATATATTTCCCTGATTATTAGTGATGTTGGACATCTTTTCATGTGTCTGCTAGCCATCTGGAAGTCTTCTTCGGAAAGTGTCTATTCACGTCTTCTTCCCTGGAATAAGTTTCATCCTTCTTCACTGGATTATTTGTTTTTGGATGTTGAGTTTGGTAAATTATTTAAAGATTTTGGATACTAACCCTTTATCTGATGTGTCATTTGCAAATATCTTCTCCCATTCCACTGGTTGCCTTTTAGTTTTGTTGATTCTTTCCTTTGCTGTGCAGAAGCTTTTTTTTTTTTTTTTATTGATGAGATACCAATAGTTCATTTTTGCCTTTATTTCCCTTGCCCTCAGAGACATGTCAAATAAGATGTTGCTGTGGCCGCGGTCAAAGAGGTTGTTGCCTGTTTTCTCCTCTAGGGGTTTTGATGATTTCCTGTCTCACGTTTAGGTCTTTCATCCATTTGAATTTATTTTTGTGTATTGTGGAAGAGAATGTTCCAGTTTCATCCTTCTGCATGTTGCTGTCCAGTTCTCTCAGAATCTTGCTAAAGAGACTATCTTTTTTCCATTGGATACCCTTTCCTGCTTTGTCGAAGATTAGTTGGCCATACATTTGTGGGTCCAGTTCTGGGTTTTCTGTTGTATTCTATTGGTCTATGTGTCTGTTTTTGTGCCAATACCATACTGTCTTGATGACTACAGCTTTGTAGTAACAGGCTAAGGTCTGGGATTGTGATGCCTCCCCCTATGTTTTTTCTTTTTCAACATTACTTTGGCTTTTTAGGGTCTTTTCTGGTTGCATACAAATTTTAGGATTGTTCTAGCTCTGAGAAGAATGCTGGTGCTATTTTGATTGTGTATTGAATGTGTAAATTGCTCTGGGTAGTATGGACACTTTAACAATGTTTGTTCTTGCAATCCATGAGCAGGGAATATTTTTCCATTTCTTTGTGTCTTCAATTTCTTTCACAAGTATTCCTTAATTTTCAGAATACAGATCCTTTACTTCTTTGGTTAGGTTTATTCCCAGGTATTTTATGGTTCCTGGTGCAATTGTAAATAGATCAGTTTCTTTATTTCTCTTTCCAATGCTTCATTATTGGCGTATAGAAATGAGACCTATTTCTGTACATTGATTTTATATCCTGCAAGTTTGCTGAATTCACATACCAGTTCTAGCAGCTTTTTGGTGGAGTCTTTTGGGTTTTCCATGTAAAGTATCATGTCATCTGCAAAAAGTGAAAGGTTGACTTCTTCTTTACCAATTTGGATGCCTTTTATTTCATTTTGTTGTCAGTTGTAGCTAGGACTTCCAACACTGTGTTAAACAACATTGGTGAGGGGTGCCTGGGTGGCTCAGTCGGTTAAGTGTCTGACTTCAGCTCAGGTCATGATCTCATGGTTTGTGAGTTCAAGCCCTGAGTCAGGCTCTGTGCTGACAGCTCAGAGCCTGGAGCCTGCTTCAGATTCTGTGTCTCCTTCTCTCTCTGCCCCTCCCCAACTTGTGCTCTCTCTATGTCTCTCAAAAAATAAATAAATGTAAAAAAAATTAAAAAAAAAACAACATTGGTGAGAGTGGACATCCCTGTCATTTTCCTGACCTCAGGGAGAAAGCTCTCAATTTTTCCCCATTGAGGATGATATTAGCTGTGGGCTTTTCATATATGGCTTTTATGATGTTAAGGTATGTTCCTTCTATCCCAACCTTTTGGGGGTTTTTATAAAGAAAGGATGCTGTATTTTGTCAAATGTTTTTTCTGCGTCTATTGACAGGATCATATCGTTCTTATCCTTTCTTCTATTAATGTGATGTATCACATTGATTGATTTGAAAATATTGAACCAGCCCTGTAGCCCAGGAATGAATCCCACTTGATCGTGGTGAATAATTCTTTTTAATACACTGTTGAATGCAATTTGCTAGTGTCTTGTTGAGAAATTTTACATCCATTTTCATCAGACATATTGGCCTGTAATTCTCCTTTTTTGTGGGGTCTCTGTCTGGTTTGGGAATCAAGGTAATGCTGGCTTCATAGAATGAATCCAGAAGCTTTCCTTCCATTTCAATTTTTTGGAACAGCTTGAAAAGGATAGGTATTAACTCTGCTTTAAATGTCTGGTAGAATTCCCCTGGGAAGCCATCTGGCTCAGGACTCTTATTTATTGGGGATTTTTGATAACCGATTCAATTTCTTTGCTGGTTATGGGTCTGTTCAGATTTTCTTTCTTCCTGTTTGAGTTTTGGCAGTGTGCGGATGTCTAGGACTTTGTCCATTTTCTGGGTTGTCCAGTTTGTTGGCATATAATTTTTCATAGTAAGAATGAATTTTTAGATGAGAGTTAATAAATTGATAACTGTGGCTGATTGCTACATCACTTTTTAGATCCATTTATGATGGTTTTAGATTCCATTTATGATTTGGCAATGTATCTTATATACCAAATTATGTCCTCTCTTTGGGATCGTGCCTTTGTCCATAGAGTTTCCATACATCTCTTCCAGTTGTCCTGTATCCCCCAGTTTCAGACTTCCAGAACATTGCCCAGTGTTTACTTCTTGCTGTTATATCCTAATTCCATTTCAAGTAGCCATTACTAAAATGTCTCTTTTAAATTCCCATTGCTAGAATTTCTCTTTGCTAGGTTTTAGGACTATGCCTTGACTACTACTACTTTTTTCGTTTTAGCTTTCCCTCACATCATAAGGGTCAGAGGTATATATGTGTGTGGATCTCTGCTATTCTGAATTTTTTTTTTTTACCTCCATTGCTACTCTGATTGCTTATGTCTCCACATGTTAGCTGTTTGATATTTCTTTCATTTTTTTTATTTTTTATTTTTGTTTGTTTTGTTTTTTTGGATGGGGGGGCATTCATCTTGATGAACTTTCTTTAAATAGACTTATTGTCTAGAATACCAGTTATGGTCTATCATCTTATTCTATGGATCCTATTGATTTTCCTGACTGCTCATTATTCTGTAGCTTGGTCTGTTCAAAAAGTCTTGAGACATCCAAATGGGTCTCAGTTTTCCACATACAGATGGAAGAATGCCAGTTTCATGGACTTATATATTAACTTCTGGGAGTTAGTAGTAGAAAGTATTGCTTTTGAGAGCAAATTACTGTATTTCCATATTTATCACAGGTAAGAGTATTCTTAAAAAGGATTTTGGGGGGGCGCCTGGGTGGCGCAGTCGGTTAAGCGTCCGACTTCAGCCAGGTCACGATCTCGCGGTCCATGAGTTCGAGCCCCGCATCAGGCTCTGGGCTGATGGCTCAGAGCCTGGAGCCTGTTTCCGATTCTGTGTCTCCCTCTCTCTCTGCTCCTCCCCCGTTCATGCTCTGTCTCTCTCTGTCCCAAAAATAAATAAACGTTGAAAAAAAAAATTAAAAAAAAAAAAAAGGATTTTGGGAAATCAATTATTTTAGAATTCTCTTGTAAATATTTTGAATTACCGTTAATTATTCTGCTACAATTGTTATTGAACTTGCTTAAAATTCTCCTATATTAAGGATTTGAGTTTTGACATGTAAAAGTCAATACTTAACTACAATTCTGTTGCTAGATAATTACTCTTAAATTATATTTATAAAATATTATTATTTCATTGTAGTTATAGATAAAATATAAAAATTATGTAAGTTGTAAATAAAATGATGACATTTCTTTGAGATATAGTTGCAAAATGGGTATTTCTTAAGTAACTGGCTAATTTTATGTTTTAGATAAGTAAAGATCAAAATTTTTTAGAAACAGAGTTTCCAGCACCTGACAAAACAGTCACTTTAAGCCTTGCACAAGTAGTAAAGCAGGTGCAAAAACTAGAAGAACTGAAAAATCGTCTTAAACAAGAGTCTTTATACTCCTTGAAAGCCTTGTTGTCTAAACCCAAGTAAGTAAAATATAAGAGTTAATAGAATTCAAAACAGTAAGAGTGGGTATAAAGTAGTAACACATGTAATGGTTCAGATATTGTGCTGTATGTAGTTTCTAAATCATATCAAATAGTATACTCAGCTTGCTCCTATTTGAAATTTTTGACAGTTTGAAGTGGCACCGGAAAATCAGTAGTCAGTAGTCACATCTAGCTACTAAAATTGAAATTCAGTTCAATTTTATTAAAAAGTCAATTCTGCATTCATACTACCCATATTTCAAATGCTTAGTAGCCACATGTGGCTGTTGCTAGAAAGTTCTGTTGGAATGGCTGGCTTAAATATCTGGCTTTTAAAATATTCTCTCAGTTTGATTATGTAGCTTCTATAGTAAATAGGAAACTAAGATAAAGTTATTTATGAACAGCATCATTAAAAATTTCATAGGGACAGGGATGTGTTCTAAAGAAAAATTCTCTACTTTCTAGTTGTGGAAAGCCTTTTTTTTTTGACAGATGGGAGAAAGATTCAAATGATTACAATGATACTCCTATTATCTGACTTTTGATATTTGAGGTTTATCTGTCTTGAATTTAATAGATGACTAAATTATTATCATGGAATACCTTTTAGGACTTTTTTTTCCCACCTCACATAGTTACTTTTTTTGTGTGTGGTGAAAACACTTTAAGATTCACTCTTAGCAAATATGAAATATGAAGTATACATTAATATTGTTAACTGTAAACAGCATGCTATACATTAGATGTCTGACATATTCAACTTTTGTTATTTTGTTATTTTATTTTTTGTTTTAATTCCAGTATAGTTAACATACATCATTATATTAGTTTCAGGTGTACAAAATAGTGATTTAACAGTTCCATACTGGTGCTTATCATGACAGATGCACTCCTTAATCCCCATCACCTATTTTACCCATCCCTCCTCTCACTTCCCCTCTTACAACCATCAGTTTGTTCTCTATAATTAAAAGTCTGCTTTTTAATTTGTCTTTCTAGCTTCCCCCCCTTTTTCCCATTTCTTTGTTTCTTTTTTTTAAAGTTTATTTTGAAAGAGAATGTGAGTGGGGGAGGGGCAGAGAGGGAGAGAGGATCCCAAGGGGCTCCATGATGTCAGTGGGGAGCCTGATGTGGGGCTCAGTCTTACCAATTGGGAGATCATGAACTGAGCTGAAATCAAAAGTCAGTCTCTTAACTGACTGAGTCACCCAGGGGTCCCTGTTTTGTTTCTTAAATTCTACATATGAGTGAAATCAGAGGGCACTGGGGTTGCTCTTGGCAAGAAGGCAGGGCAAACAGCCTGTGGACATACAGCGTGGAAACAGTGATCTGAAGAGCGCTACGTTCTGAGATATGTACTCTAATATCCCAATTTTAATAGATGAAGAAACTAAAAGTCAGAGGCATTAAATAACTTACCCAAGGTCATATAATTAGTAAGTGGGAAAGACAAGTTTTGAGCCAAGCAGCTTGTCTCTAGAACTTGTGCTCTTAACAATTTCACCATTAAAAGAAATATCCTATTTTTATTCAATTTACTTTTGCTATTTTTATTAAGATTGTTGTTGATATACCTAATTATATTCATGGAATACATAGAATTTTTAGAATTACATAATGTGACTTTTATACTTATTTGCTTGGTACTAATTAATTTACCTTACTGTCTGTGAATAAAAGTTAAAAAATATGTTAAATTTTATTTTACAAACTGTATAATATCTAGAGCATATATTCTATTTATTAAGTGTAATTTAAACTCTTATTCTTTGATAATAAATACATGTTGTATTTATTGAAATTTAAACAGGCATAGTGAAAATTTACCAGGAGCATTACAAAGTTATGAAACCATACAGCAGATAATTGAAGGTGATAATATTTTATGCATGTTTAGCATTATAAGTTTTTCTATATTACATTAACATTTGAGACTTAGTTTAAAAATTTATATCCATAAAATTATATAATAGTAAATTTAAAGATATATTCAATAGTGAGTTTGATATTTTCAATAAAAGTTATTATGTTTCAGATTCTGGGAGTTGTACAAAACGAATAAACCTTGGTTGTTACCACCATAAAATACACAATGCAGTAAGGACACAAGCACATTATGTATCATTTTAATATAGTGTAATACATGAGAATGCATGATAAAGGTTATGTGTAATTTTCAGTGAATCCACAGAGAGCCAGTTTGTTCAACCTGAGGGAGTTGGAAAGATTTTATGCAACTGTAAAGGACAAAGGATCCTTTGTCCTTTACATAATAGGATCTAGTCAAATGAAGAAGGGAGATATCTGGTTTTTTACGAAGAAGACCTAGTATGAGCAAAGAGCATGAATAGGGAATTGCAAGTGGAATGGTATTAGAATTTGGAGCTAGAAGGTAGGGATAAGGTAAGAGAGAGCCTAGTCAGAGGGATCGGATGCTGTGCTGGGGAACTTTTTTTTCCTCGTATATACTAGGGAATCACTGAAGACTTTTTGTAAGAAAGTGACATTGTTGGATTTAATTGTAGACAGATTATTCTGGCCACATTGTAGAAGCTATATTTGGGGACTAGGTATAGGGAAGGGAAGTTATTGCTGTGTTTTAGATGTGTGATAAGTTCTTATATGAGAGCATAAATAAACAAGAATCGGGGTAGATTTGAGAAAATTTACTGGTAAAATTGGGAAAACTTGGTGATTAGATATGAAAGGAAGGGAGATTAAATCATGGTAACATTAATTAAAAGAATGTAAGAGGAACAAGTGTTGTTGAGAAAATGATGAGTTTATATTACTCAATTGTTATATACATTCATTCAGATATTACCATTTGGTGCCTGATTGGGAGGCTTTCCACTGTTGGGAGCTCTATTGTTTTTCTTAGAGTTTTCTTTAAACTCAATATGTATAATTGATATATTAAACATATGACAAATTTACTATTATTTCAGAATTCATAAAAACCCACCCAACTAAAGAATTTATAGATGTTTCTGCAACTGATCCACGTAAGTTTCCACTCATTTAAACATTATTGTGTTAACAACTTGTGTCAAGTGCATTAATTTCTATAGTTTTCTATAATTTAAAGTTATTATTAAAGTAATAACATAGAGTCCCTGGAGTTTGGAGCCATACAGTTGAACTGACTATCAAGCAAGTATTGAAATTCCTAATTAAGGCTACATGCTACAAAAAATAGACTCATTTTTGAGGACGGAGGATTTAAAAACAATTTTTTTTTATGTTTATTTTTGAGAGAAAGAGCATTAGCAGGGGAAGGGCAGAGAGAGGGAAACACAGAATCCAAAGCAGGCTCCAGGCTCTGAGCTGTCAGCACAGAGTCAGACACAGGGCTCAAACTCATGAACCTTGAGATCATGTCCTGAACCGAAGTCAAGCACTTAACCGACTGAGCCACTCAGGCACCCCAAGGGATGGAGGAGTTGTGGTTGTGATTAGAGTATGCTGCTGAAATGTTTCAGGCGTGCCAAGCCTTTGAGATGGAACAGCAATAAACTTAAAAGGTCATTTGTAGATTTTGTTTCTGTGAATTATAGATCAACTCATATGCACTAATTCTTTGATAACAGCTGAGTACCAATTGGTTCATGAATATAAAGAGCTTCTAGAACTGCTCTGTTGAACTGCTGACTACTTATCAACAGAAAGGAGAAATTACCTTGCTTATGTCAAGATAGTAGAAAGAATTTTGAAACAATGATGTAATATATGCTGTAGAGTACAATTTATATTATAAGCTAGAAAATAAAACTTGCGTAGAAAAGGTTGACAGGAATCCTGTTCTCTTTCCACTTCGGCTTTAAACCCTAGTGTTGCCATATTTAAACCAAAGGCTTTAATTCAACAGTGATTAATTCTACAGCTTGATTCTACAGTGCTCCCAAATTCTGTAGAGACCTTTGATCCAAAAGTCCTGACTGACTACATGAGTAGAAAGCTATCTAGAGCTTTGGAGTGGGTAGTGAAAGTTTCTTTTTACATCCAGGAAAACTCTCTGCACATCTCTAGGGCTGTCTTTCTGAATCTGTGCAGCTGTCTTCTCTCTAATACTGTGTCCTGTGAATTCTAGCTGCTTTGGGCTTCCAAAAATCTAAACTTTGTCTCTGAACCCCAGGAGAGCAGTAGACTCTGGGTCCCCCTTCCTTATGCTGTGGCCTGGAAACTTCAGGAAGTAAGATGGGGTTATCAAAGGGCTCTGTTCCTTTCTTTTCCTTCTGCTTGTTTTCCAATGTCTGAATATTGCTGTTTTACATATTTTCCCCCAAGATTTTAATTGGCTTAAGGTGAAAGAATAATTCTAGTCCCTGATGCTCCTTCATGGACAAAAACAGAAGTCTCTATGCCCCCATATAGGCTGATTGGAACACATCCTCTAACCACAAAACCAAAAGAATTAAATATAATAGAAGTGTTACTGATTACTTAAAAATTTTCTCCTTTTGTCTGTCTCTGTCTCTTCATTCATTTATTTAATTGAGGTATAATTGACATACATTACATTAGCGTCAAGTGTGTGATATTTGTATAATTTGCAAGATGATCATCACAATAAATCTAGTTCGATTACAAGAATTTTTTGTTCTTGTGATGAGAACTTTCAAAATCTACTCTCTTAACAACTTTCAAATATGCAATACAGTATTACTAACTATAGACACCATCTGTACATTATATCCCATAACTTACTTATTTCATAACTGGAAGTTTGTACCTTTTGACCTCTTTCACCCATTTTTCCCACCCCACCTCCACCCCCCATTCAACACACATATATACATGTTCAACACACATATATGTTCTGTGTATCTATGAGCTATCTTTTTCCATGACAGCTGCCTCAGTCCCTGGGCTCCTTTAGTATAAATATGCTTTCTCTCAGTATTATTCAGATTTACTTGTATATGCTCTCTTTTTCTGCTAAGTGTACCCTTTTCATATTCTCTGGCCAAACTTTATTCTCTTCCCATTCTCTAAATTTGATATCATAGCCTAACCAACAAGGCACAAGTTATCTTTGTATTCCACTCTGTGTTTATACTATTTAACTTTAATATTGCTTCATTTCATAATTAATGAAATTTATTTCTTTACAGCAGTTTTAGGTTTATGGAAAACTTGAGCAGAAAGTACAGAGTTCCCATATACCCGTTCTCTGCTGCCTACTCTCTGCACAGTTTTATTAACATTTTTCATTAGTGTGCTACATTTGTTAAAATTGATGAACCAATACAATACAATATTAATGCAATATTATTAATTAAATTCCAAGCTTACATTGGGTTCAATCTTTGTGCTACAGAGTTCTATAGGTTTTGACAAATGTATAATGTCATGTATCCACCATTACAATATCATACAGACAGGTTTCACTGCCTTGCATCACATGTTCTACCTATTTATTTCTCCTTCCATCTACCTGAGTCCTTGGCAATCATTAATCTTTTTGATGTCTCTGTAGTATTGCCCTTCCAAGTATGTCATATATTTGGACTCATAAAGTCTTTCCTTTACTTAGCAGTATGCATTTAAATTTCCTTCTTAATGATTTTTGTGGTTTTATAGTTGATTTATTTTTATTAATGAATAATAATCCATTATATGGATGTACCATAGTTTGTTTAATCCATTCATCTACTGAAGGACAACTTGGTTGCTTCTGAGTTTTTGCAATTAAAGAAAAGCTGCTAAAAGATTATTTTGTGTGTGTGTGTGTGTGCATGTTTTTCAGCTCATTGGGGTGAATACCAAGGAGTGCAATTGCTGGATCATATAGTAAATGTATGTTTAGTTTTTTAAGAAACTGCTAAACCATCTTGCAAAGGGACTGTATCATTTTGTATCCCCACCATCAATGAGAATAAGAATTCCTATTGACCTATATCTTTGTCAACATTTGGTGTTATCAGAATTTTGGATTTTAGCCATTCTAAAAGTTTTTAGTGGTGTCTCATTGCTCTAATTTGTAATATCTGATGTTGAGATTTTTTTCATACTTTTTTTTGCCATCTTTGGTGAGGCATTTGTTCAGATCTTTTACTAATTTTAAAAATTTATTTATTATTTATTTATTAAAGTTTATTTATTTATTTTGAGAGATGCAGAGACAGTGTGACTAGTGGAGGGGCAGAGAGAGAGGGAGAGAGAGAGAATCCCAAGCAGGCTCCACACTATCAGTGCAGAGCCCAAAGCAGGGCTCAAACTCAAGAAACTGCAAGATCATGACCAGAGCTCAAGTTGGACGCTGAACTGACTGAGCCACCCAGGCACCCCTAAAATTTATTTATTTAAATTCAAGTTAATTTCACTCTTATGTGGGTCCTGAGAAACTTAACAGAAGACCATGGGGGAGGGGAAGGGAAAAAAAAGAGAGGGAGGGAGCCAAACCATAAGACTCTTTTAAAAAAAAAAATTTTTTTTAATGTTTATTTTATTATTTTTGAGACAGAGAGAGACAGAGCATGAATGGGGGAGGGGCAGAAAGAGAGGGAGACACAGAATCGGAAGCAGGCTCCAGGCTCTGAGCCATCAGTCCAGAGCCCGAAGCGGGGCTCGAACTCACAGACCGCGAGATCGTGACCTGAGCCGAAGTCGGACGCTTAACCAACTGAGCCACCCAGGCGCCCCAATAAGAGACTCTTAAAAAAAGAATAAACTGAGGGTTGATGGGGGGTGGGAGGGAGGGGAAAGTGGGTGATGGGCGTTGAGGAGGGCACCTGCTGGGATGAGCACTGGGTGTTATATGGAAACCAATTTGATAATAAATTTCATATTAAAAAAAATAAATTCAAGTTAACATACAGCGTAGTGTTGGTTTCAGGAGTAGAACCCAGTGATTCATCACTTACGTATAACACCCAGTGCTCATACCAACAAGTGCCCTCCTTTATACCCATTACTTATTTAGCCTGTTCCCCACCCATCTCCTCTCCAAAAACCCTCAGTTTGTTCTCTGTATTTAAGAGTCTCCTATGGTTTGCCTCCCTCTGTTTTTATCTTGTTTTTCCTACCCTTTCCCTGTGTTCATCTGTTGTGTTAAATTCCAAATATGAAATCATAAAAATTGTCTTTCTCTGCCTGATTTATTTCACTTAGCATAATATACTCTAGTTCTGTCCTCACACCAGTCAGAGTGGCTAACATAAAAAATGCAAGAAACAACAGGTGTTGGCAAGGATGTGGAGAAAGGAGAACCCTCTTGCACTGTTGGTGGGAATGCAAACTGGTGCAGCTGCTCTGGAAAACAGAGTAGAGGTTACTCAAAAAATTAAAAATAGAACTAACTACCTTATGACCCAGCAATTGCAGTACTAGGAATTTATCCAAAGGATACAGGAGTGCTGATTCATAGGGGCACATGCACCCCAATGTTTATAGCAGCTCTATCAACAATAGCCAAAGTATGGAAAGAGCCCAAATGTTTATCAACTGATGAATGGATTAAGAAGATGTGGTATATATACACAATGGAATACTACTCAGTGATGAAAAAGAATGAAATCTTGCCATTTTCAACAATGTGGATGGAACTGGTGGGTATTATGCTAAGGGAAATAAGTCAGAGAAAGATGGATATCATATGATTTCACTTATATGTGGAATTTAAGAAACTTAACAGATGAACATATTTGTATGGAACCACAAAAGACCTTGAATAGCTAAAATAATCTTGAAAAAGAAAAGCAAAGTTGGAGGCGTCACAATTCTAGGCTTCAAGTTATATTAGAAAGCTATAGTGATCAAGGCAGGATGGTACTGGCACAAAACTAGGTCAGTGGAACAGAATAGAAAACCCAGAAATGAGTCCACAACTATATGGTCAACTGATCTTCAACAAAGCAAGAAAGAATATCCAATGGAAAAAAAATTCTCTTCAACAAGTGGTGTTGGGAAAACTGGACAGCAACACACAAAGAATTAAACTGGACCACTTTCTCACAACATAAAACCAAATTCAAAATTGAACGTTTGGTTTTTTAACTCAATATTTACATTACATGAAAATAGTTTATATCTCCATTTTTAGGTCTTGGTTTTTTGCAATGTTTTATAGTTTTTAGAGAAAAGTTCTTGTAGTGTTTCATTAAATTTATCTGTAGGAGCTTCATTTTTTGGATACTAGTGAAAATGAAATTAAAAAAATATTTTTCCAAGTTGGAAGACTTATTATATATCTGTAATAGTTAAGATAGGGAAAGAAAGACAAGTAAGCCAACTGAATAGCATTGAAGCCCCAAATCAGACATAATGCATTTAGGTATGTGATATGTAACAAAGGTGGCATTACAGATAAGTTGAGAAAACATGGGGTT
The DNA here is from genome assembly GCF_028749965.1 of Puma concolor. NCBI lineage: Eukaryota > Metazoa > Chordata > Mammalia > Carnivora > Felidae > Puma > Puma concolor. The sequence goes on along the minus strand of NC_141673.1, from coordinate 113,751,966 downwards.
TTCAATAAGTGGTATTATGATAATTGATATGTATATGGGGAAAATAAAGTTGGAGCACTCCCTCATAGCATATTTGAAAATTAACTCCATGTCATTAAACACCTACATATGAAAGGCAAAAGTTTACATATTTTCTTGGATTATTTACAAGAATATCCTCATTACTGTGTGGTAAGAGAATGGCTTTTAATACTAGACATAAAAGTACCAGTCATAAGGGATAAATTTGATAAAATTGACTATGTTAAAATTAAAAATTTGTTTGTCAAGAGATACCATCAGGAAAATTTGAAATAAATTGTAGTGGAAAAAGAGATTTTGATTACCTGAAACTGTTGAATGATTAGCATACAGAAGACATAAGGAATTGTTATAAATCCAGAAAAAATGACAATTATCTTTTGGATAAATAGGAATTTAACCAAATAATAAATCCAGATATCTAAGACCGAATAATCAAGGAATTGCAAACTAACCACAATGGGAAACTGTTTCATACCTCTCAAATTGTCAAAAATTAAAAAGTGTAACAATGTTAAGTGTTAACAAGGGTATATACCAACAGGAACTCTTCATACGCATAACTTTGAAAAATAGCTTTTCTTTAATTAAGTTGCAGATGTGCATACCCTTAGACTCTTTTTTCATAGCCTTATTGATATATAATTGCATATAACATTGTATAAGTTTAAGGTAATCAAAATGATTTGATACACATATATTGCAAAATGCTTACTGCAATATGGGTAGTTTATTTATCCTGTATGTCTTATAATTACCATTTTGTTGTTGGTGTTGTTTTGGTGAGAACATTAAAACTCTACTCTCATTGCAGCTTTCAAGGATACAATACAGTATTAACTCCTGTCAGCATGTTGTATATTTGATTCTCAGAACTTATTCATATTATAATTGAAAGTGTGTACCCTTTGACCAACATCTCCCCATTTCCCCCATGCCACAACTCCTGGAAACCACCATTCTATTCTGTTTCTTTTTCAATATTTTATATTCCACATGTAAGAGAGATCATATAGTATTTGTTTTTCTCTTTCTGAATTATTTCAGTTAGCATAATGTCCTCAGGGTCCATCTGTGTTGTCACAAAGGGCATAATTTCCTTTTTTATGGCTGAATAATCTTCCATTGAACGTATATGTGTATGTACACACACACACACACCCCTCACATTTTCTTCATTCATTCATCTGTCTATGGACTTCTAGATTGTTTCCACGTGTTGGCTATTGTAAATAATGCTGCAGTGGGTGTGGGAGAGCAGATGTCTCTTTGAGACAGTGATTTAATTTTATTTGGATATATACCTAGAAGTAGTAGGATGGCTGGATTATACAGTAGTTCTATTTTTAATTTTTTGAGGGACCTCCATACTGTCTTCCATTGTGGCTATGCCAGTTCACATTCCCACCAACAGTACACAGTGTTCCTTTTTCTGCACACCTCACCAACAACTGTTACCTCTTGTCTTTTAGATAATAGACATTCTGACAGGTGTGAGATGATATCTTACTGTTGTTTTGATTTACATTTCCCTGATGGTTAATGTTGTTGAGCACATTTTCAAGTACCTGTTACCATTTGTATGCCTTTGGAAAAATGTCCATCCAGGTATTCTGTCCATTTTTTATTGGATTAAAAAAATATATTTTGGATATTAACTTCTTACCAGATATATGGTTTGCAAACATTTTTCCCTTCCTATAGCATGCCTTTTCATTTTGTTGATGTTTTCCTTTGCTGTGCAGGAACTTTTTAGTTTGATGTAGTCCCACTTTTTCTTGTTTATTTATTTCACGATATTTTTCAACTCCAAAATTTCTATTTTTTAAATGACTTATATGTTTGTTGACTGTCTCATTTTTCTCTTGTATTATTTTATCTATATCATGAAATTGCTTATATGTGTTCTCTTGTAGCTCTATGAGCATCTTCAGAAAAATTATTTTGAGTTCTTTGTTGGGCAAGTCCTATATCTTTATTTCTTTGGGGCCAATTACTGGGGATTTACTATATTCCTTTGGTGGAGTCATGTTTTCCTGATTCTTTGTGGTTCCTGTATTCTTGCATAGTTGTCTACACATTTGAAGAAGCAGTTAGCTGTTTTAGATTTCATGGACTGAGTTCAGTAAGGAAAGATCTTCAACTGCAGGTGGGGGGATGCTGAAGAGTGTCATGACCCATGTCTAATGGTGTGGGGCAAATGAGGGGGCATGTGGCAGAACCAGGTCTCAAGTATTGTGATTTGCCAGCTCAAGCCATTTCAGCCCACAGCATCAACAATTTCATGGTCTTTGGCAAATATTACAGGGGTCTGCAGAGACTTCAGAGGCTCTTGAGGTCCTTAGCATTGTTTCTAGGGTCAACTGGAAGGGACCAGAGCAATCAGTGATTTGGCCAGAGCTGGTGGTATACACAATCTTGGCCAAGGGCCTCAGCAGGTGTGTGTGTAGTGGCAGTGGCCAGTTGTAAAAACATAGGTAGCAGTGGGGGCCAGGGAAGACATCCAGGGCTAAGCCAGTTGTGGGCACACAGATAGCTTGGGGAACCTGACTGTCTGTGTGCACTACTATGGCTTCTGGGTTTTTTATAGCCATACAGCAGTGGAGGCTGGTAATAGGCTAGGGGTCTGTGGATAAATAGTTGGAGGGTTTAGCTACAGGTGAATGCAGTGGTGCAGGACAGTGACAGAAGACAGAGCCTCCTCTACAGAGGCCTGCAAACAGCTGTGAAGATTTGGCTATTGGCAGTGCTCTTCTATGACTGCATAGTCTCCTTCTGGGCATGTGCATGGCAGTAGAGGCTGGTGATGGGTTGAGTTGGAAGCATGCAGATGTACGAATGGAGGGGCTAGCCCTGAATGAGCGTATGGTGGTGGATGTTGGCCACGGGGATCTAGGCTGGTATTTTGCACTCCCATAGCCACACAGTCATAGGTTTGCTGCTTGTGTGGTTCTTGGGCTCCAGTGGTGGTGGTAGTAGGTGTGTGTGGTGGGGACTGAGGGGAGACATTAGCCATTGCAAATACCTGTGGGACAAAATCCATTGAAATTTGCGGGGTGTTCTCAGTGGCTGTGCTGGCCATTGGTTTCTTCAGTGATGAAAGCTGCTGTGGTCATCTGTGGAGCAGGTCATGGAACTACAGTCATTCACATCTGTGTGCTTATATTGGTAGGACCTGCTCTTTTTCCTTATTTCTAGCTGTATTTATATGTCCCAGCTTTATCTGTCTCTGGGTGGGGTGAAACCTAAGCAGATCCTTTATGGAGTGGAGGAAATGCTAACCCAACTCTCTTTTTACATGCCAGGGGAATTCTTTCTATCTGGGAAGTCCCAGTTTGGTGCTAAGTAACAGTTTGGTGCTAAGTAAGGCTTGGGGGATAGGATGATGTAGGCAAAAAGAAGCTTTTATTCCTCTCATTTTAAAGCAGTTAATTTTTCTCAAGTTTTTTTGTTTCAGTGTGTGGCTAAAGTTTTTTAAGTGGACTCTGGAACTCTCCCTGAGTTGTTTTCATTCATGGAAAACGTTTTAATGGTTGATCTTTGTGGAAGCATGGAAGCTGGGTCTCCTACTCTGCCATTTGATACATGTGAAAGAATTTTCATACCAAGTTTTTTGTTTTTTTTTTTTTGTAACAGCCCCCAAATTGAAGATCCTAAATATTTGTAGAGTAGGGTGGATAAACAAATTGTGGTTTATTTGTGGAGTGGAAAATCTTACCATAATGAAAAATTTAAAATAGCTACTCAGAATACCATTAACTTTTGAAATGTGATATTGATTGAAAGAAGCAAGTCATAAACACAGGGAGTGCTTTCATTTGTTATAAATTAAAATCTGGGAAAATATGTTGGTTAAGGATATTAAAAAATATAGAAAAGATATAAAGATGAAAAAAAAAAAAAACAGGATAGTAAGTTGAAGGAAAGCGTTGTGAATAGGGAGGGACACATAAAGAGCTTCTAGGATATTGGCAATCCCAGGTATCCAGTTGTTGATCTTGAGTGGTGGTTTGGTGGATGCTTGCTTTGTAATTATTCATTAAAATGTAAATATATTTTTATGTATGATTCAGTAAGCATGATTATAAAATATAAAATAATACTAAGGGGATTAATTTCTTTTTTTTAAATATGAAATTTATTGTCAAATTGATTTCCATACAACACCCAGTGCTCATCCCAACAGGTGCTCTCCTCAATACCCATCACCCACCCCCCCCTCCCACCCCCCACCAACCCTCAGTTTGTTCTCAGTTTTTAAGAGTCTCTTATGTTTTTGTTCCCTCCCTCTCTAACCTCTTTTTTTTTTTCCTTCCCCTCCCCCATGGTCTTCTGTTAAGTTTCTCAGGATCCACATAGGAGTGAAAACATATGGTATCTGTCTTTCTCTGTATGACTTATTTCACTTAGCATAACAGTCTCCAGTTCCATCCACATTGCTACAAAAGGCCATATTTCATTCTTCTCATGGCCAAGCAGTACTCCATTGTGTATATAAACCACAATTTCTTTATCCATTCATCAGTTGATGGACATTTAGGTTCTTTCCATACTTTGTCTATTGCCAATAGTGCTGCTATAAACATTGGGGTGCATGTGCCCCTTACATCAGAAATTTTGTATCCTTAGGATAAATACATAGTAGTGCAATTGCTAGGTCATAGGGTAGATCTATTTTTAACTTTTTGAGGAAGCTCTATGCTGTTTTCCACAGTGGCTGCACCAGTTTGCTTTCCCACCAGCACTATAGCATTCTATTTTATGGTTATGTATTAATTTATAATTCTCCCATAGATGTTCATATAGGTAATTCCTATATTTCTGTTTCTATGGGGAGTAACTCCTGTTAGCATATTTGTATAAACATAAACATGGAAACAACATGCATTTTTAGGACTGGCTAAATGAATTATGGTCCATTCATAGCAATGGCTTTTAAATAGAAAAACTTTTTTAAAAATAAATATTTTTTAAAACTTTAAAAAATAGAATAGCATTTAAAAAGAATAGCTTTACATAAACTCTTAGAGACATTTTCCTTGAGATTTAAGGGGATACAAGATAAAAGCATTTTAATTTATATTTTACCCCATTTTTATAATCCAGCTATGTATATGAATCCTAGATGCTATCTCTTAGAACTCGTCCAAAGAGGAAAAAAACTATCCATTGATAAGTGATATTCATTAAATATTAATAATTTTTATCAATTCATTAATAAGATACAACAGCTTTTATAAAAGAGATAAAAGGAGTCCCCCTTCCTCCACAATATGCAGCTAAATCTCCTGTTACCATTTTAACTACCTCAAACTTACCTCACAGGCCACCTTGTTAACCAGGGTACTCTTCTCAGGAAGAGGATCTTCACTGGAACATGTCAGTAAGACTTAGAAATGGAGGTGACTGGCTGGCTTAGTCAGTAGAGCATGCAACTCCTGATCTTGGGGTTGTGAGTCTAAGCCCCACATTTGGGTGTAGAGATTATTATTATTAAAAATAAAAAAAATCTAAAAAATAAAAGAAATGGGTTTCCTGATTTTTTTTTTTTTTTTTGGTTTTCAAATTATTCATAATAAGAACTTGAAGAATAACAATTGGTTGATTACTCAAGCTATTCCACCTGGTAATGGAAACATACTATTACCATCCATAGATTCTATGATACTGGGTAGAAATTCCTGGGTAGAAATTAGTAGAGTCATAGATGGGGGCCTGTCTTAGTTTGGACTGCTCTAACAAAATACTACAGATTGAGTGGAATAAACAACAGAAATTTATTTCTCACGATTCTGAAGGCTGAGAAGTCTGAGATCAGTGTTCCAGTATGGTTGAGTTCTGGTGAAAGCCTTCTTCCTGGTTTGCAGATGGCTCTTTTCTTGCTGTATCCTCAAATGATGGAAAAGTAGAGAAAGTAAGCAGACTCTGTTGTCTCTTATATCTCATATGCCTACTGATTTAATTACCTCTCAGAGGCCCCACCTCCAAGTGTCATCATATTGGAGATTAGAGTTTGAACAGATGAATATTGGCCCATAGCAGGGCCTATTCTCCCTCTTGTGAAGTGTGATGGAAATAACAGTTTGTGTTCTTTATAATCCTTTACTATATCCAGGGCATAATTTTACATCACACCCTATGCTATTAGCAAATTAACCTTAAAAAGTCATATGGTAGGGGCACCTGTGTGGCTCAGTCAGTTGAGCATCCAACTCTTGATTTTGGCTCAGGTCATGATCTCACAGTTCATGGGTTTCAGTCCCGTGTCGAGCTCTGTGCTGACAGTGTGGAGCCTGCTTGGGATTCTCTCTCCCTTTCTCTCTGCTCTTCCCCTGCTTGCACGCTGTCTCTCTCAAATAAAGTTAAAAAAGGTGATATGGTATAATATTTTATGGAAACATTTTATGTTATTCTCCCTTGCCTATAAAAAATTCTAAATTTGATTCTTCAAAAGTTAACTTCTTTCAGTATACCCTTTGAATATTTAAGGAGTATTGATCCTCCTAAAGCAGTTTCTGATTTACTTGTTTTCTTTGTATATTTGACTTAGTTGGTTCCCATGATATATGTTGCACATTTCTACCTTTCCTATCTTTACTTCTGATGTTTGCTTGTCTTCCTACTAATTAAGGTCTGTCCCTTCCTTAAGACTCAGCTGATCTCTATCCTTCTCCTTTCTCTTCTCAGCTCCTAAACATTTATTATATTTCTCTATACCACTATTTTGACGTGTGGAATAGAAATAAATATAACTGATACTTAGGAACTGTGGAATGCTTCCATATTATTTAACATTATCCGTGTATATTTATTTTATGTTTGGTTTATCTAGCAGCACACTTAATGAAGGGACTGTCCTCTCTCATATGCTTTTTGTCACAAGATTGAAGAATCTTGTATTATTACCCTGAGAGTTCATTGATTATATGGATTCTCATTATGCTGGTTTCTTTTTAAGTAGCATTTTAGTTAAACTTTTCAGTTATTTGATTCAGGTGGAAAACTTAACAAGCTTGTTAGGGTCTTCCCATAGACCTTATTGATTTAGTGGCATCATCCAAAGCAGTTTTTTCTTAGAATCTTAGAGTCCTCTTATATGCAATGTTATAAGGAGTTCACACACACATTGACCTCAATCCAATTTTGTCACTTAATAGATGCATAGTTTTGATCATAGCTTTAACCTCTCTGAGGCTCAATTTATTTATTTGAAAATGGTAAGAATATCTTCTTTTTTGGTTATTTTGAAGATTAAAAGAATGTAAAGTAGCAAAGTGACATATTGGGTATTTAATAAAATGGAAACTATTTTTATCATAAGCATTTTGTTCTTTGGATACACTTGTGACTTTGCTGTGTCTTCATGTTTGTCTAGTTCTCACACATATAGCAGTGATTTATATCAGCGTAGAGGTATAAATTCAGCCATTTGTAATACCTTTGAATGTTTTCCCTTTTTTTCACAATAGAAACTGCTTGTTCACTGACTAACCGATTGAATGTCATGTTGAAAATGTTTGAAAAACAGTCACATATGTTGGAGAGGTAAGCTTTTAAAATAACTCCTTTTCCTAATTATGAAAATGAGTATACATTTATTTTAAAAAATTGGAAACAAGATTGTTAAAAAAGTTTGGTGTTCTTATATAAACTTTTATGATATGTATAATTTAAAAATTTTTAATTATAATCATGTAGAATTTCAAATTGTATAGCCACAATAGAAAACAGTATGTCAGTTTCTAAAAAAAAATTAAAGTACAATTACCCTATGATCCAGTAATTTCATTTCTAGATATATGCCCTGCAAAATTGAAATCAGGGTCTCAAAGATATTTATACACCCATGTTTACTGTAGCATTATTTACAATAGCAAAGGGTGGAAGCAACCCAAGTGTCCAACAGGTAAATAGATAAATAAAATGTGATATATACATACAATGGGATATTTTTTAGTCTTAAAAAGAAAGAAATTCTGACATATGGTACATGAATGAACCTTGAGGACATTATACTTAGTAAAATAACCCAGTCACAACAAGGCAAAGTTACATGATTTCACGTATATGAGGAACCAGGAATAGTCACTGTGGATTACCTATAGTTCTTTCAGGTGGCTAAGATTATATTAGTTACAAAATTGGTATGTTGAAAAAGCATGTCTTGTAGAATGAAATCACAAAGGAATTTTTTTTTTCAACCTTTATTTATTTTTTGGGACAGAGAGAGACAGAGCATGAACGGGGGAGGGGCAGAGAGAGAGGGAGACACAGAATCCAAACAGGCTCCAGGCTCTGAGCCATCAGCCCAGAGCCCGACACGGGGCTCGAACTCACGGACGCTTAACCGACTGCGCCACCCAGGCGCCCCACAAAGGAATTTTTATTTGGACACTTTGGGTTCATTTATATTTGCTAATTGGGGCTCATTTTCCTCCTGCTCCAGGACAAAAACTGAGGTAGGACCATGACTTTTTTGATCACTTTTAACTAATAATTAATTTAAATTTAATTTAGAAACACTGTACAAATTGGGAAATTAAAATTCTATGTCAAATATTACAGTCAATATTTTAATTTTTATTCAAAGTTAAGACTTTTCTCCCTTTCCCCTCACCCAGTATCCCAGCTGGTGCCTCCTTGAGGTTATGATTAGCTTTTCTTTTTCATTACCTCCTTTCTGACTAACTAATTACAGTTTCTGTTCTCCATGTGTTTGGGAAGAGAGGAAATAAAGGTAACGTATACAGGAAAAGTCTTACTTGACTGTCACTGCCTTCTTTTGCCATAATTACAGATAACACATACCAAATTTTCTAAGCATTCTTCTTATAGTGCCTCTCACTAGGCTTGAGATCAGGGCAAACATATTCTCCTCTCAAGGGTTTGGATATGGCTCAAGACACCCAATAGCTACCTGCAGAGAAATACCCTTTCTAAATCTTCTTTCCTAACCCTTTTATATTGTCTACATCAGTGAAAGGTTTTAGTGTACTTTCTTGGCTGCCAACTTTTTTAAAGTGCAAATGGTCATCTGCCTCACCTATTACTATTACTGGGAGTTTAGGATCTCTGTAAATGCTTCCTTTAACAACTTGTTACAGTCACATCCTTGAAAATTCTGTTAAATATAGGGTGTGGCAAAAGTCTTAGCATAGTTTTAAATTTTAATAACTTCAGAACTATAATGATACAATTGTTCAAAAAACATTTTGAAATTTGATTATATATGTTTCTTTCACACTTATTTAAAAATTCTGAATAATAAACTTTTTTTTTCAGTTAAATTTTTTTGTTTAGGTCCGCATTTTCCATATTCAGAGGGACTGCAACAAATTAATTTATTGTTCAAAGTTCACAAAACTAAGTATATTAAAGAAATGGAAATAATTAAACTTTCAAAGGTTTAATTTTTTTTGTAAGTCTGTAGCATTTATATTTCTGAGATCATTGAAGCTAAAACTATACTAAAACTTTTAGAACATTCTCTGTTGAACTTCTACCATGTGACTGAGTGCTTGGGACAAAATCCCTACTCAGAGCAAAAGACTTACTGAACCTCACAACAGCACTATGGCTCAATCTCAGAAACAGTTATAAACCAGACCGTGAACACTTTGAAGATACTGTTTTTTCCTCTTAACATGAGCTTCATTTTCTTCTAGTGCATATCTCTTGTTTCTTTCTATTTTCTTTTTTGTTTATTTTTTGCCTATAGGTGGGAATCCATGATTGCTGGCAATTCCTAAGGTTTAGTCTTTCAGTCACTCTGAAAGATAGTATTTGGATTTTCCAAATCTAAAAGTCCTAGGTGAGAAAATCATTGGTGCAACTTGGAGACAGGTTCCTATTTCTGAACTGACCAATCAACTGTAGCTAAAGACTTATGGTCCTATGAGCTCTCTCAGAAATTATATTGATTCAGAGGGGTATATTGATTCTGGTAGTTCCCAGAAAACAGAGGCGGGGGCTACTGAGGTGCTCAGTGATGAGCATGTTAATATAGGATAACATAGGAAAAAGGAGTGTACTTCATTATTGTGTGTGAATTATACACTAGCATGACAGGGCAATTATCCTGGTCTTTTGGGAAGCTAATAGACTTATTCTTCAGGGTCTGGTCACTTCACTATCTAGGTGTTGGTCTGTGGATATTGGGAAGGGGAAAAGCAAGCATAGACCCAGTGGACCTTGAAAAGTTCTTTCTTCAATTATGGGAAAAATTGGGATTCCAATTAGAGATTGGATAATAGGACGGTTTGTGAAGGCATAATACCTCTTTGGTGAACAGAGTGCTGAGAGCTGGTGTCCAGTGTTGCGGATGTCAACATTGGTGAGAACATTGCCCATCGCCAAGATCATGTGTGGTCCTGAAGGCAAATAGGCCCATTAAGAAATCCATCATGAGGTTTTCTTTCTAATGAGACATAGGGGTCAGAAGTAAGGGTAGTAGCCTGTCTTGCTTTTCAAGCTGTAGCCCCGTACATGTATCACAGGTAGTTGTAGTTATATCAAAGGAGGAGGAGTCATAGTGTCCAGGCAGAGCACTGGCAAGGTAAAAGTATCCATTTGGCCCAAACATAATGACAGCTTTTTTCTTCACACCTTCAAAAAACTGAATCTAATGTTGATTACAGCCCTAAATGTAAGAAAACAAAACCGTACATATAGGGAAGGCATTTTACTCTATCAAAATTAAAAACATCTTATTCAAAAGGAATCAAAGTTAAAAGATAAGCAGTGAACTGTGAGAAAATATTTGTGCATGTACAATAGAGTGGAGTGATAATAGGAATATATAATTCTTAAAAAAGGCAAAAAACCCTAAAAAATAGGCAAAGCAGGGGCACCTGGGGTGGCTCAGTCGTTAAGCCTTGGACTCTGGTTTCTGCTCATGGTTTCATGGGTTCGAGCCCCACATTGGACTCTGTGTTGATGGTGTGGAACTTGCTTGGGATTTTCTCTCTCTCCCTGTGTCTCTGCCCCTCCCCCACTCATGGTGTCTCTCTCTTTCTCTCAAAATAAATAACCTTAAAAAAAATAGGCAAAGCTTATAGATAATTTAAGGAAGAAACAAACAAAAAAAAAGTGGCCAATAAATGTTTTAGGGGATACTCAGTCTGACTTGTGATTAATGAAATACAAAGCAAAACAGCAGTGATGTATTTTTTTTGCCATTGGTTTAACAACAAGTAAACATTTTCCTATAGCAAATCTTGATGGAGATGTAGTACAATGAATACTTTTAAAAAATCAGTACAATAGGAATTGCCCATTTTCCAGGACAATTTAGCAAAATTTACTTAAAAAATAGAGTTTTAAATCTATCTTAGATAAAGGAATATGTTCAAGGAGACATATGTAAAAAGGAACTTATCATATGCTTGTGACAATAGCAAAAAAATAGAATTCCAATTTTTGTTAGTAGGAGTATGGCCCAATAATCTATGATAAAAGGATTATATGAGAATACTATAAACAACTGTATGACAACAAATTAAATAACTTACATGATATGGACAAATTTCTAGAAGGACACAAACTAAATTGATTCAAGAAGAACTTGAAAATCTGAATGGAACTTTAACAAGTGAAAAGAATTAATTAGTACTTAATTTAGTTTCCACCAAGAAATGCTCAAGCCAAAGGGCTTCAGTGGTGAATACTAGCAAATATTTAAAGAAGAATTAATACCATCCCTTCACAAGCTTTTCCAAAAAGTAGAAGAGGAGTTAACACTTAACTTATTTTGTGAGACAAGAATGTTATTATATTCTAATTACTAGAGTATTACTGTAACATCAAAATCAGACAATACTATCACAAGAAAATAAAACTGTAGACCAATATGTTGTGAATATGAATGCCAAAGTTCTCAGCAAAACACTAGCAAATTGAATCCAGTATTATATAAAATGGATTACACACCACAAGCAAGTAGAATTTATCCCAGGAATGTAAAGTTGGTTTTAAATGCCAATATCAATTAATGTAATACCGAATACTGATTGGATGAAGGAGAAAAAAGATCACATGATCAGCTTACTAGACAAAGTAAAAGCATTTGACAAAATCCAAGCATTTCATGATAGGAATACTTCACAAACTAGGAACAGAAGAGTGCTTCCTTAATCTGATCTAGGCTAACTACTACCAAAACCCATAGCTAACACTATACTTAATGGTGAAGAACTTAATAAATTCTAAGATCAGGAACAAGACAGGACATCTCACCACATCTATTCATCATTGTAGTACAAGTTCTATCCAGGGCAATTAGAGAAGACAAGGAGTGAAAGGTGTTCATATCGGGAAGGAAGAAGTAAAACTCCTTTTTGTAGATGTCATGATCTTGTGTATAGAAAATCTTAAGGGATCTGCTAAAAACGATTTGAAGAAACAAATGAATTCATCTTTTGCATTACACCAGATTCATAAATAAAAATCAATTGTATATCTATATACTAACTGTTATGGGTTGAATTGCTCCCCCCGCCAAAATTATGTTGAAGCTCTAACTCCCAGCACCTCATATTGATTTAATTAATTAATTAATTAATTTTTAAAGTTTATTTAGTTTTGAGAGAGAGACAGAGAGAGTTAGCAGGGGAGGGTCAGAGAGAGGGAGAGAGAGAATCCCAAGCAGGCTCCACACTATCAGCACAGAACCTGACGTGGAGTTGAAACTCACCAACTGTGAGATCATGACCTGAGCTGAAACCAAGAGTAGGATGCTCAACTGACTGAGCCACCAGGGTACCCCTGAACTTATTTTTAAATAGGGTCATTGTAGACATAATTAGTTAAGATGAGGTCATACTGGGGTAGGATGGGCCCTTAATCCAATATGACTGGTATCCTTGTAATAATTGGAGAAGACAGTATAGAAAGAGGGAAGAAGTTACGGAGGCAGAGATTGGATTTGTGCTACTACGATCCGGAGAATACCAGGCACTACTAGGAGTTGAAAGAGGCAAACAAGGATTCTCCTCTAGAGGTTCTAGAAGGAGCATGGCCCTAAGAACTGAATTTTAGATTTGTAGTCTCCAGAACTGTGAGAGCATAAAATATTTGTAGTTTTAAGTTACCCAGATTGTGATACTTTGTTACAGCAGCCCCAGGAATCAATGTAATACACTAAAGATGAACATTCCAAAAGTGAAATTAAAAAAAAATCCATTTAAAATACCACCAAAGACAACAAGACTGAATTTAACAAAAGAAGTGTAAGACTTGTGCACTGAAAACTACAAAACATCATTGAAAGAACTTAAAGAAGACCTAGTTAAATGGATAGACATTCCATTTTCATGGACTGTTAGACTTAATAATCTTAAAATGGCAGTGTTCCCCAAACTGATCTAGAGATTCAATGCAATCTCTTTCAAAATGCCAGCTTTCTTATTGCATGAACTGACAAGCTGATCCTAAAATTCATGTGGAAATACAAGGAATCCAGAAGAACCAAAGAAATCTTAAGAAGAACAAAGTTGAAGGATTCACATTTAACTAATTTTAAAACTTAATACAGGGCTGTAGTAATCAAGACAATGTGGTACTGGCATAAAGTTATATCTACATACATCAATGGAATAAACTTGAATGTCCAGAAATAAACCCTTACATTTATGGTCAATTAATTTTTTAATAGTCTTTTAAAAATATTTTAATTTTATTTTTTTATTCAAGTATAATAAAAATACAGTGTTATATTAGTTTCAGGTGTACAATATAATGATTCAGTAATTCTATACATTACTCGGGGTACTCTTAATCCCCTTTATTTCAGCCATTTACCCACCCACCTCCTCTCTGGTAACCACCAGTTTATTCTCTATATTTAGGGGTTTGTTTCTTGGTTTGTTTCTTTCTCTTTTTTCCCTTTGTTTATTTATTTTGTTTCTTAAATTCCACATGAGTAAAATCATATGGTATCTGTCTTTGACTTTCACTTAACACTGTACCTTCTAGATCCATGTTGTTGCAAATGGCAGGATTTCATTCTTTATATGGCTGAATAATCCACTGTATGTGTGTATATGTACATATACAAATGTCTTCTTTATCAATTTATCTATTGATAGAGACTTTGCTACTTTCATAGTTTGGCTATTGTAAATAATGCTGCAATAAATATAGGGGTGCATCTACTATTCAAATTAGTATTTGTGTATTCTTTGGTTAAATACCCAGTAGTGTAATTACTGGATTGTAAGATAGCTCTATTTTTAATTTTTTGAGGAATCTCCATACTGTTTTCCACAGTGGCTACATCAGCTTGCATTCCACCAAAAGTACACAAGGGTTTTTTTTTTCTCTACATCCTCATCAGCACTTGTTATTTCTTGTGGTTTTGATTTTAGCCATTCTAACAGATGTGAGGTGATATCTAATCGTGGTTTTGATTTCCATTTCCCTGATGATTAGTGATGTTGAACATCTTTTCATGTGTCAGTTTTCTATGCTTATGTCTTTGGAAAAATGTCATTCATGTACTTTGCCCATTTTAAAATCAGATTATATATTTTTTGGTGTTGACTTGTATAAGTTCTTTATATGTTTTGAATATTAATCCTTTATTGGATATATCATTTGTGGAAAGGATAGTCTTTTTAATAATTGGTACTTGGGCAACTGGATATCTATATGCAAAAGAGCCTTTTAGAAGAAACACAGGAATAAATCTTTGTGACGTTGAGTAATGTAATGGTTTTTTAAATAGGACACCAAAAGTACAACCAAAAAATGAGAAGAAAATAGGTAAGTTGACTTTCATAAAATTAAAAACCTTTGTACTGCAAATGATACATTAAGCATATGAAAAGACAACACCTAGAATGTGAAAACTATTCGCAAATCATATATTTGATAAGGAACTTGTATCCAGAGTATATAAAGAATTCTTATACCTGCATAATAAGAAGATAAATAACACAATTTAAAAATGGACAAATAATCTGAAAAGACATTTTATGAAGCAAGATATACTAATGGCTGATAAGCACATGAAGTGATGCTGAACATCATTAGCCTTTAGGGAATTTCAAATAAAAATTACAATGATATACCACTTCACATCGATTAGGATGGCTGTAATAAAAAAAGATGACAATAACAATTGTTGGCAAGGATTTAGAGAAATTGGGACCCTTATACGTTGCTGGTGGGAATTGAAGTGGTGTGTCTGCTATGGAAACCAGTTTGTCAGTTCCTTAAAATGTTAAATACAATGTCAATATATGACCCAGCAATTCTGTTCCTAGGTTTATACCTGAGAGATGGAAAACATATGTACAAGCAAAAACTTGTACATGGATGTTCATAGTAGCATTATTCATAATAGCCCCAAAGTGGAAATAATCTAAATGCCTATATGGATTATGGATAAATCAAATGTGTACAATGGAATAATATTTGGCAATACCAAGGAACATAGTACTGATATATGCTACAACATGGATGAATCTTGAAAACAGTACAGTAAGTGTAATAAACCAGTTTCAAAAGACCACATATAATTTTATTTGTATGAAATATCCAGAATAGACAAATCTATAGATATAGGAAATTAGATTAGTGCCTGCCAGGTTTGGGGACAGTGTTGGGAAGAATAGGGAGTGACTGCTAATTGGTACAGGGTTTCTTTTTGAGGTAATCAAAATGTTCTAAAATTAAATAGTGGTAATAGTTGCTCAACTTGGTGAATATATGAAAAACCATTGAGTTGTATACTTTAAATGAGTGAATTGTATGTTATGTTAATTATATCTTAAAGCTTTAAAAAATTTGGATTATAATAAGTAACTCATTTGTCCAAAATAAAAATCTATAGTTTACCCATACCTTGGAACAGTTTTTGGCAAACTTCAGCCCATGAGTCAAATCTAGCCAAGTCCTTTCATTTACCTATCATTTATGCCTGGTTTTGCAGAGTTGGGCAGTGGTGACAGTTCATCTGGCCTGTAAAGTCTAAAATATTTACTATCTGGCTCTTTATAGAAAAAGTTTGCTAAATCCTGCTATGGAATAAGAAGTGGTACTTAGAAGGAGTGAGATACATCTATGTTTACCAATATAAATAGATCTCAGACATTGTGTGAAGTGAAAATAATAAGTTTAGGACAATATATACATTGCTGTAATTTACATGAAAAAGAAAACAAGGCAGTCACCCAACCTACTAACAAAAATTATAGAATCAAATAGATATATGTAGTATTATATAAATGTATTGAACAGGTTCTGAAAAGATACACAGCAATCTAATAATATCTCTAGAGAGAGCACTGGATTTTTGGAATAATGGTCAAAGTGTATTCTAACATTATTTACATTATTTTAAATTTTTTCAAAGAAAATATATAAGTATGTTACATAAATAAAAATATGAATATAAAATGATAATACATTACAGATATTTTTGGTTTGTTTTTCAGAGCTGTGAATGATCAAGGTTTGTTAGAGGATGTAAGTATAGCACTCTCAGTTTGAAATTGCACTCTGCCTGTGAAAATATTAGTAGAGTCTAGAAATTGTCAGGATGCATAATCTTCAATAAAGGTTTAGTGCTTCCTAAGTTTATTCAAGAAATTTCTATGTATATGTGAGCTGGAAAGCTTTGTCTTTTTTTATTTTACTAGACTTTATTGTCACTCAAAAACACTTCACTTCTAAAATATTGAACTATAATACCCCATGTTCTTCTACATTTCCATTTATTGTTACTTCTAGCTCCTTTGCCTCTTTCAGCCCCAATTGTAGTTCATTATGCAGATTAATATCAATGGTTCATTATTTTTTTTTCTTAAAATTTTTTTTTTCAACGTTTATTTATTTTTGGGACAGAGAGAGACAGAGCATGAACGGGGGAGGGGCAGAGAGAGAGGGAGACACAGAATCGGAAACAGGCTTCAGGCTCCGAGCCATCAGCCCAGAGCCTGACGCGGGGCTCGAACTCACGGACCTCGAGATCGTGACCTGGCTGAAGTCGGACGCTTAACCGACTGCGCCACCCAGGCGCCCCAATGGTTCATTATTTCATGAGTTCATGGAGACTTTCTTACTTTAATAATTAAGTGCCCAAATAGCTTCTCTGTGATGAAACATATGATTTTCTTTTTAAAAAATATTTATTTATTTTTGAGAGGGAGGGGGAGAGAGAGAGAGAGTCATTGTCATTTGGAGAGAGAGAGAGAGACAGAGAGTCCAAAGCAGGCTCTGCATTGTCAGCACAGAGTCCAACATGGGGCTCGAACTCAGGAACAGTGAGATCATGACCTGAGCTGAAGTCTGGCACTCAACCTACTGAGCCACCCAGGTGCCCCTGTATGATTTTCATTATTACTAAAATTATATTCTTTGTTTTTAGAAATACAAAGAAATGCAAAGTAATTTCCAAGTGTTATTAGAGGAGAAATTGGTGCTGGAAAATGAACTACAAAAGTTGAAGACTACAGAGGTTAGTTCAATTTTAGTGTCTGAAAATGGAAGAATACCTAAAAAGCCTTATTATTGTAGGACAGACGTCAAAGATATATTTAAATGTTTTATAACACATTTTTGATATTAATTATAGATAATAGCTATGCTGTGAAAGTAAAATAACGCTATTTTCTAAATTACCATATTAGCTATTAAAACCAGATACTATGAAAAACAGACATAAAATTTAAACATTCCACAAGACATTTCTAGGCCAAATATTTATTTATTAAAATATCAACAAATTAGATTTTTCAAATATATTTTATTTTTTAAAGGTTTTTAAAAATTCTAGTTATTTAACATAAAGTATATTAGTTAAGATGTACAATTTAGTGATTTAACCCTTACATGCAACACCTGGTGCTGATCACAAGTGCGCTCAGTCCTCATCACCTATTTAACTTGTCCTGTACGCACCTCCTCTTTGGTAACCATCAATTTGTTCTTTATAGTTAAGAGTCTGTTTCTTAGTTTTCCTCTCTCTGTTTTAACCCATGATCCTTTGTTTTGTTTCTTAAGTTCCACATATGAGTGAAATCCTATGGTATTTTTCTTTCTCTGACTGACTTATTTTGCTTAGCATAATACTGTCTTGTTGCAAATGGCAAGAATTCATTCTTTTTTAATGGCTGAGTAATATTGCACTGTATATATCTATATATCTATATCTCTATATCTATATCTATATCTATATCTATATCTATATATCTATATCTATCTATATCTATATCATCATCTATATCATCATCTATATCTATATCTATCTAGATATAGATATACATATACATATAGATATGCTATATATAGATATGGGGTGTGTGTGTATATATATATGTATATATATGTGTATGCATATGTATATGTATATATATGTGTATATATATATATATATATATATATATATATATGCACACACACACACACACACACACACCCCATATCTTCCTTATTCATTCATCAGTCAGTGGACATTTGGGCTCTTTCCATAATTTGGCTCTTGGTTGATGATAGAGGTGCATGTATCCCTTTGAATTCCTATTTTCATATTCTCTGGATAAATATCTAGTAGTGTAAATAGTGGATCATAGGGTAGTTTTATTTTTAACTTTTGAGGAACCTCCATGCTGTTTTCCAGAGTGGCTGCACCAGTTTGCATTCCCACCAACAATGCAAGAGGGTTCTCCTTTCTCTGCATCCTCACCAACACCTGTTGTTTCTTATGTTGTTAATTTTAGCCATTCTGACAGATATGAGGTGGTACCTCATTGTAATTTTGATTTCTATTTCCCTGATGATGAGGGATGTTGAGCATCTTTTCATGTGTCTGCTGGCCATCTGGATGTCTTCTTTGGAAAATGTCTATGTCTTCTGCCCATATTTTAACTGGATTATTTATTTTGGCTATTGAGTTTTATAAGTTCTTTATACATTTTGGCTACTAAGCCTTTATCAGGTATATCATTTGCAAATATTTTGTTCCATTCTGTAAATTGCCTTTTAGTTTTGTTGATTGTCTCCATCACTGTGCAGAAGCTTTTTATCTTGATGAAGGCCCAGTAGTTTATTTTTGTTTTTGTTTCTGTTGTCTCAGGTGATGTGTGTACTAAGACCTTGCTACGGGTGAGGTCAAGGAGGGTCCTGCTTGTGTCTCCTCCAAGACTTTGTTTCCTTTCTCATATTTAGATCTTTCATCCATTTTGAATTTTTGTGTATAGTGTAAGAATGTGATCCAGTTTCATTCTTCTGCATGTCACTGTCCAGTTTTCCCAACACCATTTGTTTTCTCCTCTAGGATTTTAATGGTTTCCTGTCTCACATTTAGGTCTTTCATCCATTTTCAATTTATTTTTGTGTATGGTGTTAGAAAGTGGTCCATTCTTACAGCACCATTTGCTGAAGAGACTATCTTTTTTCCCATTGATTATTCTTTTCTGCTTTGTCAAAGATTAGTTGACCATACAGTTGTGGGTCCATTGTGGGTTTTCTATTCTGTTCCATTGACCTATGTGTCTGTTTTTGTGCCAGTACCATAATGTCTTGATGATTACAGCTTTGTAGTACAGCTTTAAGTCTGGAATTGTGATGCCTCCCACTTTGCTTTTTCTTTCTTTCTTTTCTTTTTTTTCTCTTTGCAACATTACTTTGGATGGTTGGGGTCTTTTGCGGTTCCATACAAGTTTTAGAATTGTTTGTTTTAGCACTGTGAAAAATGTTGTTGGTACTTTGATAGGGATTGCATTAAATGTGTAGATTGCTTTGGATAGTATGGACATTTTAACAATGTTTGTTCTTCCAGTGCATGAGCATGGAATATTTTTTCATTTCTTTGTGTCTTCAGTTTCTTTCACAAGTGTTCCTTAATTTTCAGAGTACAGATCTTTTGCTTCTTTGCTTAGGTTTATTAATGGGTATCTTATGGGTTTTGGTGCAATTGTAAATGGGATCAATTTCTCGATTTCTGTTTCTGTTGCTTCATTACTGGTGTACAGAAATGCAACTGATTTCTGTACATTGATTTTGTATCCTGCAACTTTGCTGAATTCATGTATTAGTTCTAGCAATTTTTTGGTGGAGTCTTTCAGGTTTTCTGCATAGAGTATCGTGTCATCTGCTAAGAGTGGAAGTTTGACTTCTTCCTAGCCAATTCGGATGTCTTTTCTTCTTTATGAAAATGAGGCGAGGACATCCAGTACTATGTTGAACAGTGTTGAGAGTGGACATCCCTGTCATGTTACTGAACTTAGGGGGAAATCTCTCAGTTTTTCCCCATTGAGATGATATTAGTGGTGGGTCTTTCATATATGGCCTTTATGATGTTGAAGTATGTTCCTTCTATCCCTACTTTCTTGAGGGCTTTTATCAAGAATAGATTCTTTATTTTGTCAAATGCTTTTTCTGCATCTATTGAGAAGATTATATGGTTCTTATCCTTTCTGTTATTAATGTGATGTATCATGTTGAGTGATTTACAAATATTGAACCAGCCCTGCAGCCCTGGAATAAATCCCACTTGATCATGGTGAATGATGCTTTGTATGTGCTGTTGTATTTGATTTACTAGTATCTTTTTGAGAATTTTTGCATCTGTGTTCAGCAGGGATATTGGCCTGTAATTCTCCTTTTCAGTGGGGTCTTTGCATGGTTTTGGAATGAAGGTAGTGCCTGCCTAATATAATGAGTTTGGAAGTTTGCCTTCCGTTTCTATTTTTTGGAACAGTTTGAGAAAAATAGGCATTAACTCTTTAACTGTTTGATAGAATTCCCCTGGGAAGCCATCTGGCCCTGGACTCTTGTTCATTGGGAGATTTTTGATTACTAATTCAATTTCTTTGCTTGTTATGGGTCTTTTCAAATTTTATATTTCTTCCTGTTTCAGTTTTGGTAGTTTATATGTTTCTAGGAATTTTATCCATTTTCTTCCAGATTGCCTAATTTGTTGGCATATAATTTTTCATAATCTCTTTTAATTGTTTGTACTTCTGTGGTGTTTGGTCATGATGTCTCTTTCTTTTGAGGTTTTATTTATTTGGGTCCTTTCTCCCCCCCTCCCTCTCTCTCTCTCTCGCTTTTTAATAAGTCTGCCTAGGGATTTATTGATTTTGTTAATTCTTTCAAAGAACTAGCTCCCAGTTTTGTTGATCTGTTCTAATGTTTTTTTTTTTAATTTCTATTTCATTTATTTCTGCTCTAATCTTTATTATTTACCTTTTTCTGTTTGTTTTAGGCTTTATTTGCTGCTCTTTTTCCAGCTCCTTTAGGTGTAAGGTTAGATTGTGTATTTGAGACTTTTCT
This sequence comes from Puma concolor, assembly GCF_028749965.1. NCBI lineage: Eukaryota > Metazoa > Chordata > Mammalia > Carnivora > Felidae > Puma > Puma concolor. The sequence goes on along the minus strand of NC_141673.1, from coordinate 113,730,669 downwards.
TGCTTTTTGGGTAAGAGCTGTATTGCTATATTCTCCCCTGTTAATGACCACCTTTGCTGCATCCTGGAGGTTTTGGACTGTTGTGTTTTCATTTCCATTGCTTCCATGCATTTTTTTTTTTTAATTTTTTTTTTCAATGTTTATTTATTTTTGGGACAGAGAGAGACAGAGCATGAACGGGGGAGGGGCAGAGAGAGAGGGAGACACAGAATCGGAAACAGGCTCCAGGCTCCGAGCCATCAGCCCAAAGCCTGACGCGGGGCTTGAACTCACGGACCGCGAGATCGTGACCTGGCTGAAGTCGGACGCTTAACCGACTGCGCCACCCAGGCGCCCCTTCCATGCATTTTTTAATTTCTTCTTTAATGTTTTATTTTTTTATTTGAGAGAGAGATAGATAGGGAGGTAGTGAGCGAGCTGGAGCAGGGGAGGGGCAGAGAGAGATGGGGCAGAATATTTGAAGTGGGCTCTGTGCTGACTGACAGCAGAGAGCCTGATGTAGGTCTCAAACTCATGAACCATAAGATCATGTCCTGAGCTGAAGTTGGGTGCTTAACTGACTGAGCCTCCTGGCACCCCTATTTCTTCTTTAATTTCCTGGTTAGCCCATTCATTCTTTAGTAGAATGTTCTTCAACCTCCATGTGTTTGTGGTCTTTCCAAAATTTTTCCTGTGGTTGATATCAAGTTTCATAGCATTGTGCAGTCTGAAGATACCCATGGTAGGATCTCAAAATTTTCTACTGGTTGAGGGCTGACATGTGACCCAGTATGTGATCAATTCTGGAGAATGTTCTGTGTACACTTTAAAAGAATTTGTATTCTTCTGCTTTAGGATGAAATACTCTGAATATATCTTTTAAGTCTATCTTGTCCAGTATGCCATTCAAAGCCATTGTTTCCTTGTTGGTATTCTGCTTACATGATCTGTCTATTGTTGTAGGTGTGTTGTTAAAGTCCCCTACTATTCTTGTATTATTATCAATGAGTTTCTTTAAGTGTTTTTTTACTAATATACTTGGCTGATTTCAAGTTGGGAGCATAAATATTTAAAATTGGTATATCTTTTTGTTGGATAGACTCCTTTATTATAATGTAGTGCCCTTCTTCATCTCTTATTACAGTCTTTGGTTTAAAATTGAGTTTGATATAAGTATGGCTACTCCACCTTTCTTTTGAAATCCATTAGCAAGAAAAATGGTTCTCTGTACCCTCACTTTCAATCTGGAAATGTCTTTGGTTCTAAAATGAGTCTCTTGTAAGCAGCATATTGATAGGTATTATTTTTGTATCCATTCTTATACCTTATGTCTTTGATTGGAGCATTTAGTCCATTTGCATTCAGTCATTATTGGTAGGTATGAATTTAGTGCCATTGTAAAGTCAGTATTCCTATAGATTGTCTCTGTTCCTTTCTAGTCTTTGTTGCTTTTGGTCTCTCTTTCCTACTCAAAGAGTCCCTTTTAACATTTCATGTAGAGCTGGTTTAGCGTTCACAAAACTCCTTTAGTTTTTGCTTGTCTTGGAAAATCTTTATCTCTCCTTTTATTCTGAATGACAGCCTTGCTGTATAAAGTATAAATGTTTCAGATTTTTATGCTATTTTAATTGCTATCCATTAAAAAATATTTTTAAACTGTCATTAGAGAAGTGTAATAAATTTTGTTTACTTAATTTTGTATCCAAAGTATATGTGACTAATAATAGCCTAAATTTTCTTGCTTTCCAATTGTAATACTGTTTCTTTTTCTTGCCTGGCTAAACTAGCAAAGACCTCTAGAATGATATTGAATAGACATGATGAGAGTAGGTATTTTTCCATTTGTTCCTGATTTTAAAAGGAAATATTCTTGTTTCTATGGTCATTCAGCCTGCTCTTTCTTTCTCTTTCAATATTGTTTATCAGGTTAAAATATTTTTCTTCTTTTCATAATTTGCTAAATATTTTTTTCATGCTCTATAAAATTCTTTCAGCCTCTGCCTACTTCCCAATTCTGAAACCACTTCTACATTTTTAGTTATATGTTACAATAGCACCACACTTCCAGGTAACAAAATCTTTATTACTTTTTAATTTGCTGCTCAATTGCTTGCTTTATAGTAAAGGGTTTACAGTCTTGTTTTAAAACTTTACTTAAGAACCTTTAAGACTGTACTTAAGAACCTTAAGATAATGTGCTTTGTCCTTTTCCAGCCTGAGTACCACTATTTTCATACATTTTACTATCTATGGTATAAGCTGCACAACACATTGTTATTAGTTTAGCTGTAAACTATTACCTTTTAAAGAGATTTAAATAATAAGGAAAACAGTCTTTATATTTATTTACTCATTTAATTATCATTTATGTTGGTCTTTAATTTGTATATTTCCTTATTTCTGTCTAGTGTCATTTTTCTTGTGCTTAAAGGATTCTTCATAATTTTTGTTATTGTTGTTCAGGTCTGCAGCTGATTCATTCTTTCAACTTTTTGATTTCTGAAAAAACTTTTTTTTTTTTTATTCAGTTTTAAAACATATTTTCTCTGGACAAAGAATTCTAGGTTGGCTGGTTCTTTTCTTCTAGTACTTTAAAGAGTTTCTTTTTTATCTTCTGGCTTGCATTGTTTCTGAAAAGTCTGCTGTCCACTTTATTTTATATAGAATCTACTTTCCTCCTCTGCTTTTAAGATTTTATCCTCATCATTGCTTATAATTTTATTATCATATGTCTTAGAACTAGTTTTCCTTATATTTTTTGTGGGTTTGTGAGCATAAAGTTTTGTCAAATTTGAAAGTCAAATTTGTCCATTGTTTCTTCAAATATTTATTTTCTTTGCTCACTTCTTCTCTCCATTATGTACTGAAATTACAAGTATATTTGTCCACTTGAAGTTTTCTCACAACTAACTGATGATCTGTTCATTACTTTTAGTCTTTTTTCCTTTCATTTTTAAAGTATTTTTGATGGCCAATGTATATTAGATTTTTCTGTATAAGAAATACATCCCAAAACTCATATTTAAACTAGAAAGTTACCTGGAGACCTTAAGAATTCCATTGCAATTCATTATTATACTGGTTTTTTCATATTTTATGAGGATTATTACACTTTGTGTTTAACTTGTGAGAACTTTGCCACTATAGTGAAGTTGTATCTTTTGGGAGTTGTTGTATAAAACAGGAAATAAACACCTAATGCCTTAATAGGTCTCTATTATTAAGCTCATCTACAAATTTCAGTAATCTAATTGTTAATTTTTTTCTCAACTTTCTTGTATAAAATAATCTAGTACTACATAGTCATTCAATAATACTTTAAAATATGTGGTTGGTTCTGCTGTAATATTTGTTTTGAAATGCAAATTTGTTCTAACAAACAATTTGAACATAATATGAATTTTACATGTGTTTATGCACAAATTCATCTGCTAAAAGTACTAGGTAAAAGGAGAAAGCAGACTCTGCACACTGTATTCGTTAACCATGTTTGTAGTGTACCACACCAGTCCACATCTGTCACTACAACTTTTTATGTGATTTCAGATAATCCTTCTTCCCAAACTACACGATAACAATTTGCAACCTATTCGATGATCACTTCCACAAACACACCTCATGTCTTTCTCAAAATAAAGAACTATATTTCTCATACTATGTGTTTCTCAAATCATCTAACTTTGTAAAATGGAACTGTTTTTATTAGGTTTCTATTTTTAAAAAATGTATCATTGACAATGTTTGTTGCATGCTGGGCACCTTACCTCATTTCTCTCATATATCCTGCAGTTTTTAGTGCATGAGTTTTCATAGATGATTTTCAGGAAGATATGTATATATTAGAGAAGACCTGGCTGTAATTTGTCAGGGGAATTTACTTCTTTTGATATGTATTAACTTATATATAACTTACATTCAGTAGAGTACCATAACAAGCATTCTGATTGTATCCTTAATTTTGTTGTGCTTCTTTTTAGATAATTTTTCTTGAAACATAGTATAGTGATTCTCAAAGTAAAATGGAAATCTTAGTAATGCATATTATCTTTTACTTCCCTCTAATTATTGTCTCATTAACTGTTTGTTTCTGGCTTATATAAAATTGCACAGAAAGCAAAGTCTACATATGATCGAACAAAGAAAACTATAAAAATGGAGAAGAAAAAAGACAAAAGAAAATCTGAGGATACAGAAGAGTAAGATATAAAGCTACATGTTTATATTTTTTCCTTGTTAATTTACATTTTCATTTTATACAAACAATTTGAGATCATATAAACATAACTTTTAACAGGTTTCTAAAAAATGTAACACTACGTAATACCATAGTTTTATAAGCAGACCAGGATATGATGGAGGAAGAGAGCTGGGAAAGGAAGAACAAAGAATAAAAGTAGGTTAGGAGAATGAACCAAATAGTCAGGAATAAGTAAACAGAATTAAATCTGTAAATCATTTTAGGGACAGAGGATTTACATTATTTCCTTGATGGTTTAGCTAGTGATTTGTGATTTGTATATTAACTCCTCAGTCTGGGCTATTCTTTTTTTTTTTTTTTTTTGATTATACTTATTTTGTGAAAGGAATCATCTATTTTTTATGCATGTGGATTATTGTAAAGTGGCCTTTTTAAGTGAATATCTCTTTAGTAATATAAATTTTTTTTTGCATTTTGAATTTGCTTTAGTCAAACCCTAATACGGGGTGCCTGGGTGGCTCAGTTGGTTAAGTGTCCCACTTCCGCTCAGGTCATGATCTCACGGTTCATGAGTTTGAGCTCTGCATCGAATTCTGTGTTGACAACTGAGAGCCTGGAGCCTGCTTCATATTTGGTGTCTCCCTCTCTCTCTGCCCCTCCCTCACTCATGCTCTGTCTCTCTTTCTCTCTCAAAAATAAATAAACATTTAAAAACCCCTAATATAAATACATAATTTTAAAAGAAACTGTGAATTCAATCTTTATAGAGTTCTATAAATTCTGAAAAGAAATTCATTGGATAAGTAACCTTGACCTTTGTCTCAGAGAGGAAAAGATGACTACTTTCTTTCTTTTTTTTCTTTTGCTCATTTGTTTTGTTTCTTTAATTCCACATATGAGTAAAATCATATGGTATTTGTCTTTCTCTGAATGGCTTAGTTCACTTAGCATTATACTAAGCTCCACCCACATTGTTGCAAATGGCAAGATTTCATTCCTTTTTTTTTTTTTAATTTATTCAACATAGATTTATTGAGAGCTTGTTTTGTGGAAGCACTGCTGTAGGTGCTGGGATATATTAGTTACCAAAATATCACTTTTTTCATCTTCTTAAACAATAGAACATTGCCATGATTTTAATGACTAACTTTCCATATCAAAAAGGAAAAATCCCCTCTTGATACTCTGAGGTCCGGTTTAAATTCCCAAAAGGCAGGGTGCCTGGGTGGCTCAGTCGGTTAGGCAATCAACTTCAGCTCAAGTCATGGTCTCAAACTACTTTGTGAATTTGAGCCCCGCTGTCAGCACAGAGCCTGCTTTGGATCCTTTGTCTCCCTCTCTCTCTCATCCCCTCCCCTGCTCACACACTCTCTCTCTCTCAAAAATAAATAAACATTAAAAAAAATAATTTCCCAAAGGCAATTGTCAGGTTGCAGTTATGGTCCAGGCTAGCCAGCCCCTAAAGCTAACTTCTCGTGGAAAATCAACATGTTGAGTCTATTTAGAAAAAGTTGTGGGAACAAAGATATAGCATTTCCAATCCTCTGACTCATGAATACAAAATTATAACCTCTTTGTTTCTATTTGTAACCTCCAAAAAATCTAATCTAGCTAATTCCATAGAATTAGACATTACAAGATTTGAAATGGATATGTTTCAAGATTTTCCTGGTTGTTTCTAATTTAAATCCCATCAATTTAAGATTTCCCCAGCCCTACCTCCATCCTTCCTTGATTGCATCTAAATGTACAGGTACTTGTCTAATATCATGGCATTGAAAACAGGTGTCATGTTATAGATTGAGCTCTCTCTCTGCTGTATTCCTCTGAGATGTTTGATCCTCTAGTTTTCTGGTTATCTCCTGGTGCCACTATCAGGTTTTTTTTTAACCTAATACTTAATATTATTTTTTAAACTTTACATCCAAATTAGTTAGCATATAGTGTAATAATGATTTCAGGAGTAGATTCTTTAATGCTCCTTACCTTAATGCCCAACGCTCCTCCCACACCCCCTCTAGTATCCTTCTGTTTGTTCTGCATATTTATAAGTCTCTTATGCTTTGCCCCCCTCCCTGTTTTTATATTATTTTTGTTTCCCTTCCCTTATGTTCATCTGTTTTGTCTCTTAAAGTTCTCATATGAGTGAAGTCGTATGATTTTTGTCCTTCTCTGACTAACTTCACTTAGCATAATATCCTCCAGTTCCATCCACATAGTTGCAAATGGCAAGATTTCATTCTTTTTGGTTGCCGAGTAATACTCCATTTTATACACACACACACACACACACACACACACACCACATCTTCTTTATCCATTCATCCATCGATGGACATTTGGGCTCTTTCCATACTTTGGCTATTGTTGATAGTGATGCTATAATCATTGGGGTGCATGTGTCCCTTCTATAACAGCATACCGGTATCCCCTGGATAAATACCTAGTAGTGCAATTGCTGGGTTGTAGGGTAGTTCTATTTTCAATTTTTTGAGGAACGTCCATATTATTTTCTAGAGTGGCTGCACCAGCTTGTATTCCCAAAGATTTCATTCTTTAAATGGCTGGGTATTATTCCAGTGTGTGTGTATGTGTGTATGTGGTGGTGGTGGGGTATCACATCATCTTTATCCACTCATCAGTTGATGGACACTCGGGCTGTTTCTATAATTTAGCTATTGTAGATAATCCATGTATCCCTTTGGATTAGTATTTCTGTACTCTCATTGTAAATACCTAGTAATGCCATTGCTAGATCATAGGGTAGTTCTATTTTTAACTTTTTGAGGGACCATTATACTGTTTTCCAGAATGGCTGTACCAGTATGCATTCCCATCAACAGTGCAAGAGGGTTCCCCTTTCTCCACATCCTTGCCAACATGTGTTGTTTCTTGTGTTGTTGGCAAAGCAAGAAACAGACTCTTAACTATCGAGAACAAACTGGTGGTTACCAGAGGGGAGGTGGGTGGGGGGATGGGTTAAATAAGCGATGGGGATTAAGGAGTACATTTGTGATGAGCACTGGGTGTTATATGGAAGTATTGAATCACTGTATTGTACGTCTGAAACTAATATAACTCTATGTTAACTAACTGGACTTTATGTATTAAAAAAATTTTAATGTTAATTTATATGTGAGAGAGAGAGACAGAATGTAAGCAGGGGAGGGGGAGGGAGAGAGGGAAACATAGAACCCAAAGCAAGCTCCAGGGTCTGAGCTGTCAGGAGAGTCCCATGCGGGGCTCGGACCCACTAACCGTGAGATCCTGTTGACCTGAAGTCAGCTGCTTAACCGACTGAGCCACCCAGGTGCCCCAACTAACTGGACTTTAAATAAAAACTTAAGAAAAGATGACCAGAGGGGAAAAAAATAACCAGTGTACTTTGACAATCCTTGCCTCATCTCCCTTGCATATTTTAATCATACCAATGTGAAGTTAGCTTGAGAAATGTTTTTCAATTATTTATCACTTATATGGATTTTATGTCTCTTAAAAATATGACTGTTTTGAGAAATTTTATTTCTTTAAAAATGGTTTAAGTACTAATAAGAAAGCAAAGTAGTCATGCAATTTAAAATATTATGATAAATTTAAAAACCTTTTTTAATAACAGGAAGAAGTTTCTAGTAAAAGAGCTTAAAGTAAAAGAAGATTTGCTTCAAGTTCAGGTAACACACATACTCTATGCATCTAAATTTAATTAATAGTCACTCTGATAATTATATATGTAGATAACATTAGTATGTATGTGAACATGGGGATATATGTGTTTGTGTGTACATTTGTGTGTATGTTTGTATTAACGTTATTTCTAAGATATTTCTTGTTGGTTGACTTTCTCAGTAAGTTTTTTTCAGAAAATAAAATGGTAAATCCAAGCATGTTTACTGTCAAGTCAAGGTTATGAAAATTACCATGGTTTATTCAATTATAGACAATATCATGGAGGAAAGGTCATCTTGAGAGTCATAACAGTGATTTACTAGTTCTGTGACAATGGAAGTTCATTTAACCTACTTGAGCTTTATATTTTTGATTACTAAAATGGGTCAAACGGTATCTGTTTATCTTAAAAAGGCATATGAGGTGTAAGAATCAAATAAGAAAAAGCTCTTCAGTAATTGTGACTTATAGAGTCCACTCTTTTTTATGTGATCGAATGAAAGGTAAGTAACCTTTATTTCATCTTGGCTTTGGAATACTTTTTTTTTTTTTTTTTTTTTTGCTACAAGTTCACTTTTTTTTTTATTTTTTATAATAACTGTCAGAGGATCACACCACTCATTTTAGTGAGTGGCTGGAGTTGTGTCCCACAAGTGTATGTGAATAGTTCAAGAATCAAGTAACATAAATTTGGGAAGAAAATGAGAGAGCCACTTGAGATGTTGAATATAAAATGTTCAACTTTATGGTATTTGTTTTCTATTCCTGCATAACAAGTTACCATAAATTTTTCAGTTATTAAAATAACTTGTATTATCTCACAGTTTGAATGGGTTAGGAGGCTGAGCAGGCTTAGCTGTGTCTTATGCTCAAGGTCTCACTAAACTGCAATCAAGGTAATGGCTAGGGTTATGCTCAAGGTCTCACTAAACTGCAATCAAGGTAATGGCTAGGGTCTATTCTATTCTGTAAGTTGAGTTACTCTTCCAAGCTCAACTGGATGTGGCAAACTTCATTTCCTTCCTAGGACTGAGGCACTCAGCCATGAGACCTTTCCATAGGCAGTTGACATCACAGCAGCTTGCTTTTTCCTCAAGGCCGGTTTCTCTATTTTGCTGACAGTCTTATATAATGTAACATGATCATGAGAATGATATCTTGTCATGTTAGCTATATAATGCAGTCTAATAAAAGGAGTGGTATCTCATCACTTTGCTATATTCTATTGGCTAGAAACAAGTCACAGGTCCCACCCATAGTCAAAAGGAGTGGATTATTCAGAGCATAACCACAAGTATGGAGATCATGCTGGCCATATTAGAATTCTGCCTACCATACTTAACATTTTATTTTATACGGAACAGTATATTTAACAGTATATTTATTTGTGTATTTAAAATTATTATAATCCCATTATATAGTTAATATTTGAAGTTTTTAAGTTAGTGTTTTAGTTCATTTGGGTTGTGTTTTATTCCATTTGGACTGCTTTAACAAAATATCAGGGAATGGGTAGTTTATAAAAAACAGAAATTTGTTTCTCAGTTCTTGGGTCTGGAAGTTCAAGATCAGGGTGTCAGCATGGTGGGGTGAGGGCTCTCTTCTGGGCTGCAGACTTCATGTTCTTTCTCATATGACAGGAAAGGCAAAGGCATTCTCTCAGTCCTCCTTTGTATGGACATTAATCTCATTCATGAGGGCCCCCATCCTAATACCAGCACATTGGGCATTAGGATTTCAACATGTGAATTTGCAGGTTGGGGGAGGAGGGAAGCGAGACACAAAAATTCAGACCATACTAGGCTTCTATAACAAAGAATGGGTGACTTAAATAACAAACATTTATTTCACACAGTTCTGGAGGCTGGGAAGTCTAAGATCAAAGCACCAGCAGACTTGTTGTCTGGTGAGAGCCCAATTCCTGGTTCATAGAAGGCCATTTTCTTGCTGTGTCTTCACATGGCAGAAAGGGCAAGGGAGGTGTCTGGAGCCTCTTTTATAAGGCCACTAAACCATTCATGAGGGTATTACCTTCATGCCTTAATCACTTCCCAAAGGCCCTACTTCCAAATGCCATCACATTGGAGATTAGGTTATAACACATGAATTTTGCGGGGGGACACAAACATTTAGTCTGTAGCAGCTAATGTCATTTAAAATTATTCTTTTCTGAATTTAAGGTCAAAATTTTCTATGTAAGTGTATTTTTTTTTCTGGATAAGGTCTATGGATTTAATGAGAATTTTAAAGGAATTTATCTTCTTTCTCCAAAATGCCTTTCTGTACTATCACTGATCTAGGCCATTTTACAGAGATCAATAGAAGCTAAAAAGTGACTAACTTGGGGTTAGAGAATAAATTAGTAGTGAAATCTGAACTGCAAATATGGCTCTCTGAACCCTACTTGGCATTTGCAGTTAGTGAAAATACATTTGGTTTTGCTTCCTCAGGCAGCATGGATAATAGAATCAGTTGGTATTATTATCCATCTGTTCAAGTAATTATAATGCTTTTAAAGTGTTTTACAAGTCATATAAAACTTTTAGTTTTTAAGTGAGCTAGCTTTTTGTTGTTTGTTGTGTACCTTTTAGAGGATCATTATTCCAATAATTATTCTAACGTATTTCAAGGACGTAGATAAAATAATCCATTTGGACCCAAGGTTGCCCTTACTTTGTACAAATTATGCCTTAAACAAGGGAGTGGGTTAAGGTACAAGTGGGTGTTGAAATCTAACCCATGGTTTGCCAAGTGCATACCCTTGAATAGTTGCATTTGCCTGAACAAAGGGTCCTTTTTCATCAAAGACATCATATAGACTAGCAGTCAGTAGCCAGAGTTGTACTTAAAAAAAAATCATGTTTAGATGAAGTGATAAAAATATTTTGTTATTCTATTAACGTGATTTTCATTTTATTTGTTAGAAAAATAGATTGTATTTACTCTAGGCAACTATCTACTAAGTGGGCAATTGGCAGGTTAATCATATGGATGAGGACAAACATATTTTTTAGAAAATAGAAATATTTTACATATTTGAATGTTTTGTGAGTCAAATCACATACAGCATATTTTGTTATGCTTAGCAGTAATTATTACAGTAGTCCTCCCTTATCCAGAGGGATACATTCCAAGACTGTCAGGGGATGCCTGAAACCATGGATGATACCAAATCCTGTATATCCTATATTTTTTCTTGTACATGCATACATATCTATGATAAAGCTTAATTTATAACTTAGGTGAAGTAAGAGATTAACAACAATTACTACTAATAAAAGAAAACAATTACAACAATTACTGCAGTAAAAGTTATATGAATGTGATTTCTCTCAAAATCTTATTGTACTGTACTCATCGTTTTTGTGATGAGATGATAAAATGCACACATGATGAAATAAAGTGAGGTGAAATTACGTAGGCATTGTAACATAGTAGGCTACTATTGATCTTGTGACTATAGTCAAGAGTATGGTTGACCATAGGTAACTGAGACTGAAGAAAGCAAAACTGTGGATAAGGGGAGACTACTGTATTCAATTTTTAGAAAAGGAAACGCTGAGATATTAAATAACTTGACCAGATTTGCAGAGTTCTAAGATGCACTCTGGTTGGACTGGATAGCCCAGTGATCCTGTCAGTGGGGCTAAAAAGTGTAAATTCAAGTGTGATCTCCCATTTACTGTTTCTTTTCAAGGATCATCAACTCTTAAAATTTATAGAAACTTCACTTAGTTTTTTCTATGTATAGTGTCATGAATTCTTTCTGTTAAAATTACATACTTTTAAGTATTAAGGATATTAAGTCCTTAATACAAATATAAACACTAATTATAATTACATTCCATCTGTACTTGAATAAATTGAATAAATTTCTTGCATATATCATAATATAATGTAATGTAGGAGGGACAGACTTGACAAAAAATATTGAATTTTTTTTAAATCTAAGGCTTCTAATTTTTTGTTAAGAAATTGAGATATAATTGACATATAACATTAATTTCAAAGCTGAAATTTTTAACACATAGTTGAGACATAATGTCCCTATTCCAACAATAATGTACTATAAAATGGGAATTATGATATAGTAATTGAGAATATGGGGTTAGAAAACAGGAAAGATCTCTATAGAATGTGTAGAGACAAAGGCTTGAGGGAACAAAGACTATTCAGAGAAATTCCAGTTCTTGAGTATGATAGGATTTTTGGATTGAGGAGAAGAGTAGTAGGATGCCTGATAGAGGCCATTTATAAATGGCATAATAATTTGTATTTTGAATAAGAAATGGGGACTTATTGAAGAATATTAAGAATGATCCATTTGGTATTTTTAATTTTTTTTTTAATTTTTTAAACGTTTATTTACTATTGAGATACAGAGAGACACAGAGCGTGAGCAGGGGAGGGGTAGAGAGAAGCAGAGACACAAAATCTGAAGCAGGCTCCAGGTTCTGAGCTGTCAGCACAGAGCCAGACGTGGGGCTTGAACTCACAAACTGCAAGATCATGACCTGAGCCGAAGTCGGTCGCCTAACCAACTGAGCCACCCAGGCGCCCCCCCATTTGGTATTTTTAATTAAGATTACTCTTCCAGTTTTATGAAAGATGAATTTTGGGATAGAGATTGGATTTTGCAGTCAGGAAGAATAATTAGAGAATTTTGGGAGTAATTTAACTCAGTGATAAACTAGTTAATTATGCTATATGAATTTATTAAGATGGAGTTGTAAATGATATTGTAATGTAAACTTCAGTGTTGCCAAATGGAAAGATTTAAATTTATAAAAATATTGATCCTTTCAAATTAATATAACAAAGGTAATAATGCATTTCTAATCAGAATTTAAAAAGGACTTTTTTTTTTTTTAATAAGGGAGACATAATTGGAAGATTATATAGAACTTAACTACAAAATCATCTAGGAGCCTTTTTAAACAAAAATGGTACTTCTTTGACCACTTTTCCAATTCCTTTTTAGATTATTGGTGTGTGTATTTGGGTAGTTTATATTTTAATATAGATTCATCCATTTTTAATGGTTTTTAAATTGCTTATAATTTTACATTATGCTTAGTGTTCTTTTTATTGTTTTTTTGCATGTCTGTTTCTACATCTTTTCCCATTTATTTTTCATTTATAAAAGTATCTCTTTTTGTTTCTTTTCCTTTCAATCAGATTTGCTAGGAGATTGTATATTATAAGTGCTTTCAACTAACTGATTTTATGTTCCATTTAACTGTTTTACTATTTTATTTCTTGTTGCTGTTAATGTTTTCTATTTAATTACTTTAATCTTCATCTTTGTTAATTTATTTGATCTTTTTTCTTTATTTTTAATTCATTTTCAAATCTGCATTAGTTGTTATATGTAATTTATTTATTTTTGCACTCATTTTATGACAATAAACACTATTCAAGCTATACATTTTTCACTGAATATTGAATTCTATAGGTGTTCTAAGTTTCCTTTGTTTCAAAAAGTGTAGTTTACTTTTTTATTGTTGGTTTACCTTTTTATAAAATTAACAGCAGACAATAAGATGTACAAATTCTCTACTTTCTGGATGTTTTAAAGGTTTTTTTTTGTGGTCAAATGCATATTTTTGCTTCATTTTTCTATTATTCTGTAGCAAGCTACACCAACATTTAGAGGCTTAATACATCAATAATTATTTCTAATTGATTTTGGGGTTGGCTGGGCCCAGTGGGATGATTCCTATGCTTCATGTTTTATCAGCTGTGTTACTCATGTGGCTTCATTCAGCTGTGGACTGTTCAAGATGGCTTCCTCAGAAGTCTGGTGGTTGGTGCAATGACTAAGGGCTGAATTTTTCTCTCTCATGTCATTACTCATCATTTAGTAGTAAAACCTAAGCATCCTTACATGACAGCTGGAATCTAATAGGTCAAAAGTAGTAGCTGCAAGTCCTCTTATGACCTGGGCTCAGAAACCTGAGAACATAATTCCCATTACATTTTATTGGTTAGGGGCCAGCCAAGACTTAAAGGGAGGGAAATCTTATCATCTGTACCAGGTCTAGATGTGGGTTCTTGGCACAGCTGTTTTTAATCTGGAAATCTGTTATCTAAAAAGTTGAGTTATCTGTACCCCACTCCTCCCAACACATACTTAACACATACTACTGAGAAAAGGATAGGATAATTGCAATAGAAACTATTATTCAAATAGGGGGGAAACAGAAAGCACATAGTTGAGAAATCTGCTATGAAATCCAAGCAGACACACGTCACCAGTTCTCCTGACTTTCAGGGTAGGGTATGTACTTTGATTGAAGTCTAGTTTTGCTCCCCAGGAATGATTCCCTAATCCAAAAATAAAGTAGTCCTTATTTTGCAGTGTGGCATGTAGATTTTCCTCTCTGAATCATCATTCCTTTTCCATAAGAAATGGCTCATGTTTGTAACTGAATAGCTCACTCAGCATGCTTCCTTCTCATAACTTATTGGGGACCTAGAGATCTCTTTTCATTTTGAAATGTCTGTCATTTTAAGTGTAATATGATGATGTTTCTCTTAAAACTTTGTTTTCTTTGTATGTTAATGTGATTCCTTCTTTTACCCCAAAGCTACATCCATAATAAACGTCTTACTTAAAGTATGCCAGCCTTCTGCAGGACAATACCTTTAATTATTAAAGCACTTTTGTCTTACTAGGATCCACAAAGAATATTTAAGTTTTTCTGAGGTCTTAACAGGGAGCCTTATAGTCACACCCTTGATTTGACTTTGATTCTGAAACTACATTTTACTGTCAGTACTATGGCTTTGATCTTTGCCCTAGTGATTTCTTACTTTGAGAATTTCTTTTGTGGGCAGTCCCAGATTCTCTATATGTTTTCTGATTTCTGCTTTAAAATTGAACAGTTCTTTCTTTAGTTTATTTCTCTTGCAATAAATTTATTGCATATCAGCAGTATAAGCCAAATAGTGTTTTAAGTATTCTGGCTGGAAATTTCCTTAGCCAGATCCACAAGTTTATTGGGTATGGTTTTAACCCTGCAAGTTACTCTAAGCCTGAATTTTGTTTATTGTTCTATAACTATATAACAGAGCCTCTCCCCTATTTTTCAGCTTCCAATATCAATTTTCCAGATTGGCAAGAGCAAAACCCATAAGGCTTGTTAGAGACTGGAATTGAAAGCTTTTGTAGTTTTCCATCACATTCTGTAAGGAATTCATAAGGCTAGTCAATATTCACAAGGCATAGAGTAGGAGAAATTGTTGGTAGCCAATTATGGAAATAATCAAACACAGTATCAAATTTTTGTAAATGTTCTAATGACATAAAATAATGCATATTTTCTATTGCAAAGTATGCTTGTGAACTTTTCTTAAATGACAAAAGTACTCCAAAACTTGGTGATTTAAAACAATAGTTATTCAGGGAGGAGTAAAGATGGTGGGGAAGTAGGGGGACCAGGATTTCCCTCATCCCTCAAACACAGCTGCATGGAGGACAGATCACTTGGAACATCCAGGAAATCAATCTGTAGCGTGGCAGAAGGATCTCCACAGGTGGAGGGAGACAGTTTGGCAGGATCGAGGTATGAGGTACGTGCATATGAATTGGGGGAGATAAAATGGCATAGGCATGGAGGGGAAGGAACCTCTTCTGTGGAGAGACAAAAGGGAGAGAAAATGAGAGGGCTTTACTATCTTGTTAGCACAAGAGGAAAACCTCTCTGGACCATGGACTCAGGAATGAGAAAAATGGAGAGTGCCAGTTTCTATTTTGCAAACAGCCTTAGGAGCTAAAACTTGAAGGTACGAAAGTGTGTGACTTTCTCTGGACCAGAACTGGCTGTGTGGGCGCACCTGAGAGGGAAGGAGCCAGCTCCAGGGTGCTGTAGCGATCTCAGGGGCACACTGGGAGAGAACAGTCCCCTTTCTCAAGTACTGTGGGAAGAGGATTTATTGACTCCCCAAGGATGAAAGGCCCTTTATCAGCAGGGCTGAGGGGCACATGGTCCCATGTGGTGCAGGGCCCTTTAAGACATCAGAATTCCAGCCACGCACCTAGAGGGCATGGGAAACTGGAGCAGGGCAAGCCAACTGCGCATGCTATTCTGTGAGGGCTGCCTGAACAGTGTGGTATGAGATACCTGGTCTGGGGAGGAGAAATTGGGTGTTGCCATTTTTCTACCGAATACCACCACAGTGGAGCTTCAGGGAGCAGCACAGCAGTCTCCAGTAAAGGAAGGACCCACTAACACTAAGCCCCCCTCCTCTGTGACTGGCAACTGCTTATCAACTGGGGGAAGACTGAGCCAACAGAGCCAGCCTCTCCTCCAGACTAATACACCCACTGGTCTCAGGCACCAACAAACAACTGGCTTTTGTTTCTATCTTCTATTTGTTTGTTCTTCCCTTTTCTTTTTATTTCTACCCTCTTCTTTTTTTCTTTTGGAATCAGGCTCATAGTTTCTGATTTTTTTTTTTTTTGATCAATTCTTATAACTTCTTTTTATTTTACTTTCTCTCTGGATTAAGTCTTATAGTTCTTTTGACCCTCTGATTTTTTTTTCTTTTTCCCTTTCATTTTTCTCTTTATATGGGATAAGGATTCCCCACCTTTTCCTTTTTTTCCATGGTTACTTGAGTGAACAAATCAAAGCACACCTGGTTGAAAGTCCAAACACTCAAAGTCCAAATCACTACAAGCAAGGATGAGCTTTACAGAGGATTGACTAGTAGAATAGAGCAGCCAAAGCACAACAGAGTGCATGCACCACACTCCAAAAATACTTCCTGAAGTGCCAGTCCTGGACAGTGTATGACCCCTTTTTAATATAGTAGTACTTGCAGGTGCAGGACACATAACAAGCTACTAAAACATACAAAAGACAGAAACCAGCCAAAATGATGGAAGAACTCTCCTCAAAAGAAAATTCAGGAAGAAATGATAGCCAGATAATTTCTCACAACAGATATAAACAATATATCTGAACAAGAACTTAGAATCACAGTCATAAGAGTAATAGCTTGAAAAAGCATAGAAAACAACAGAGAATCTATTGTTGCTGAGGTCAAAAACCTAAGAAGTAGTCACAATGAATTAAGAAATGTTGTAAATGAGATGCAAAATAAACTAGATACAGTGAGAGTGAGGATGGAAGAAGCAGAGGGAAGAATAGGTGAAATAGATGATAAAATTATGGAAAATGATGAAGCTAAAAAAAAAGGGGGGGTGAAATTTAATTACTAGACCACAAAGGGAGAATTAGCTAAATGATTCCATGAAATGAAACAATATCCATTTCATAGAAGTTCCAGAAGAAGAAGAAGAGAGAGAAAGGGGCAGAAGGTTTATTTGAACAAATTATAGCTGAGAACTTCCCTAATCTAGGGGAGGGAACAGGCACCCAGGGCCAAGAGGCACAGAGAACTCCCTTCAAAATCAACAAAAACAGGTCAACACCATGACATAGTGAAACTGGCAAAATACAAAGATAAAGAGAGAATGCTGAAAGCAGCTAGGGACAAATGGGCCTTAATCTACAAGGGTAGACACATAAGGGTAGTAGCAGACCTATCCACTGAAACTTGGCAGGCCAAAAGGGAGTGGCAGGAAATATTCAATGTGCTTAATAGGAAAAATAAGCAGCCAAGAATCCTTTATCCAGCAAGCCTGTCATTCAGAATAGAAGGGAGACAGAAAGCTTTCCCAAATAAAAACTAAAGGAGTTCATGACCACTAAACTAGTCCTGCAGGAGATCTGAAGGGGGATTCTGTGAGTGGAAAGTAGCAGACTACAAAGGACCAGAGCTATCACAAAACCTACAGATAACACAATGGCACTAAATCCATATCTTTCAGTAATCACTCTGAATGTAAATGGACTAAATGTCCCAATCAAAAGACATAGGGTATCAGAATGGATTGAAAAAATAAGATCCATCTATATGCTGCCTACAAGAGACTCATTTTAGACCTGAGGACACCTGCAGATTGAAAGTGAGGGGATGGAGAACCATCATGCTACTGGAATTCAAAACAAAGCTGGAATAGCCATACTTCTATCAGACAAATTAGATTTTAAAACAAAGGCTGTAACAAGAGATGAAGAAGGGCATTATATCATAATTAAGGGGTCTATCCATTAAGAAGAGCTAAAAATTGTGGAAATTGTTCCCAAATGTGGAAATCCCCAAATATATAAATCAATTAATCACAAACATATATAAATGTATAGATAATACTGGGATTTAGGGGTTTTAATACTCCACTTACAACAATGGACAGATCATATAGGCAGAAAACCAATGCAATCCCAATCAAAATCACACCAACATTCTTCATGGACCTGGAACAAGTAATCTTAAATTGTATATGGAACCACAAAAGACCCTGAATATCCAAAGTAATGTTGAAAAAGAAAATCAATCCTGGAGAAATCACAATCCCAGACTTTTACGTGTATTACAAAGCTGTAACCATCAAGACAGTATGCTACTGGCACAAAAACAGACACATAGATCAAGGGAAGAGAACACAGAACCCAGGAATGGACCCACAGATATATGGCCAACTAATCTTTGACAAATCAGGAAACAGTATCCAATGGAAAAAAGACAGTCTCTTCAGCAAACAGTGCTGGGAGAAATGGACCACTTTCTTACACCATCCACAAAAATGATTTCAAAATGGATGAAAGACCTAAATGTGACAGGAAACCATCAAAATCCTCGAGGAGAAAATAGGCAGCAATCTCTTTGACCTTGGCCAAGCAGCATCTTACTTGACATGTCTCTGAAAACAAGCGAAATAAAAGCAAAAATGAACTATTGGGACCTCACCAAGATAAAAAGGTTCTTCAGAGCAAAGGAAACAATCAACAAAACTAAAAGGCAACTGATGGAATGGGAGACGATATTTGTAAATGACATATTGAATAAAGTTTTAGTATCAAAAATCTATAAAGAATTTACCCAACTCAGCACTTAAAAAACAAATAATCTACTGAAGAAATGGGAAGAAGACATGAATAGACACTTTTCCAAAGAAGACATCCAGATGGCTAACAGACATGTGAAGAGGTGCTCAGCATCACTCATCTTCAGGGAAATACAAATCAAAACCACAATGAGATACCACCTCATAATAGAGTGGCTAAACTTAACAACTCAGGAAACAACAGATGTTGGTGAGGATGTGGAGAAAGAGGATCTCTTTTGCACTGCTGGTGGGAATGCAAACTAGTGCAGCCACTCTGGAAAACAATGTGGAGGTTCCTTAAAAAAATTAGAATTACCCTGTGACCCATCAATTACACTACTAGGAATTTATCCAAGGAATACAGGAATGCTGATTCATAGGGGCACATATACCCCAATGTTTATCACAGTGCTAAATCAACAATAGCCAAATTATGGAAAGAGCCTAAATGTCCATCCACTGATGAATGGGTTAAGAAGATGTGGTATATATATTTTTTAATTATTTTAATTAATTCAGAGAATGGGTATAAGTGAGCAAGGGACAGAGAGAGAGAGAGAGAGAGGGAATCCAGGAGGGGCAGAAGGAACGAGAGAAAGAGAGGCAGGAATCACTGGAAGCAGGGCTCAAGCTCACCCGATGTGGGACTCAAACTCATGAACGGTGAGATCATGACCTGAGCCAAAGTCAGATGCTTAATGACTGAGCCACCCAGATGCCCATTTACCTTATTACCCAGGAATAGCACTACTAGGAATTTATCCAAAGGATACAGGAGTGCCAATTCATAGTGGCACATGTACCCCAATGTTTAAAAGCACTATCAACAATAGCCAAATTATGCAAAGAGCCCAAATGTACATCAACTGATGAATGGATAAAGAATATATGTCACACACACACACACACACACACACACACACACACACACACACACACACACTGGAATACTACTCAGTGATGAAAAAGAATGCAATCTTACCATTTGCGCCAACATGGATGGAACTGGAGGGTACTATGGTAAGTGAAATAAGTCCATCAGAGAAACACATATATAACATGATTTCACTCAAATGTGGAATTTGAGAAACTCAACAGATGAACGTAGGGGAAGGGAAGGAAAAATAAGATAAAAACAGCAAGGGGAGCAAACCATAAGAGACTCTAAACAGAGAACAAACTGAGGGTTGATGGGGGTGGAGAAAACGGGTGATGGGCATTGAGGAGGACACTTGTTGAGATGAACACTGGATTCTACTGCTGAAGCCAAGACTACACTGTATGTTAACTAACTCGAGAATAAAAGAAATACAGTAGATCGTCATTATTTCTCAGAGTGACTGGTTAAGTGTTCTCTGGGAAGGCTTGGCTTGGGTTGGATGGTTTTAGCTTTATCCACATGTATGCAGTCCCAGGTGGGACATCTGTGACAGATGGGACCTCTTCCTAGTCTCATATCCTCTAAAAGGCTAGCCCTGGGTGGTTTACAGAAGGATTTCCAATAGTAAGAGCACAACAAAGCTGGAAAGACTTCTTTTGGCCAGTATCTAAAAAACCTCAGATACTGTCTTTTGCATTGTATCCTATTGGCCGATGCAAGTCACAGGCCAGCCCACTTTTAAGGAGTTGAAAAAATAGACTCCATCTTTTGAGGGGAGCTACTACAATTTATGGCCATTGTATTCTACCATATGGAGTACATGTTTTCTTTCCCTTTCTCTTCCCACCCTTTCTCTCTCTATAAAATTCAATGGTATCTAGATTTATGTTATATAACTCTCTGTATCTTTATTAGTAAATATATTAGGCTGCTATATAAAGAGACCCCATACAATTCAATATCTTAAACATGATAGAATATTATTTTTTCTCATGGAAGGTTTGGGTAAAGAGTTTCAGGTAGGTATAGTAGTTGCATGTTGTTTGGGACCCAGTCTTCTTCTTGCCTTTATTTCTCATTGAAGTATAGAAATTTCACCAGATCTTAAATTTTTTTATTTAATCAAGGAAGTTTTATTGTCATACTTATTTCATTATTATTGATATTTTTTATTTTACCCTTATGAGACTAATATTTAAATATTATGATTCCTGGATCTAATCTTTAGGTTTTCTATATTTTTGGTCTTGGCTTCTATTCGTATGTTTGTGTGTATAGGTGTGTGCTATGAAATATTTATTTTGTTTTCTTTCCATAGTTTTAAATCAATTTTCAAAAGTAGCCTTTCTCCTTTTTATTTCTTCTTGACTTTTTAAAATTGCTATTAATTTTAATTCTAATATAGTTATCACACAGTGTTATATTAGTTTTAGGTGTACAATATAGTGACTGAACAATTCTATACATAACTTAATGCTTATCATGGTAAGTGTACTCTTTAAACCTCATCACCTATTTTACACATCACCTCACCCGACTCCACCTATAGTTCTCTGTAGTTGAGTCTGTTTCTTGATTTGCCTCTCTTGCTCTTTCTTTTCACATTTATTCATTTGGTTTTTTTTTCTTACACTCTACGCATAAGTGAAATCATATGGTATTTGTCATTCTCTGACTGACTTACTACGCTTAGCATTATACTCTCTAGAACCATCCATGTTGTTACAAATGGCAAGATTCTGTTCTTTTTTTATGGCTGAATAATATACCATCATATATATATACACATCTTCTAAATCCATTCACCTATTGATGGACATTTGAGCTGCTTCAATAATGTGGCTATTGTAAATGATGCTGAAATACACATAGAGGTGCATGTATCTCTTTGAATTAGTGTTTTTGTAGTTTTTGATAAATACCCAGTAGTGGGATTATTGGATCATAAGATAGTTCTAATTTTAACTTTTTGAAGAACCTCCATGCTTTTTTCCACAAGGGCTGCACCAGTTTGCATTCCCACCAAAAGTACACCAGGGTTTCTTTTTCTCCCCATCCTTGACAGCACCTGTTGTTTCTTGTGTTATTGATTTTAGTCATTCTGACAGGTGTGAGGTGATACCTCAATGTAGCTTTAATTTGCATTTCCCTCATGATGAGTGGTGTTGAGCATCTTTTCATGTATCTGGTGGCCATCTGGATATCTTCTTTGGAGAAATATCTGTTCATATCTTTTCTCCATTTTTAAATTGGATTATTTGGTTTTTGGGTGTTGAGTTGTATCAGGTCTTTATTTATGTTGGATACCAACGCTTTATCAGATATGTTATTTGCAAATGTCTTCTCCCATTCCATAGGTTGCATTTTACTTTTGTTGATTGTTTCCTTCACTGTGAAGAGGATTTTTATTTTGATGAAGTCCCAATAGTTTATTTTTGCTTTTGTTTCCCTTGCCTTGGGAGACATATCTAGAAACACATTGCTATCGCCAATGTCAGAGAAATTAAACCCTGTGCTCTCTTCTGGGATTTTTATGGTCTTGTCTCATACTTAGGTGTTTAATCCATTGTGAGTTTATTTTTGTGTATGCTATGAGAAAGTGGTCCAATTTCATTCTTTTTTATGTTGCTGTCTAGTTTTCTCACCCTATTTTTTGGAGAAAATGTGTCTTTCTTTGCATATTGTTTCTTCCTTTGTCAAGGTTTAATTGACCATTATAATTGTGTTTCTGTGTCTTCTATTCTGTTCCATTGATCTATTTGTCTGTTTTTGTGTCAGTACCTTACTGTGTTGATTACTGTGGCTTTGTAATGGAACATGAAGTCTGGAATTGTGATACCTCCAGCTTTGCCTTTTCAATTTCAATATTTCTTTGGCTATTTTAGGTCTTTTGTGGTTCCATGCAAATTTTAGGATTGTTATAGTTTTGTGAAAAATACTGTTAGTATTTTGATAGGGATTGCATTAAATGTGTAGGTTGCTTTATGTACTATAGACATTAAACAATATTTGTTCCTCCAAACCTTGAGTGTGCTATGTCTTCCCATTTCTTTGTGTCATTGTCAATTTCTTTCATAAATGTTTTATACTTTTCAGAGTACAGGTCTTTCACCTCTTTGGTTAAGTTTATTCCTAGGTATCTTTTGATTTTGATACAATTATAAATGGGATTATTTTCTGAAATTCTCTTTCTGCTACTGCATTATTAGTGTATAGAAATTAAACAGATTTTTGTATATTTAGTATTCCATGACTTTACTAAATCAATCAGTTCTGGTTGTTTTTTGTGGAGTCTTTCAGATTTTCTATGTCATCATGTCATCTGCAAATAGTGAAAGTTTTACTTCTTCCTTACAAATTTGGATGCCTTTCATTTCTTTTTGTTGTCTGATTGCTGTGGCTAGGACTTCCAGTATTATATTGAACAAAAGTGATGTGAGTGGACATCCTGGTGTTGTTTCTGACTTTAGGGGAAAAGCTCTCAGTTATTCACCATTGAGTATGATGTTTGCTGTGGATTTTTCATATAAGGTCTTTATTAACTTGAGGTATGTTCCTGCTAAACTACTTGGTTTAGGGCTTTTATCATGAATGGATGTTATACTTTATCAAATGCTTTTTTTGCATTTATTGAAATGATCATATGGTTTTTATCCTTTCTCTTATTGATGTTATATAGCATGTGAATATTGAACCAACCTTGCATCACAGTAATAAATCCCACTTGATTGTGGTGAATGATGTTTTTAATGTATTGTTGGATTTGGTTTGCTAGTGTTTTGTTGAGGATTTTTGCATTTGTGTTCATCAGAGATATTAGGATGATAGTTCTCTTTTTTGTGGTAATGCTGGCCTTATGAATTTGGAAGTTTTTCTTTGTCTTTTATTTGTTGAGAAAAATATGTATTAACTCTTCTTTAGATGTTTTGTAGAATTAACCTGTGAAGCCCTCTGGTCCTGGACTTTTCTTTGTTGTGATTTTTTTGATTAGTGATTCAATTTCTTTGTTGGTAATCAGTCTGTTCAAATTTGCTCTTTCTTCTTGATTCAGTTTTGGTAGGTTATATGTTTCTAGGAATTTATCCATTTCTTCCATGTTGTCCAATTTGTTGGAATATAATTTTTCATAATATTACCTTATATTTTTTGTATTACTGTGGTGCTGATTGTTGTTTCTTCTCTTTCGATTGTGATTTAAAGTTTTATTAGAGTACCGCCTCTTTTTTTATGAGTCTGTCTACAGGTTTACCAATTTTGTCCCTCTCTTCAAAGAGCCAGCTCCTGGTTTCATTGATTTGTTCTCTTATTTTTTAGATTCTATATCATTTATTTCTGCTCTAATCTTTATTATTTTCTTCCTTCTGCTGTTTTGGGGTTTTGTTTGTTCTTCTTTTTTAACTCCTTTAGGTGTAAGGTTAGGTTGTTTGAGATTTTTCTTTCTTTTTGAGGTAGGTATATTTTGCTATAAACTTTTCTGTTAGAACTACCTTTGCTGGATCCCAAAATTTTGTACTATTATATTTTCATTTCATTTGTCTCATGTAATTTTTAATGTTTTCTTTGATTTCATGGCTGACCCATTAATTGTTTAGTAGCATGTTATTTAACCTCCATATATTAGTGGTGTTTCCATATTTTTCTTGTGGTTGATTTCTAGTTTCATAGCATTGTGGTCAGAAAAGTTGCATGGTATGACCATGATATCTTGGAATTTCTTGAATTTGTTTGTGGCCTAATATGTAATCAACTATGGAGAATTTTCCATGTTTACTTGAAAAGAATGTGTATTCTACTGTTATATGATGGAGTGTTCTGAATATATCTGTCAGGTCCATCTGGTCCAACATGTCATTCAAAGCCATTGTTTCCCTTGTGGATTTTATGTTTGGATGATCTGTTCATAAATGTAAGTGGGATGTTAAAGCCCTCTTCTATTATTATATTACTACTGATTAGTTCCTTTATTTTTGTTATTAACTTTTGCATATTTCAGTGCTTCCATGTTAAGTGCATAAATATTTACAACATTGTACAATATACACAAAATTGTTGTATCTTCTGTTGGATTGTCCACTTTTATTATTTATATAGTATTATTCTTTATCTCTTGTTAAACTCTTTTTTGAAGTCTATTTTGTCTGACATAAATATTGCTACTTAAGCTTTCTTTTTACATCCATTTGCATGATGTTTCTCCATTCCTTCACTTTCAATCTACTGGTGTCTTTAGGTCTGAAATTAGTGTCTTGTAGGAAGCATATGAATGAATCTTGGTTTTTTAGTTCTCTCTGTCTCTGTGTCATTTGATTCAAGCATTTAGTCCATTTACACTCAACCATTTTGTTACATGTTTTGTGGTTGTTTCTGCAGGTTTTCTCTGATTCTTTTATCCCTTGCTGTTTTTAATCATTTGCTGTCTTTCTTTAGTGATGTACTTGGATTCCATTCTTTTTATTCCTTGCATATTTATTACTCATTTTTGGTTTGTGATTACTATTACGTTTGTGTATAACATCTTCTGCATGTAACAGTCTGTATTATGTTGATGGTCACTTAAATTGGAACCCATTCTTTACTCTTCCACCCCCATTTAAGGTGTGTAATGTCATATTTTAAATTATTTTGTGAATCCCTTGAACAAATATATCCCTTGAACAGATATATACTTATTTTTACTTCTTTTGTGTTTTTCACTATTCATATTCTTACTTACGGTCTTTCCTTTCCACTCTAAGAGTCCCCTTTAATATTTCTTAGAGCTGTTCTAGTGGGCATGAACTCCTTTAGTTTTTATTTGTCTGAGAAACTCACTAACTCTCCTTCTATTCTAAATCATAGCCTTACTGAATAGGGAATTATTGGCTGTGGATTTCTCCCTTTAGCACTTTTAATATATCACGCTACTCCTTTCTGTCCTGTGAAGTTTCTGCTGAAAAACCTGCTGATAGCCTTCCAGGGTTTCCCTTGCATGTAACTGTCTTCTTTTTTCTTGTTGCTTTAAAATTTTTTTTTTCTTTGTCACAACAGTTTGATTAGCATGTGTCTTGGTGTGGACCTCCTTGGGTTGATTTTGTTGAGGCATTTCTGTCCCTTCTGGATTTAGATATCTGTTTCATTCCCCAGATTAGGGAAGTTTTCAGCTATAATTTCTTCAAACAAATTTTCTGCCCCCTTTTGTCTCTATTTCTTCTGGGATCCCTATACTGCAAATATTGTGCTTGATGAAGTCATTGAGTTTCCTAAATCTATTCTCATTTTGTTTATTTTTTTCTCTCACTTGCTTAAGTTGATTACTTTCCATTACTCTGTCTTCTAGGCCATTAATTTGTTCCTCTGCTTCCTCTAGCCTGCTATTTATTCCATCATGTCTATTTTTAATTTTATTTTTTATTTTTTTTTAATATATGAAATTTATTGTCAAATTGGTTTCCATACAAAACCCAGTGCTCATCCCAAAAGGTGCCCTCCTCAATACCCATCACCCACCATCCCCTCCCTCCCACCCCCCATCAACCCTCAGTTTGTTCTCAGTTTTTAACAGTCTCTTATGCTTTGGCTCTCTCCCACTCTAACCTCTCCCTTTTTTTTTTCCTTCCCCTCCCCCATGGGTTTCTGTTAAGTTTCTCAGGATCCACATAAGAGTGAAACCATATGGTATCTGTCTTTCTCTGTATGGCTTATTTCACTTAGCATCACACTCTCCAGTTCCATCCACGTTGCTACAAAAGGCCATATTTCATTCTTTCTCATTGCCACGTTGTATTCCATTGTGTATATAAACCACAATTTCTTTATCCATTCATCAGTTGATGGACATTTGGCTCTTTCCATAATTTGGCTATTGTTCAAAGTGCTGCTATAAACATTGGGGTACAAGTGCCCCTATGCATCAGTACTCCTGTATCCCTTGGATAAATTCCTAGCAGTGCTACTGCTGGGTCATAGGGTAGGTCTATTTTTAATTTTCTGAGGAACCTCCACACTGCTTTCCAGAGCGGCTGCACCAATTTGCATTCCCACCAACAGTGCAAGAGGGTTCCCACTTCTCCACATCCTCTCCAGCATCTATAGTCTCCTGATTTGTTCATTTTGGCCACTCTGACTGGCATGAGGTGATACCTGAGTGTGGTTTTGATTTGTATTTCCCTGATAAGGAGCGACGTTGAACATCTTTCCATGTGCCTGTTGGCCATCCGGATGTCTTCTTTAGAGAAGTGTCTATTCATGTTTTCTGCCCATTTCTTCACTGGGTTATTTGCTTTTCGGGTGTGGAGTTTGGTGAGCTCTTTATAGATTTTGGATACTAGCCCTTTGTCCGATATGTCATTTGCAAATATCGTTTCCCATTCCGTTGGTTGCCTTTTAGTTTTGTTGGTTGTTTCCTTTGCTGTGCAGAAGCTTTTTATCTTCATAAGGTCCCAGTAATTCACTTTTGCTTTTAATTCCCTTGCCTTTGGGGATGTGTCGAGTAAGAGATTGCTACGGCTGAGGTCAGAGAGGTCTTTTCCTGCTTTCTCCTCTAAGGTTTTGATGGTTTCCTGTCTCACATTCAGGTCCTTTATCCATTTTGAGTTTATTTTTCTGAATGGTGTGAAAAAGTGGTCTAGTTTCAACCTTCTGCATGTTGCTGTCCAGTTCTCCCAGCACCATTTGTTAAAGAGACTGTCTTTTTTCCATTGGATGTTCTTTCCTGCTTTGTCAAAGATGAGTTGGCCATACGTTTGTGGGTCTAGTTCTGGGGTTTCTATTCTATTCCATTGGTCTATGTGTCTGTTTTTGTGCCAATACCATGCTGTCTTGATGATGACAGCTTTGTAGTAGAGGCTAAAGTCTAAGATTGTGATGCCTCCTGCTTTGGTCTTCTTCTTCAAAATTACTCTGGCTATTCGGAGCCTTTTGTGGTTCCATATGAATTTTAGGATTGCTTGTTCTAGTTTCGAGAAGAATGCTGGTGCAATTTTGATTGGGATTGCACTGAATGTGTAGATAGCTTTGGGTAGTATTGACGTTTTGACAATATTCATTCTTCCAATCCATGAGCAGGGAATGTCTTTCCATTTCTTTAAATCTTCTTCAATTACCTTCATAAGCTTTCTATAGTTTTCAGCATACAGATCTTTTACATCTTTGGTTAGATTTATTCCTAGGTATTTTATGCTTCTTGGTGCAATTGTGAATGGGATCAGTTTCTTTATTTGTCTTTCTGTTGCTTCATTGTTAGTGTATAAGAATGCAACTGATTTCTGTACATTGATTTTGTATCCTGCAACTTTGCTGAATTCATGTATCAGTTCTAGCAGACTTTTGGTGGAGTCTATCGGATTTTCCATGTATAATATCATGTCATATACAAAAAGCGAAAGCTTGACTTCATCTTTGCCAATTTTGCTGCCTTTGATTTCCTTTTGTTGTCTGATTGCTGATGCTAGCACTTCCAGCACTATGTTAAACAACAGCGGTGAGAGTGGGCATCCCTGTCGTGTTCCTGATCTCAGGGAAAAAGCTCTCAGTTTTTCCCCGTTGAGGATGATGTTAGCTGTGGGCTTTTCATAAATGGCTTTTATGATCTTTAAGTATGTTCCTTCTATCCCGACTTTCTCAAGGGTTTTTATTAAGAAAGGGTGCTGGATTTTGTCAAAGGCCTTTTCTGCATCGATTGACAGGATCATATGGTTCTTCTCTTTTTTTTTGTTAATGTGATGTATCACGTTGATTGATTTGCGAATGTTGAACCAGCCCTGCATCCCAGGAATGAATCCCACTTGATCATGGTGAATAATTCTTTTTATATGCCGTTGAATTCGATTTACTAGTATCTTATTGAGAATTTTTGCATCCATATTCATCAGGGATATTGGCCTGTACTTCTCTTTTTTTACTGGGTCTCTGTCTGGTTTAGGAATCAAAGTAATACTGGCTTCATAGAATGTGTCTGGAAGTTTTCCTTCCCTTTCTATTTCTTGGAATAGCTTGAGAAGGATAGGTATTATCTCTGCTTTAAACGTCTGGTAGAACTCCCCTGGGAAGCCATCTGGTCCTGGACTCTTATTTGTTGGGAGGTTTTTGATAACCGATTCAATTTCTTCGCTGGTTATGGGTCTGTTCAAGCTTTCTATTTCCTCCTGATTGAGTTTTGGAAGCGTGTGTGTGTTTAGGAATTTGTCCATTTCTTCCAGGTTGTCCAATTTGTTGGCATATAATTTTCATAGTATTCCCTGATAATTGTTTGTATCTCTGAGGGATTGGTTGTAATCATTCCATTTTCATTCATGATTTTATCTATTTGGGTCATCTCCCTTTTCTTTTTGAGAAGCCTGGCTAGAGGTTTGTCAATTTTGTTTATTTTTTCAAAAAACCAACTCTTGGTTTCGTTGATCTGCTCTACAGTGTTTTTAGATTCTATATTGTTTATTTCTGCTCTGATCTTTATTATTTCTCTTCTTCTGCTGGGTTTAGGCTGCCTTTGCTGTTCTGCTTCTATTTCCTTTAGGTGTGCTGTTAGATTTTGTATTTGGGATTTTGCTTGTTTCTTGAGATAGGCCTGGATTGCAATGTATTTTCCTCTCAGGACTGCCTTCGCTGCATCCCAAAGCGTTTGGATTGTTGTATGTTCATTTTCGTTTGTTTCCATATATTTTTTAATTTCTTCTCTAATTGCCTGGTTGACCCAATCATTCTTTAGTAGGGTGTTCTTTAACCTCCATGCTTTTGGAGGTTTTCCAGACTTTTTCCTGTGGTTGATTTCAAGCTTCATAGCATTGTGGTCTGAAAGTATGCATGGTATAATTTCAATTCTTGTAAACTTATGAAGGGCTGTTTTGTGACCCAGTATATGATCTATCTTGGAGAATGTTCCATGTGCACTCGAGAAGAAAGTATATTCTGTTGCTTTGGGGTGCAGAGTTCTAAATATATCTGTCAAGTCCATCTGATCCAATGTCTCATTCAGGGCCCTTGTTTCTTTATTGACCGTGTGTCTAGATGATATGTCCATTTCTGTAAGTGGGGTGTTAAAGTCCCCTGCAATTACCACATTCTTATCAGTAAAGTTGCTTATGTTTATGAGTAATTGTTTTATATATTTGGGGGGTCCGGTATTCGGCACATAGACATTTATAATTGTTAGCTCTTCCTGATGGATAGACCCTGTAATTATTATATAATGCCCTTCTTCATCTCTTGTTACAGCCTTTAATTTAAAGTCTAGTTTGTCTGATATAAGTATGGCTACTCCAGCTTTCTTTTGGCTTCCAGTAGCATGATAAATAGTTCTCCCTCCCCTCACTCTCAATCTAAAGGTGTCCTCAGGTCTAAAATGAGTCTCTTGTAGATAGCAATTAGATGGGTCTTGGTTTTTTATCCATTCTGATACCCTATGTCTTTTGGTTGGCGCATTTAATCCATTTACATTCAGTGTTATTATAGAAAGATGTGGGTTTAGAGTCATTGTGATGTCTGTATGTTTTATGCTTGTAGTGATGTCTCTGGTACTTTGTCTCACAGGGTCCCCCTTAGGATCTCTTGTAGGGCTGGTTTAGTGGTGACAAATTCCTTCAGTTTTTGTTTGTTTGGGAAGACCTTTATCTCTCCTTCTATTCTAAATGACAGACTTGCTGGATAAAGGATTCTCGGCTGCATATTTTTTCTGTCTAGCACACTGAAAATCTCGTGCCAATTCTTTCTGGCCTGCCAAGTTTCAAAAGAGAGATCAGTCACGAGTGTTATAGGTCTCCCTTTATATGTGAGGGCACGTTTACCCCTTGCTGCTTTCATAATTTTCTCTTTATCCTTGTATTTTGCCAGTTTCACTATGATATGTCGTGCAGAAGATCGATTCAAGTTCCGTCTGAAGGGAGTTCTCTGTGCCTCTTGGATTTCAATGCCTTTTTCCTTCCCCAGTTCAGGGAAGTTCTCAGCTATAATTTCTTCAAGTACCCCTTCAGCACCTTTCCCTCTCTCTTCCTCCTCTGGGATACCAATGATGCGTATATTATTTCTTTTTAGTGTATCACTTAGTTCTCTAATTTTCCCCTCATACTCCTGGATTTTTTTTATCTCTCTTTCTCTCAGCTTCCTCTTTTTCCATAACTTTATCTTCTAGTTCACCTATTCTCTCCTCTGCCTCTTCAATCCGAGCTGTCGTCGTTTCCATTTTGTTTTGTATTTCGTTTAAAGCGCTTTTCAGCTCCTCATGACTGTTCCTTAGTCCCTTGATCTCTGTAGCAAGAGATTCTCTGCTGTCCTCTATACTGTTTTCAACCCCAGCGATTAATTTTATGACTTTTATTCTAAATTCACTTTCTGTTATATTATTTAAATCCTTTTTGATCAGTTCATTAGCTGTTGTTATTTCCTGGAGATTCTTCTGAGGGGAATTCTTCTGCTTGGTCATTTTGGATAGTCCCTGGCGTGGTGAGGACCTGCAGGGCACTTCCCCTGTGCTGTGGTGTATAACTGGAGTTGGTGGGTGGGGCCGCAGTCAGACCTGATGTCTGCCCCCAGCCCACCGCTGGGGCCACAGTCAGACTGGTGTGTGCCTTCTCTTCCCCTCTCCTAGGGGCAGGATTCACTGTGGGGTGGCGTGGCCCGTCTGGGCTACTTGCACACTGCCAGGCTTGTGATGCTGGGGATCTGGCGTATTAGCTGGGGTGGGTAGGCAAGGTGTACGGGGGCAGGAGGGGCAGGCTTAGCTCGCTTCTCCTTAGGTGATCCACTTCAGGAGGGGCCCTGTGGCAGTAGGAGGGAGTCAGATCCGCTGCTGGAGGTTTGGCTCTGCAGAAGCACAGAGTTGGGTGTTTGTGCGGAGCGAGCAAGTTCCCTGACAGGAACTGGTTCTCTTTGGGATTTTGGCTGGGGGATGGGCGGGGGAGATGGCGCTGGCGAGTGCCTTTGTTCCCCACCAAACTGAGCTCTGTCGTCCGGGGGCTCAGCAGCTCTCCCTCCCTTTGTCCTCCAGCCTTCCTGCTTTCCGAGCAGAGCTGTTAACTTATGACCTCCCAGATGCTAAGTCGTGCTTGCTGTCGGAACACAGTCCGTCAGGCCCCTTCACTTTTGCAAGCCAGACTCGGGGGCTCTGCTTGGCGGGCCAGCCGCCCCTCCGCCCCGGCTCCCTCCCGCCAGTCCGTGGAGCGCGCACCGCCTCGCCGCCCTTCCTACCCTCTTCCGTGGGCCTCTCGTCTGCGCTTGTCTCCAGAGACTCCATTCTGCTAATCCTCTGGCGGTTTTCTGGGTTATTTAGGCAGGTGTAGGTGGAATCTAAGTGATCAGCAGGACGCGCGGTGAGCCCAGCGTCCTCCTACGCCGCCATCTTCCCCTCAGGATCCCTATTTTTAATTTTAAATAGTGTGTTCTGGGGTCTCTGCTTGGTTCTTTTTTTATCTCTTTGTTAAGGGTCTTACTGATGTCTTCCACTCTTCTTCTCAAGTCCGGTGGGTATCCTTATAATCATTATTTTTAATTCTCTATCAGGCATAATAGTTACACCTTTTTTACTTAGGTCTCTTGCTGTAATTTTGACCTGTTCTTTCATTTGGGACATATTCTTCTGTCTCCTCATTTTGCCTACCTCTGTGTGTCTGTTTCTGTGTTTTAGGAAACTCAGCTACAACTCTTCCTCTTGAAAGTAGTGGTGGGACACTGTTTTAACAAGGCTGTCTCTGTCACCTTCCACAAGGGGTTTGCAGCCCCTTCTGAGACTGTGCCAGCCAAGGCTGCTCAGGAGCTACCGTTTTAATGAGGTGCATTCATCCTCTGTGCGAGGTTGGGAGATGCAATTGACAAGGTTTGCACCAGTTTTCTGGGGAGGGGACCTGTAGTTTTAGGAATGAGGTAGACTCAGCTGGAGGGGGCAAAGCATGGTATAGGGAGGTTAGGTAGTGAATGCCAGTGCCTGGCTGGTTCCTGCAGGTGGCTGTGTGACTATACTGTGGGAGAGGGAGGGAAATATCACCTGCCAGCTCCTTTTTTTCCTGGAGAAGTCCATCAGTGAACTCTGAGATTACTAACTCTCCCTCCTACATGCCCCAGGTATTTTTGCAACTGCTGCTTCTAAGCTGTATATCTTCCCAGATGTTTCACTGTCTCTTTAAGACTGGGGACTCAGTTTCCTAATGCATGCCCTCCAGACTCTGCCAGAGTGGAAGTACTGATTTTTGAAAGTTCTAGGGTTTAAGTCCTGATGGTTGTAAGAACTCATGAAATCCAGCCCCCCTGATTTTCATATTTTTTTTTAAAAAATTATTTATTGATTTTGAGAGAGATAGCACCAGCTGGAGAGGGGCAGAGAGAGAGGGCAACAGAGGATCTGAAGTGGCTCTGTGCTGACAGCAGGAACCGTATGTAGGGCTTGAACTCATGCACTGTGAGATCATGACCTGAGCTGAAGTCCGACACTCAAACCACTGAGCCATCTGGGTGCCCCAGGCTCCTCTGATTTTCAAGGCCAAATGCTACGGGAATTCAACTTCCCCATTCAGGCTCTCTGTGTTGACAGTCTGTTTCTTACCACTCTATGCACCCACAGATCCTTCCCTCCCATGGGTGGTCTGCTGTCCATTTAGGCCCTTACAGCATCTCTGCCCTTTCTACCCTCTTTGATGTACTAGCCTTTTGTCTACATTTAGTTGTGGATTTTTGCTTCTAGTCTTTGGGTCTTTGTCTGGGTTATTTGCACTGGTGTGTTATCTAGTTGTATCTGTGGGATGAGGTAAGTTTAGGGTCCTCCTACTCTGTCATCTTCCCAGGAAGCCCAACAGAGTCTTTCCTCTTGACATTTTAAGTTAAAAACATGTTTAAAAAAATAATTGCATCCATCAGAGCTCTCTGAGTTCTAATTTTTTTTTGTAGTTATTTTCTGTCTGTCCCTTTAGAGCTGCCTTAATGGAGATGCCTCCTTGGATTGTTCAGCTTGGTCTCCCTCTCTGAAGTTGCTTACTCCCATTAGATGGCTTATTATATTTCTATGCCTGTTTATGAATGTGAGTTTTTCAACACATAAATCATATGTAGAGAGCTCTTGAGCAGTAGCTAGAAGAGTTGTTTTGTCTTCATTATTACTGTTTCTATTTTTATAGATACTGTGTCCTCTTAGATTTCAATGAGAATAAAAATGTAGATTTAAAACATTTTTTAGGGGGCGCCTGGGTGGCGCAGTCGGTTAAGCATCCGACTTCAGCCAGGTCACGATCTCGCGGTCCGTGAGTTCGAGCCTCGTGTCAGGCTCTGGGCTGATAGCTCAGAGCCTGGAGCCTGTTTCCGATTCTGTGTCTCTCTCTCTCTCTGCCCCTCCCCTGTTCATGCTCTGTCTCTCTCTGTCCCAAAAATAAACGTTGAAAAAAAATTTTTTTAAACATTTTTTAGTTTCTAAAAATAATTTTTTCAGAAGAGAAACATTTGTTCTCTATTTTAAAATTTTTTTTTCAACATTTATTTATTTTTGGGACAGAGAGAGACAGAGCATGAACGGGCGAGGGGCAGAGAGAGAGGGAGACACAGAATCGGAAACAGGCTCCAGGCTCCGAGCCGTCAGCCCAGAGCCCGACGCGGGCTCGAACTCACGGACCGCGAGATCGTGACCTGGCTGAAGTCGGACGCTTAACCGACTGCGCCACCCAGGCGCCCCTTGTTCTCTATTTTAAAGATGGTTTTCTGTTTTCATTTGGAGATCATATTTTTCTGATGAGAGACAGTCATTCAAATAATCATTTCTCTGTGTGTAATTTGGCATTGTCTTTGTCTACTTTTAAGATTTTTCTCATTTTACTTGGTTTTCAGCATTTCACTCTGATGAAAATTTGGGAAAATTTCAGGTATTATTTCATTACTTTTTCTATCACTTTCTCTCTTTTCCTTATGGGAATAAAATTACATGTTATATTTTTGATAGTATCCCTTATGTTCCTCAGTCCCTCTTCATTTTAAAAATCTTTGTTCTCTTTGTCTTTAGATAGGTATTTTCTACTGATGTATCTTCAAATGGCCTGACTTTCCTCACTGTCTTATCCTATTTGCTCCTACCTAGGCTCATCAATTACATTTTTAAAAAATTCAGTTGCTGTATTTTTCTCTACTTTAATTTACATTGGATATTTTTATAGTTTGTATTAATCTACTAAGATTTTTATTATTTCATTCATTATGAACATATTTTCTCTTATTTTGGGTTTTGTAATAATAGTTGATTTAAAATTCTTCTACACTAACTTTAAAGTAGAATCTGTCTTGGGATCACTCTCTGTAGATTATTTTTATCTTTTGAGTAAGTCTCATTTTGCTGTTTCTTCAAATGTCAAGTAATTATAAATTATTGAATATTGGGAATATCATCTTTAAGCTCTGGATTCTACTATATTCTTCTAGTACGGTTAGTCCTACTTTTGTCTTGTTTTAATATATAAATAATGTTTTTGGATGCAAAACGAAAATTCTGTGTTTAGGAGGAGCTCAAATTGCATTCAGTTCTTTTAGCTTTTGATAGGCTTCTTAGAGTCTTCCCTATGCATATGTGATTTGGGCTTGAGTGAGATTTGGGCAGGGTTTATACAGAGTTTGGGGCTCCTTATCTCAATCAAGCTCTCTTCTTTGTATGACTTGCCCTAAGTTTTGCAGTGATTTCCTTCCTTTGGTTTATAAGGTCTAAAAAATTGTTTTCTATCAGCTATTAGGTGCCCTGTCTGGCTCATGTAGCGCTTGACTTCAGATTACAAGCCAGGAAATAAGAATTTTACCTAGGACTCTTTTCTTCTTCCAAGTGTTACCTTCTCTCAAGAATCTACTTATTTTTGGTTTCTCTTCAGTGTTCATATTTGTTTTTGTTTTGAGTTTGTAGTTTTTATGTGTGGCAGGGTCTGTTCACTAGCAACTTTCTCTGCTGTACCAGAAGCAGAACAGGGGATCTTAGATATGGTTCCTCAAACTGTCTCCCATCTCATGGAGAATTCTTGATACATTTCATGTGTAACAGAGTCCATTCATTCACACAAACTCAGAACTGTGTTTATTTTCTGTTAAGAGTAGAGTTGCTTTTTTTCATAAAATTTGAATGTTTATATTTAAATATATCAGGTCTAGAGAAGCAGAGATATGAAATATTTAGCTTATTGTAGTTATAATTTACCAGATTCAAGGTCATTTTTCCTATACAAAATCAATAGGAAGCTACAGCTGCAGAAATTATACACCATTATGCCACAGAAATATGTGAATAAATGTGTATGCTCAAATCATCATCTTGGCTATCTGTGGATTATAGACAGATGATAATTGTAACAATTAATTTATAGAAACAGAGCTACTGAAATGAATATATTTTTCCTTTATATTATATCACAGAAAGTAGCATTTGCTCTGGAAGTTGAGAACAAAGTCCTTCAGGAACAATTGAAACAGGCTTTACAGGTAAATGATATAGGTTCTTTTAAAATTGTTAACAAATGAAGGAAATATCTGTAAACAACTTCTAAATGAATGATTTTGACCTTGAAAATGAATAGGTTTATGTGTTGTACTTTTTTGCCAGGTTAAAGTATATTCATTTTATGTACTAGGATATATTAATAAAATTTAATACTCATTCTTATTAAAAATGGTAAACTAGATAGAAAGAAAAGTAAACTTGCTTAATCAAATAAATCTATTTCAAGCTGAGACACTGTTATATGTGAAATCCTGCAGGCATTCCAACTAAACTCAATTAAACTAGGATGCTGGTTTTTTACCACTCTTTGAAATTTGTGTTAAACGATCAAAGAAAGGAAAAAGCTACAAACATTTTCATAAGTGGATAGACAAAAGTATAATTATTTGTATATTAATTTTCCTTTGGAAAAATGCAAGATAATACACAAATTTATTAATGATATAATTCAAAAAGCTGGCTGAGGGCAAAATAGATATAAAAAAGCAATAGAAGAAGGCTGGGAAAATGGTGGAATAGGAGGACTGTAAGCATACTTCACTCCAGATACAGCTAGATAACACTTATATCAGCATAAATAATCCAGAAAACAATGTGAAGCCTGGCAGAACAAACTCCATGAGTAAAGGTAGAACAGAGGCCACATCGAAGAGGGTAAGAGTGAGGACATGTCCCCAGAAGGGAGGGATGCAATGGATGAAGAGAAGGAAGAGAAACAGATTGTCACACTGGGGAGTCCACATGGGAAAGATGAATTTTTATAACATTTGGTTTTGAAAACAAGAGGCTCCAAATTTCATGAGTTCTTACAAGTAGCAGGACTTATGGCCTAGAAATTTAAAAATTAGCGGGCTGGCTCTGGGAGAACCCAGAGGGCATTAGGAAGCTGAGTCCTGCCCTTAAAGAGACAGCACAACAAATAACCTGTAGAAAGAGCACAGTTTGAAAAATGCCTGGAGTACATGGGAAGGAGAGTTATTTACCCTCCAGCATAAACACAGAGCCACCTGCTGGAACCAGTATGGTGCCAACATTCACTATCTAACTTGCTTACACCAAGCCTCAACCCCTCACCCTTCACCAGACTCAACCTTCGTCATCACATTTACCTCAGTCCTGGTGCTGTGGGTCCCTTTCCCCAGAAGACTCATGCAACCATCACCAACACCTTGTCTCTTGGCCTGCTTGTTTTGTGGGGCATTGGTCCTGGCAGTGGTGGCAGGTCTGTGGAAGCCCAAGGTGTAACCTTGTTAAAATTGTGCACCCCACCCATACAGCACTGGTCCTGGCAATGCTGGCAGGTCTTATTTCACAAGCAGACTGCTGTGCATCTTGTAAAATGTGCTCCTCCATGGCCAGGGACCAAACACTGCCAACAGCAGGCAAAGGGAACCTCTGCAGATAACTGGAGTGAAGGAAAAAGTGGCTAGGACACAACAGGAAGGTATATACAACACACATAGGAGATACCCCCTGAGAACCAGTTTCTTGGGACAGGGGACACTACATTGGGGCACTACAGGACCTCTTCTTCATAAGGCCACTTTTCAGAGCAGGAGATGTAGCTGACTTTCCTAAAATACAGAAGCAGACACACAGAGTTAGGTGAAATGAGGAGACAGAGGAATATATCCCAAATGAAAGAATAGGACAAAAATCATAGCAGGAGACCTAAGTGAGACAGATATAAGTGTTATGCCTGATAGAGAACTTAAAGTAATGATTATAATGATACTCATTCGACTTGAGAAAAGAGTAGAAGACATGAGTGAGACTCTTAAGAAAGAGATAAAAAAGAACCAAGCAGAGACCCAAGAGCATGCTAATTGAAATTAAAAATACACATGGCGGGGTGCCTGAGTGGCTCAGTCAGTTAAGTGGCTGACTTTGGCCCAGGTCATGATCTCATGGTTTGTGGATTTGAGCCTCATGTTGGGCTCTGTGCGGATAGCTCAGAGCCTGGCGCCTGCTTTGGATTCTGTGTCTCCCCTTCTCTCTGTCCTTCCCTTGCTCCCTCCCTCCTTCTCTCTCTCTCTCAAAAATAAATAAACATTACAAAAAAAAAAAAAGAAAAAAACCTCATGATGGACAAAATAGCAGACTAGAGGAAGCAGAGGAACAAATTAATGACCTGGAAGAGTCATGGAGTAATGGAAAGCAATCAAGCTGAGCAAGTTAAGAGAAAAAGAAATTATGCAAAATGAGAATAGAGTTAAGGAATTCAGTGACTTGATCAAGCATAATATTTTCAGTATGGGATCCAAGAAGAAGGAGAGACAAAAGGGGGCAGAAAATTTATTTGAAAAAATAATAGCTGAAAACTTCCCTAATCTGAGGAAGGAAATAGATATCTAGATTCTCCTGGATCTGGATTGAACACATGGTAATCAAAATGGCAAAAAGTAGTGATACAGAAACATTTTTTTAAAGCAGCAAGAGAGGAGACAGGGAGATCGTGGCAGAACAGGAGGACCCTAGACTCACTTTGTCTCAAAAATGTAGCTAGATAACTATGGAATCACTCTTAAATGCCCCAGAAATTGACCTGAAAACTGACAGAACAAACTCCACAACTAAAGATAGAAGCTACATCAAAGATAATAGAAAGTGCAAAAATGTGGTTTAGGGGAGAAACAGATCCTGACTGTAGTAGAAGGGAAGTAGCTGTGGTCATGAAGAAGGGTGAGGGAGAGAAGGATATGCAAGGAAATGCACAGAAGAATGTCTCCCCAAAGCCCAGTGGCTTGGAAAACAAGAGGGGCTGAATTTAATGAATTCTTACAATGAGCAGAGCTTAAAGCCTGGAGTTTTAAAAGTTAGCAGGCTTAGCTGGGATAGAGCCCAGAGGGCAGTGTACTGTTCCTGGAGAGAAGGCAGACAAACAAATTGGAGACATACAGTGTGGAACCAGTGATCTAAAGAGCACCTGGGGTACACAGTGGGAAGATTATTGCTCTTCTTAGAGCAATAATGAGAGGAAGCATTCATAGAGACACCTCTCTGTGGGACAAAGGAGCTAGCCATCATTTCTCTGACCTACCCCTTAGCATAAACACAGAGCTACCCATGGGAAGTAGTGCAGTGTGGACACTAGAAATCTAAATTTGCTTACCTTAAGCCCCATTCCCCTGTATTCCAGTGCAACTGCCCTTCCCAGTCACACTTACCTCAGTCCCATTACAGTTGGCCCCTCTCCCAGAAGACCAGCACAAATTCCTGCCCACATCACGTCTCTCAACCAAACAGGTTTCTCAGTTCCAGTGAGGTGGAGACAGTTCTCATTTCACAAGGAAACCAGAGCACACTTAATTAAAACTCACCACATTCAGGTCAAGGATCAAACACTGCCTGTAGCAAGCAAGGAGAGCCTCTGTAGATGACTTGCCTGAAGGATAGAGCAGCCAGAACAGAACAGCAGAGTGCGTGCAGCACACACCAGAGACCCTCCCTGAAGCATGAGGCCCTGGACACTACATGACCTCTTCTTCATAAAGCCAATACTTTCAAGAGCTGGAGACATAAGTGGCTTTTCTAGCACACAGAAGAAGGTAGAGACTTAGACCAAATGCAGAGATGGAGGAATTTATCCCAAACAAAAGAAGATAAGTCCATGGTTAGAGATCTAAGTGAAACAGATATAAGTAACATGCCTGATGGAGAATTTAAAGCAACAATGATAAAGATACTCACTGGGCTTGAGAAAAGAATGGAAGACATCAATCAGTGAGATCCTTACCACAGAAATAAGACAGTTGAAGTATCAATCAGAGGTGAAAAGTACAATAAGTGAGATTAGAAAGATACTTGATGCAATGAACAGCAGGCTGAAAGAAGCAGAAGAATGAATTAATGACCTAGAAGACAAAATAATAGAAAGCTATGAAGCTGAACAAAAGAGTGAAAGAATTATACAAAGTGATAATAGACTTAGGGAACTTACTGACTCCATCAAAGGTAATAATATTCATATTATAGGAGTCCCAGAAGAAGAGAGAGGAAGGGGGGCATTGCTAAATCTTCCCTAATCTAGGGAAGGAAACAGACATCCAGATCCAGGAGGCATAGGGAACTCCCATCAGAATCAACAAAAGCAGGCTTACCCCAAGACATATTGTAATTAAATTTGCAAAATATAGTGATAAAGAAAAATATCTTAAAAGTAGTGATAAGAAAGAAGTCATTAACCAACAAAGGAAAACCAACTAGGCTAATAGATTTTTCAACAGAAACTTGGCAGACCAGAAGGGAGTGGCATGATATATTCAAAGTGCTGAAGGGTAAAATATGCAGCCAAGAATACTCTATCTAGCAAGGCTATAATTCAGAATAGAAGGAGAAATAGAGTTTTCCAGGCAAGTAAAAACTAAAGGAGTGTGTGACCACTAAACCAGCTCTGCAAGAAGTATTAAAGGGGAGTTGTTGAGTGGAAAGGAGGGACCACAAGTGATAGTATAAAGACAGAAAACATAAAAAAGAGTAAAAATGAATATTTCTATAAGAAATCAGTCAAGTAATTCACAGAAAAAGAATCTAAAATATAACACATATACCTGAAATGTGGGGAGGAAAGGAGAAAAGAATGGGTTTGAAATTAAACATCAACTTAATATAGACTGCTATTTGCAGGAGAGGTTATATACAAACCTAAAGGTTACCACATATCAAAAAACACTAATAAACATGCAAAGAATAAAGAAAAGAAATCCAAATATACCACTAAAGAAAATCAGGAAACCATGAAAGAAAGACAAGAAAGAATCAGAGAAAAGTCTTCAGAAACAACTACAAAATAAGTAATAAAATTGCATAAATACATAGCCATCAATAATTACTTTGAATGTAAATGGACTAATTTGAATGTAAATGGATTAAGCACTCCAATCAAAGATATAGGATGTTAGAATGGGTATAAAAACAAGATGCATCTATATGCTGCCTACCAGAGACCCATTTAGACCTAAAGACACCTGCAGTTTGAAAATAAGTGGATGGAGAAATATTTATCATGCAAATGTATGTCAAAAAAAAAAAAAAAAAAGCCAGAGGAGCAATACTTATATCAGACAAAATAGACCTTAAAACAAAGACTGTATTAAGAGACAAAGAAAGACACTATATAATAATAAAGAGGGAAATCCAACAAGAAGATACAACAATTTTAAGTATTTATGCACCTGGCATGGGAGTACCTAAATACATAAAATAACAAACATAAAGGAACTAGTTGATAGTAATACAATAATAGTAGGGAACTTTAACACCCTACTTACATCAATGAATAGATCATATAAACAGAAAATCAACAAGGAACCAAGTTTTATATGAAAAACCCACACTTTATATCCTAAATAGGGAAAAACTGAGAGCTTTTCCTCTATGGTCAGGACAAGACAAGGATGTCCACTCTCACCACTTTTATTCAACATAGTAGTGGAAGTCCTAGCCACAGCAATCAGAGGACAAAAAGAAATAAAAGGCATCCAAAATTTCAAGGAAAAAGTAAAACTTTCACTGTTTACAGATGACATGATACTGAAAACATGGAAGATTCCACCAAAAAAAAAAAAAAAAAACCCTGCTAGAACTGATAAATGAATTCAATAAAGTCACAGTATACAAAATTGATGTACAAAAATCTGTTGCATTTCTATACACCAATAATGAAGCAGCAGAAAAAACTATTAAGAAAATAATCCCATTTAGAATTGTGCCAAAAATAATAAAATACCTAGGAATAAACCTAACCGAAGAAGGGAAACAGTTGTACAGTGAAAAGTATAAAACATTGATGAAAGAAATTGATGATGACACAAAGACATGGAAAGACATTCCGTGCTCATGTATTGGAAGAACAAATATTTTTAAAATTTCTGTACTACCCAAAGCAATCTACAGATTTAATGCAATCTCTATCAAAATACCGATAGCATTTTCACAGGTACAGCAAACATATTTGTAGGGAACCATAATAGACCCTGAATAGCCAAAGAAATCTTGAAGAGAAAAACAAAACTGGAGGTATCACAGTTCCCGACTTCAAGTTATATTTTAGAGTTGTAGTAATAAAAACAGTATGGTATTGGCACAAAAATAGACACCTAGATCAATGGCACAGAATACAAAACCCAGAAGTAAACCCACAATTATATTGTCAATTAAACTTTGAAAAAGGAGGAGAGAATATGCAATGGGGAAAAGTTTCTTCAACAAATAGTGCTGAGAAAACTGGACAGCTGCGTGCAAAAAAATGAAACTGAACTATTTTCTCATAGCATACACAAAAGTAAGTTCAAAATGGATTAAAGATTTAAATGTGAGACCTGACATCATAAAAATCCTAGAAGAGAGTGCAAAGGCAATAATTTCTCTGACATCTGCCATGGCAACATGTTTCTAGATAGGTCTCCTGTGGCAAGGGAAACAAAAGCAAAAATAGTCTATTGGGACTACATCAGAATAAGAAGCATTTACACATTGAAGAAACAACAAAACTAAGAGGCTGCCTATGAATGGGAGAAGATATTTGCAAATGACATATCTGATAAAGGGTTAGTATGAAAGATATATAAAGAACTGACACAACTCAGCACTCAAAAAACACATTATCCAATTAAAAAATGGGCAGAATATATGAACAGACATTTCTCAAAATAAGACTTCTAGATTGCTAACAGATGCATGAAAATATACTCAACATCACTCATCATCAGGGAAGTGCAAATCAAAACCACAGTGAGATATTACCTCATCCCTGTCAGATTGGTTAAAATCAAATCCTCAAGACACATCAAGTGTCAGTGAAGATGTGTAGAAAAAGGAACCCTAGGACACTGTAGCTGGGAATACAAACTGGTGCAGCCACTGTGGAAGACAGTATGGTGGTTCCTCAAAATATTAAAAATAGAACTACTTTATGATCTAGTACACTGGGTATTTTACCCAAAGAATACAAAACACTAAATTAAAAGAAAAACAATTCAAAGGCATATATGCATCTCTATGTTTACTGCAGCATTATTTACAATAGCCAAACTATGAAAGCACCTCAAATGTCTATTGATAGATTAATGGATAAAGATGTTAAATATAACACACATACGTGTGTATATATAATGCAATATTACTCAACCATAAAAAAGAATGAAATCTTGTCATTTGCAACAGCATGGATAGAGCTAAAGTATGATGCTAAGTAAAATAAGAGAAAGACAGTTACCATATGATTTCACTTATATGTGGAATTTAAGAGACAAAACAAAGAAAAAAAAAAAGAGGGAGACAAACCAAAAAACAGGCTCTTAACTATAGAGAACAAACGGATGGTTACCAGAAGGAGGTAGGTGGAAGGATGGGTGAAAT
Source organism: Puma concolor (assembly GCF_028749965.1). Lineage (NCBI taxonomy): Eukaryota > Metazoa > Chordata > Mammalia > Carnivora > Felidae > Puma > Puma concolor. The sequence goes on along the minus strand of NC_141673.1, from coordinate 113,687,213 downwards.
ATTGGAGGGGATCAAGAGTACACTAATCTGGATGAGCACTGAGTTATACGTGGAACTGCTGAATCACCATTTTATATGCCTGAAACTATTATAATACTGTACATTAACTACACTGGAATTAAAATCTAAAGAAAGCAAAAGAAAAAAAATAGATTTTTATTTTTATCCAAAACAACCATTTAGAGACTATAATAGAGATAATTCTATTTATAATATTACAGTAGCATATTTAACAAAAATACAGTTTTATATGAAGAAAAATATACTTTACTGAGAGATATAGATGAACAGTGAAGAAATAGAAATTTATATTTGGTTTCGAAGGTTCAATATTATAAATATTTCAATGTTCCATTTTTTCCAAAGTGATATATATATTTAAAGCAATTTATTTCTAGGTATAAGTGGAATTATTTTTGAGCTTAACAGAATTATTATAGGATATATTGAGAAATGAAACTGGTGATTATACAAAAGAATAATAAGAATTTAGTTATTCAAAAATCAATATGTAATGTAACACTATAACTAAGTCAATGTGGTACTGGATTTGGTACTGAATGAAAAATCCAGAAACAGATTCAAATGAATGTAATAATTTATTATTTTATAATTTTAGTTAAAGTTTTTCTAAGTTAGAGAGAGAGGCAGAGGGGCAGAGGGAGAGAGAGACAGACAGACAGAATCCCAAGCAGGCTACATGCTTAGTGGGGAGTCCAATGCAGGGCTGGATCCCATGACCCCAGGATCATGACCCGAGTTTAAGTCAAGTCACAGACTCAACTGACTGAGCCACCAGGTGCCCTTGAAAAAATTTTTTTATAGCTCTGACTTGAGACTCAGAGGGGAAGATGGTGGTGTAGGAAGACGCTGGTCTCACCTCATCCTGCTCATTGCTTAGATTCCACCCACATCTGCTTAAATAACCCAGAAAACTGCCAGAAGACTAGCAGAACGGACTCTGCAGAGCCAAGCATAGACAAGAGGAACATGGAAGAGGGAAGGAAGGGTGGAGAGGCGGTGTGTGCTACACAGACTGGTGGGAGGGAGCCGGGGTGGTGGAGGGGCAGCCCACCTGGAAAGGCAGAGCCCCCCAAAGTCTGGCTTGCAAAGGCAGAGGGGCCTGACTCTGTGAGTTCTGACAGCCAGCCGGACTTAACGTCTGGAATATTAAAAGTCAGCAGCTCTGCTCTCAGAGAGCGGGGATGGCAAGAGGACACCAGATAGGTATCCCAGAAGACAGAGCTCAGCTTGGCGGGGAAGCCAAGGTGCTGGAAAGTGCCATTTCCCTCTCCCATTCCCCAGCTGAATTTCCAAAGGGAACCAGTTCCCATCACCGAAACTTGCTGGCACCATGCAAATGCTCAACACTGTGCTTCTGGGGGATCCATCCCTCCAACAGTCTGCCTCCCTCCCGGTGCTGCAGGGCCCCTCCCACAGGGGACCACAGACCACAAAGAGAGCTAAGCCTGCCCTTCCTGCCCCTGTGCATCTTATAGATCCACCTTGGTTAATCCACCAGATCCCATCAAAGCAGCACCACAAGCCTGGCAGTGTACAAGTAGCCCAGACAGGGGCCACACCACTCCACAGTGAGTCCTGTTCCTGGGAGAAAGGAAGATAAGGTACACACCAGTCTGACTGTGGCCCCACCAGTGAGCTAGGGGCAGACAACGGGTCTGACTGCAGCCCTGCCCACCAACACGAGTTACTCCGGGCAGCACAGGGGAAGTGCCCTGCAGTTTGGAGCCACCCCAGGGACTACACAAAATGATGAAACGGAAGAATTCTCCTCAAAAGAAACTCCAAGAAGTAGTGACAGCTAACGAATTGATCAAAAACAATTTAAGCAGTATAATGGAACAAGAATTTAGAACAATATTCATAAAATTCATCGCTGGGTTTGAAAAAAGCATAGAGGTCAGCAGAGAATCTATTGTTACAGAGATCAAGGGACTAAGAAATAGTCATGAGGAGCTAAAAAATGCTATAAATGAGGTGCAAAATAAAATGGAGGTGGCCATAGCACGGGTTGAAGAGGCAGAGGAGAGAATAGGTGAATTAGAAGATAAAATTATGGAAAAAGAGGAAGCTGAGAAAGAAATAAATCCAAGAGTATGAGGGGAGAATTAGAGAACTAAGTGATGCAATCAAACAGGAAAATATCCATGTCATAGGAATTCCAGAAGAAGAAGAAGAGAGAGAGAAAGGGGCTGAAGGTATACTTGAATAAATCATAGCTGAGAACTTCCTTGATCTGGGGAAGGAAAAAGGCATTGAAATCCTAGAGGCAGGGCGCCTGGGTGGCGCAGTCGGTTAAGCGTCCGACTTCAGCCAGGTCACGATCTCGCGGTCCGTGAGTTCGAGCCCCGCATCAGGCTCTGGGCTGATGGCTCAGAGCCTGGAGCCTGTTTCCGATTCTGTGTCTCCCTCTCTCTCTCTGCCCCTCCCCTGTTCATGCTCTGTCTCTCTCTGTCCCAAAAATAAATAAATGTTGAAAAAAAAAAATTTAAGAAATCCTAGAGGCACAGAGAACTCCCTTCAGACATAACTTGAATCGATCTTCTGCACGACATATCATAGTGAAACTGGCAAAATACAAGAATAAAGAGAAAATTCTGAAAGAAGCTAGGGATAAACAGGCTCTAACTTACAAAGGTAGACACATAAGAGTAGTGGCAGACCGATCTACTGAAACTTGACAGGTCAGAAAGGAATGGCAGATTATCTTCAATGTGATGAACAGAAAAAATATGCAGCTGAGAATCCTTTATCCAGGAAGTCTGTCATTCAGAATAGAAGGAGAGATAAAGGTCTTCAAACAAACAAAAACTGAAGGAATTCATCACCACTAAACCAGCCCTACGAGAGGTCCTAAGGGGGACTCTGAGTGGAATGTTGCAAGGACCACAAAGTACCAGAGACATCACTACAAGCATGAAACCTACAGATAACACAGAAACCCTAAACCCATATCGTTCGATAATACCACTGAATGTAAATGGACTAAATGCTCCAATCAAAAGACATAGGGTATCAGAATGGATAAAAAACAAGACTCATCTATTTGCTATCTACAAGAGACTCATTTCAGACCTGAGGACACCTTCAGATTGAAAGTGAGGGGATGGAGAACTATCTATCATGCTACTGGAAGTCAAAAGAAAGCTGGAGTAGCCATACTTATATCAGACCAACTAGACTTTAAATTAAAGGTTGTAACAAGAGATGAGGAAAGGTATTATATAATAATTACAGGGACTATCCATTAGGAAGAGCTAACAATTATCAATGTCTATGCACCGAATACGGGAGCCCCCAAATATATAAAACAATCAGAAACATAAGCAACCTTATTGATAAGAATGTGGTAATTGCAGGGGACTTTAATACCACACTTACAACAATGGGTAGATCATCTGGACACAGGATCAATAAAGAAACATGGGTCCTGAATGATACACTGGATCAGATGGACTTGACAGAATATATTTAGAACTCTGCATCCCAAAGCAACAGAATATACTTTCTTCTTGAGTGCACATGGAACATTCTCCAAGATAGATCACATACTGGGTCACAAAACAGCCCTTCATAAGTATACAAGAATTGAGATCATACCATGCACACTTCAGACCACAATGCTATGAAGCTTGAAATCAACCACAGGAAAAAGTCTGGAAAACCTCCAAAAGCATGGAGGTTAAAGAACACCCTATTAAAGAATGAATGGGTCAACCAGGCAATTAGAGAAGAAATTAAAAAATATATGGAAACAAACGAAAATGAAAATACAACAATCCAAATGCTTTGGGATGCAGCAAAGGCAGTCCTGACAGGAAAATACATTGCAATCCAGGCCTATCTCAAGAAACAAGAAAAATCCCAAATACAAAATCTAACAGAACACCTAAAGGATATAGAAGCATAACAGCAAAGAAACCCCAAACCCAGAAGAAGAAGAGAAATAATAAAGATCAGGGCAGAAATAAATAATATAGAATCTAAAAAAACAGTAGAGCAGATTATTGAAACCAAGAGTTGGTTTTTTGAAAAAATAAACAAAGTTGAAGTCTAGCCAGACTTCTCAAAAAGAAAAGAGAGAGGACCCAAATAGATAAAATCGCAAATGAAAATGGAATTATTACAACCAATCCCTCAGAAATACAAGCAATTATCAGGGAATACTATGAAAAATTATATGCCAATAACCTGGACAACCTGGAAGAAATGGAGAAATTCCTATGCACCCATACACTTCCAAAACTCAAACAGGAAGAAATAGAAAACTTGAACAGACCCATAGCCAGCGAAGAAATTCAATCAGTTATCAAAAATCTCCCAAAAAATAGGAGTCCAGGACCAGATGGCTTCCCTGGGGAATTCTACCACACATTTAAAGCAGAGATAATACCTATCCTTCCCAAGCTGTTCCAAAAAATATAAAGGGAAGGAAAACTTCCAGACTCATTGTATGAAGCCAGTATTACTTTGATTCTTAAACCAGACAGAGACCCGGCAAAAAAAGAGAACTACAGGCCAATATCTCTGATGAATATGGAAGCAAAAATTCTCAACAAGATACTAGCAAATCGTATACAACAGCATATAAAAAGAATTATTCACCATGATCAAGTAGGATTTATTCCTGAGCTGCAGGACTGGTTCAACATTTGCAAATCAATCAATGTGATACATCACATTGAAAAGAAAAGAAAAGAAAAGAAAAGAAAAGAAAAGAAAAGAAAAGAAAAGAAAAGAAAAGAAAAGAAAAGAAAAGAAAAGAAAAGAAAAGAAAAGAAAAGAAAAGAAAAGAAAAGAAAAGAAAAAAAAGAAAAGAAAAGAAAAGAAAAGAAACCATATGATCCTGTCAATCAATGCAGGAAAACCATTTGACAAAATTCAGGATTCTTTGTTAATAAAAAACCCTTGAGAAAGTCGGGATAGAAGGAACATACTTAAACATTATAAGCTATTTATGAAAATCCCACAGCTAATATCATCCTCAATGGGGAAAAACTGAGAGCTTTCCCCCTGATCAGGAATACTACAGGGATATCCACTCTCACCACTGTTGTTTAATATAGTGTTGGAAGTCCTAGCATCAGCAATCAGACAACAAAAGGAAATCAAAGGCATCAAAATTGGCAAATATGAAGTTAAGCTTTCACTTTTTGCAGATGACATGATATTATACATGGAAAACCTGACAGTCTGCTAGAACTGATACATGAATTCAGCAAAGTTGCAGGATACAAAATCAATGTACAGAAATCAGTTACATTCTTATACACTAATAATGAAGCAACAGAAAGACAAATAAACCGATCCCGTTCATAATTGCACCAAGAATCATAAAATACCTAGGAATAAACCTAACCAAAGATGTAAATGATCTGCATGCTGAAAACTATAGAAAGCTTATGAAGGAAATTGAAGAAGATACAAAGAAATGGAAAAACATTCCGTGCTCATGGGTTGGAAGAATAAATATTGTTAAAATATCAATACTACCCAAAGCAATCTACACATTCAATGCAATCCCAATCAAAATTGCACCAGCATTCTTCTTGAAGCTAGAACAAGCAATCCTAAAATTTATGGAACCACAAAAGACCCTGAATAGCCAAAGTAATATTGAAGAAGACCAAAGCGAGAAACATCACAATCCCAGACTTTAGCCTCTAGTACAAAGCTGTAAGCATCAAGACAGCATGGCATAGGCACAAAAACAGACACATAGACCAATGGAATAGAATAGAGACTCCAGAATAAGACCCACAAAATTATGGCCAACTAATCTTTGACAAAGCAGGAAAGAATATCCAATGGAAAAAAGACAATCTTTAACAAATGTTGCTGGGAGAACTGGACAGCAACATGCAGAATAATGAAATTAGACCACTTTCTTACACCATTCACAAAAACAAACTCAAAATGGATAAAGGACCTGAGTGTGAGACAGGAAACCATCAATACCCTAGAGGAGAAAGCAGGAAAGAAAACCTCTCTGACCTCAGCTGTAGCAATTCCCTACTTGACACATCCCCAAAGGCAAAGGAATTAAAAGCAAAAATGAACTATTGGGACCTCATGAAGATAAAAAGCTTCTGCACTGCAAAGGAAACAATCAACAAAACTAATAGGCAACCAACGGAATGGGAAAAGATATTTGCAAATGACATATCAGACAAAAGGCTAGTATCCAAAATCTATAAAGAAGTCACCAAACTCCACACCTGAAAAACAAATAATCCAGTGAAGAAATGGGCAGAAGACATGAATAGACACTTCTCTAAAGAAGACATCCAGATGGTCAACAGGCACATGAAAAGATGTTCAACGTCACTCCTTATCAGGGAAATACAAATCAAAACCACACTGGGATACCACCTCCCACCAGTCAGAGTGACTAAAGTGAACAAATCAGGAGACCGTAGATACTGGAGAGGATGTGGAGAAATGGGAACCCTCTTGCACTGTTGGTGGGAATGCAAATTGGTGCAGCCGCTCTGGAAAACAGTGTGGAGATTCCTCAAAAAGTTAAAAATAGACCTACCCTATGACCCAGCAATAGCACTGCTAGGAATTTACCCAAGGGATACAGGACTGCTGATGTATAGGGGCATATATACCCCAATGTTTTTAGCAGCACTTTCAACAATAGCCAAATTATGGAAAGAGCCTAAATGTCCATCAACTGATGAATGGATAAAGAAATTTTGGTTTATATACACAATGGAGTACTACGTGGCAATGAGAAAGAATGAAATCTGGCCTTTTGTAGCAACGTGGATGGAACTGGAGAGTGTGATGCTAAGTGAAATAAGTCATACAGAGAAAGACAGATACCATATGTTTTCACTCTTATGTGGATCCTGAGAAACTTAACAGAAGACCATGGGGGAGGGGAAGGAAAAAAATGTTAGGGAGAGAGCCAAAGCATAAGAGACTGTTAAAAACTGAGAACAAACTGAGGGTTGATGGGAGGTGGAAGTGGCAGAGGGTCGGTGATGGGCATTGAGGAGGGCACCTGTTGAGATGAGCACTGGGTATTTATGGAAACCAATTTGACAATAAATTTCATATTAAAAAAATAAAAAGAAAATTTTTCATAGAAAGGTAAAATAGTCACAAAAAGTAAACCACTATGAAAAAATAATTCTCATGTATCATGAGATACACCAAAATAAATTGTAGATTGATTTAAGAATCAAAATTAATAAATGATGTATGAAGATCTTAGAAGGAATACTGGGAAGCAGTTAGATGGTCTTGGCTAGAGCAAGGTTTTCTAAGCATTATGTTACTAACAAAGGAATATGTTAGTGTATTTGGCTACTATAAATTTAAAACTTTTATATGGTAAAAAATCAGGAGATATAAAGAGAAATGCAATTCTTTAGAAAATGTTTTATATGAATATCTTTTACAAATATATGAAAATTATGAGTAGCCCTTCCCCTACATAGACAAAGGACACAATTAGGCAGGTGGTAATTTAGAAACACAAAAGGGTAGTAAATGCATATGAATATATTCAACCTCACTAGTTATCAAATAAATGAAAATTAAAATAATAGTGGGTAGAATTTTTTTATCTACCATTTCGGTAAAAATCTTAGGAACAGAAATGTCTAGTATTTGTGGATGTATGTTGAAATGAGTAATCTTTTATGTTACTCTATTATTATGAATTAATACTTTTCTGTAAAAAAATACACAGCAAAAGTTTGAGGATGACATAGGCCTTTCATTGAATCATTGCACTTATAAAAATTTATCATAAAGAAGAAAAGAGTGTAAAGTGATTTTGTTTAAGTAAGTATAATATAAAAAATTTTGTGAGCAAAAATTTACCACTGTGTCCACTCATAAAAAATATTGCTAAATAAAAGTATACTATTAAATGTACTTTCATTAGCTATTCTAATTTAGATGTTTATTTATTGTCATTGAAACATATCTATAACATTATTTAATAGAAAACATATTGTATATGTATAGTAGAATCCAGTATAGATAAAAATTTTAAAAATACATATATGTATTAGTTACATTTAGAAACAATGGAAAAAGATATATCAAATGTTAACAGTGAGTTTTCTGTTTATGGTGAGATTATTTGTGAACTTTATTTTTGTTGATCTAAGTAACTAAAAAATTATTAAAAGTGGCATTTTTAAAGAAAAATTATATTCTAGAAAAAATTATTTTCCACATTTTCTTTTATTTGATATTATAGGTATTAATTATCCTGGTTACAGTCTATCACATTTTATAATATATACCTTTTATTCTTTATTATGCCTCTGTAATAATTAGAGCTTTAAAAAAATAATAGGTATTTAAAAAAAATAATAGTCCTCAAAGTGGAAGATGTTTTCACAGTTTTTAATTTTAATTATGGATTAAACTGTGGATTATAGCCATGGTTTAATTTAGCTTCCTCCAGCTTAGTACAAATAAAGTTGAAAAATAATGTGGACGTGAATATAGTGAGATTATTGAAAGTTGTAATATTGTCAGAAAAATGTCACAAATAAATGCTTGATAAATGGTTACTTTTTTACAAACAGGAAGCTGAAAGCGCTAAGCATCAACTTGACTATTTCCTAAATCAAGAGAAAGAATTACTTAATAGTGAAGAGAAGACGGAGACAACAATAGAAATGGGTATTAGCAAAATAAAAGTTGAAGATTCAAAACATATACCATTGGAAAAAGAGACAAGGGAAGCATTAGTTACAGCTTCAGGTAGACAAAAGACAAATGCAAAAATCCAAGAACATTCACAGGTAAGGAATTTACCAAAATAGAGGAAACAGTACAAGAAAGAAAAATGGTAATATGTGCTGTAAGAAGTTTGTCTTTTATATTTTTGTTTACTCCATTTGTATATGTTTTTTACAAAAATCCTGTGCCCTGTTTTTTTGTTTGTTTGTTTTGGCTTGGACTTTTTGCCTTTTACATTTGGTTATCACAATTCATTATCTCGAATACAAATTTATAAATTAGATATGTATTAGTTTTGAATGATCATTTAATAAACACCTGTGATTTGAGAGCCAGAAAAAAATAGGAGTTCATAGACTAAAGAGAATTTGCTATAAGTTAATAAAATTAAATATAAATGCAAAACTATGGGGAAAAGCTCTCTTCACATTTATCTTTTTACTGAAGTACAGTTGACACACAATGTATTAGTTTCATGTATACAACATAATGATTTGTTAAGTAGATGTGTTATGCTTTGCTCACTGCAAGTACAGCTATTATCTGTGGAGAAAAAACTCTTGAAGAAGAATTTATTTTTGCTTCTGCTGTGTAGTGGATTCATAGTAGATCAATAGATTTATCAATATAATAGATTCAGAATAGATTCATGCCTTAGAAGAGTAAAACAGTCTACACAGAAGCAACTTTATTGGTAAATAATGGGAAGAGTTCAAGAAAAGAAAGCAAAGTTGTAGAGAAGACAATTTTGCTTGTCCTTGTTGTGGCAGTATAGCTATTGTCAGGTCTCTCATTTCTTTAATAGTATTTCATATTCTTTAGTGTTCTTCCTTGTTGTTTTCAAAATGAGAGTTTATGTGTATGTGTGCCAGAATCTCCCAGCCTATCACTCTGTGCCACTAGTGACAGAAACTTAAAATCTAAAAGGAGTGAAAGAAAAATATTTAGAACTCCTACTACTGAACATTAGATTACATACATAAAAGGCCTGTCATATTTACATCTTAATGATATATGTCAGAAGTAGTTCCTCTTTGTTTTCATAACTATTTTTAAAGCTGCTTATTGTAGTAGTAGTCTTTTTTTTTTTAATTTTTTTTTCAACGTTTTTATTTATTTATGGGACAGACAGAGACAGAGCATGAACGGGGGAGGGGCAGAGAGAGAGGGAGACACAGAATCGGAAACAGGCTCCAGGCTCCGAGCCATCAGCCCAGAGCCTGACGCGGGGCTCGAACTCACGGACCGTGAGATCTTGACCTGGCTGAAGTCGGACGCTTAACCGACTGCGCCACCCAGGCGCCCCAGTAGTAGTCTTTTTTAAAGCAGAGGTTAGGGTAAGACCTATTATCATTTCTATGTATCAGGATATAAACATATTTTTCTTTTTAAAAAAAATTTTTTTTTGTTTATTTATTTTTGAGACAGAAAGAGACAGCATGAACGGGGGAGGGGCAGAGAGAGAGGGAGACACAGAATCCGAAGCAGGCTCCAGGCTCTGAGCCATCAGCCCAGAGCCCGATGCAGGGCTCCAACTCATGGACCGTGAGATCGTGACCTGAGCTGAAGTCGGATGCTTAACCGACTGAGCCACCCAGGCGCCCCAAAACATATTTTTCTATAAAACTCTTAGTTGCTGGAGGATGATAATACTGTATAAGAATGTTAGCATAAAATGGGATAATGTTTATGAAATGCTTTTGTATATCATGAAGGACTATGTGAATGTTAGCCTTTATTATCATTTATTTCCGTCTAGTTATCTACATAGGCCATATGAAAACCCACGGTGGTATATTACTTAGTATATAGGCCAACTCTTGTCACATATAGGCAATGACTCACATACAATAGAAACTTATTTCCTCATGTAAATACTTCTGGGAAGTTCAGGTGTGTTTGTGTTAGGGAGTCGTGCTCTATAGGTTGATTCAGGTATCCTGGTATATGGAGGTTTTGACATCTTACATTGGCTTGCTGGGCCATATTGGGCATAGACATCCAGCTACTAGAAAAGAAGATGAAAGACCAGACATGAGTCATTTACACTGACCAGGCTGGAAGGGGGTGCACATCATTTTCTCTCATAATTAATTTACCACCTTTAATTGCAGGAGGGACTTAGAAATGTAGACTAGTAATGTGCCTTAAGAAAAGAAAATTAGTTTGTTGAACACCAGAACTCTTTGCCACAGGTGGGTAAGGATAAAGCTAGCTAATCTCTGTATGAAAGAAACTGAGTTAGGTAAAATTCAGGCCTGGGATAAAATCTAGTATCCCCATTATGCTACAGGAAAACATGTTCTCTTCCCAAGAGGTAATCTATTAATAAAATCACACTCTTGAGGTCCTAGATTCCTACATTTTTGATCAAACACCTTGATAAGCATATTTTGAGCATGGATTCTCTTTTTTTTTCTTTTTTTTTGTCTTAGACTTCATTTTTTTTTCAATATATGAAATTTATTGTCAAATTGGTTTCCATACAACACCCAGTGCTCATCCCAAAAGGTGCCCTCCTCAATACCCATCACCCACTCTCCCCTCCCTCCCACCCCCCATCAACCCTCAGATTGTTCTCAGTTTTTAAGAGTCTCTTATGCTTTGGCTCTCTCACACTCTAACCTCTTTTTTTTTTCTCCTTCCCCTCCCCCATGGATTTCTGCTAAGTTTCTCAGGATCCACATAAGCGTGAAAACATATGGTATCTGTCTTTCTCTGTATGACTTATTTCACTTAGCATCACACTCTCCAGTTCCATCCAGATTTGAGCATGGATTCTCAATATACTTTTACAAGTTATTTACTTTTTGAAAGTTTATTCGTTTATTTTGGTGGGGGGTGGGGGGAGTAGGACAGAGAAAGAGAGGAAGAGAGAGCAGGCTCTGTACTGTCATCACAGAGCCCAGTGCAGGGCTCCATCTCAGGAATGAACTGTGAGATCATGACTTGAGCCAAAACTAAGAGTTGGTTGCTTAACCAACTGAGCCATCCTGGTACCCCTACAAATTTTTTAAATTATAAAAAAGCACTATCATATTAGTATACTATGTGTTAGTACCACCATGTTAGTATACTATTGGCATTTGAAGTATAAATATTTCAAAAGAATATTAAAAAGATTGAACAATTATGTGATGGATATATTTAATTATGTAATGGATATGTTTAAATAGTTTTTATTTACTATAAATATAAAGCCCTCTTTGCTTTCATTTAGAAATATAATTTTGGTAGTAGTTCATCTTCTAAAATATTTCTTCCAATGCCAACTATGGTAATTTCTTAGCTTTTTTGACACGTTAATCTTACAAATTGTCATATTTTAAAACCTGCTTTGAATGATATTTTTCTGAATAATTTAATGTAAACATTTGCTGTGCATATTTAGTGTATTTAAGTTTAGTATTCTTTATTACAGATCTCAATTTTCACAAATGGAAGCCCAGCTGACAAAAGGTAAAACATTTAAAAATATTCTTTAATCTTTGCCAGTTTATGTGCCTAAATGGCAAAATATCCATTCTAAATTCAGTATCATAAAACTCATTGATTTATATCTTTGCTTACAATATTGTACTCTTTGAAACTAATGTCTAAACTGTAGATGTTGTCAAAGATTGACAATTTTGGATACTGTGAAAATACAAATTTTTAAGTGAAAAGTGTACACTAAGGACCAGATCTGATGTACAAAGCCATTTTCCCTCATGCCCCTTCCCCAACAACAATTAAATTTTCATATAGAAACTGAACATGACCCTTTTTAAAAAAATGATTTTTTGTGTAAAAACATTTTTTTTTATCTTGGGAAAAACACTTATGAGTGGGATTACTTACCTCATTCAGAATCATGACCTCTGTACATGAAACAACTCACTTAAAATTTTTTTTTGCATTTCATTTTTGCTTAATCATTCATTATTGCATGCACATAAATAATTGAGTTGGTTGATGTATCCAATTAATCTTACAGTTTTCACTAGTGAGTGAGTCTGTTTGATTAATATGTTATGATTCACAGACCTATTCACAAACCAGTCAAGAAACAGAAATCCTGAACCACATAGATTAGTGAAACAGCAAATTCTGTCAATAAGTTAGGTAGCTATTCAATGAGAATAAACTATGTCAATATTTCTTTTCAGTCATTGACTTGAATTATTAATTTTGACCTTGGCTGCCATACAGAAAAGAGGAAAGTATTATCTAGTAGTGTGCATTTCTCTGCTTCATTACTATTTTTAATGTTTCTAGATTACAGACCCAGATGAATTAGCAAGAATTAGGTAATAAATTTAATGATTAATGGCCAGAAGTTTTGAAAAGGTCCAGTTTAATGTCTGAAGTGACTAAATTTTAAAAGTATTTTTTTGATACCTCAGGAGAAGATTATACATTTATTTGTTGCTTTATAAACTTATGGGTAGAGTTCTTGTCATTTATTACTTCACATTATGATTATACATGGTCAGTATTATGACTATGTGATAAGGTATAAGAAAAATTATTAATAATTGTCTTCAACTTTAATTGGAACTTAACCAGCTTATGAACTGTAGGAATAGAAACAAATAAAGCATGATACTCTTATATTTATGTTAAGATTATGGTAGAGTATGGCATACTACTGTAGTTTTTCTGTGGACACATGGTGAAGTATAGGATTTGAAAATGTTGGAAAGCTAATAATTTGTCACCCTGAAGAACATGAAGTGATAACTTTTCATGTAAGTTTTTTTTTTAATATTGAATGTTTAGTTGCTGTTGCTGAATTTGATAGACTATACATTTGGTGAATCTCAGAATGTAGAAATATTGGCTTAAATGAAATCATTTTAAATAGAATTTCTACTTTCTATGAAGGCATAGTAAAGGCAGTCTCAGATACTGTGTATGAGCTTTTGGAAAAATCTTGAAGAAGGGTTATGATAGTGTTACTTTGAGTTACTATTCTGGCCAGCCCAGACTTATTGGCCAATAAGTCACAATTAAGAGTAATATGAAGTGGAAGAATGAAAGAAGGGTTGTATGGGGAATAGTGGACTGAGGATGATAGGGAATATAGGACATTAAGAACAGAAAAAGGCCATAGAATGAATATCAAAAAATTCCTTTTAAATGGCTTTTTCCCCTATTAATGTTAATTCATACAGTATTCCCTAACTTCATGAGGAAGATTATTTCCATTAAATTTAGTTCAAACAGGGAAATGTGGACTGAGTGTCCATGCTGTGCAAAGCACTGAGCTAGGTATTCTGTATATATATAATACAAAGATGACAACTGTATCATCTTTGCCCTCAATGCATTAATATTCTAGTAAGACAGACAAGACATGTACATAAATAAGTACATTATAATGCAGAAGATGCCTTCAATAAAAAGTTACCAAGAGATGCACCAAAAAGAAGAAAAAGTTGTTTCTGGCTGTATTGAGAGTAACAGCATTTAATTTAAGAAAGATAGCTGGGTTAGATTTTAACAGGGAAATATGAAGAAAAGGTGTTATGTGTGGACTGAACAGTTGAAGCAAAGACAAGGGTGTTTAGAATCTATACAGTGTGCCAGGGAAAGACCAGTAATTTTTTTTTTAAGTTTAAACTGAGTAGAAAATGGGAGATAGGACATGAAATAGGTTGCTTTAGCTTGATAGGTTTTATAGTATTTCCCTTAACAGCTGTAGGTTGAATATTGCTAAATATAATAAAAATTCAAACTGTTAAGCCCATGACATAATATTATTCATCAAACTTCATTTTGGGTTACTTCTTAGATCCTAATAGAATTTCTGAAATTCTTTGGAAAAGTCTCCCAAACCTTCAGAGAGTGGATGCGAGTGAAGCAAGGAGATCCCACCTGAACAGACATATGGTATTGATTACAATAAAAAGTACATTTTTTTTTTGCACTTTACAGCATTGAGCCGTTCATTTTGGTTTAGAGAATGAGTTAATGGCAAATGTTTAATCAACACAATAGATGTTAGTAATTATGTTTCATATCATATGTGGTGTTAGCTTTTCTTAAATGTTTTATGGCATTGAAATTTACACTTTTTGGATATGAAAATGTTAACTATTTCTTGGTGTTTTATTTTTAAGAGTTACACATCCAACTTTTTTCTAAATGTTTTTTTACAACTTTCTTCCCCAATACTAATTAAATTTATTATTACACACAAAAACATAAATACAAAAGAGAAAGGGTATTAATATGTGTCCATTTTTTCCTTCATAGATTAGATGAGTAGCTATTAAATTTACTCATTCATTTATTCACTAAACTTAATCATTCAACAAATATTTTTGTCACCTTCATATGTCAGGTACTCTTTTGAACATTGGATTTTACGGATAAATAACACAAATAAGCTCTCTTCTCTTGTGATGTTTACATTATAGTGGGAAAGAGAGGCAATAAACAAGTGGAAATACATGAACAAGATAACTTTAAAGAATAATAAATGAAGATAATAAAACTCCCTTTCTGATAGAGTCACAAGGGAGGATAATTTAGATTGGGTGATCAAGGAAGGTATTATGCATCAAGAAAAGAGATTATCTAATTAAGAAATAAATATTTTGCCCCTTTCCAATTTTTACCAGAATAAACTAAAAATAGAGACCTTTTTTACCTTTTTACCTTTTACCTTTTTTTACCTCCCTTTTTACCTTTTTAAAAACTCTAAAGGAGACTTTATAATTTCCTCAGTTAATGGTTGTGCAAGAAACATATTACTAGTGGCCCCAATTGTAGGTGTAAGGTAGATTTTATAGAGGAAATCTTACAAATGAAGAAATAGTGAGGGGTACAATATCTCCTAAACTATCATTATTCCCTGGAAAAGCACATTGAATTCTCCATAGGAAGTGCTCCTGAGAGGGATTTCCTCCTCACATAACACTACAAAACTATAGAGGAGTTGGGAGGGGATAGAGAACATCTAGTCAATCGTGTTACAGTGTTTAGGACTGCTTAGGGCAATGGTCTTGTTAGAAAAAGGTAACTCCTGGAGGAGTAAGCATTTGTATATTAACATAACTGGTATCAGTGAGAGTTGTTTTTCCATTCAACAGTCCTGGTGAGCCAGTTCTGCCAAACAACCAAAAGGGAGAATGGAGAGAGCCGCCAGGGCCATCCCCTAACAGAGATTTGTCTTTCCTCTGTCCGCTTCTTGGTCTTGGGGTCTTACTAATACGTCTTTTCATTAGGTCTGGCTGACACCGGGTTCTTACAACGATTTCCACAGTATTGCTTGGGAGAAAGATGCCAGTAAGGTCCACGGTGGGTTAGGTTTGGGTGCAAAACCAGCATGGATGCATAAACACATACATGCACACATGTGTACACACATACACACACACAAACACACAGAGTCATTATAAGCTTTACTTCCTGAATGGTCAAAAATGGCCCTTTTGGAATATCTATATAATATCTGCAGTAAGAGAGAAATTTATTCATTATCTCCCTTGATATCCCCTCTCCAACCATTTCCCAAGGTCAGGTATGTTCACACCTGACAAACTGAGATCTGTTATTCCTTCCTAGAGATGAGGTTGTCATTGTTATGCAATGATAAATTCAGCAGGGACCCCAAAGTTACTATTTTCCCTCAGAAGTCACCTGCAGGGTTAAAAGAGGATGCTTGCAGAAGAATATGATGCAAACACAATGTCCATCTTTTAAATGAACAGTGTGCTTTGTCCATTCCACTGAGATCATAGCAAGAGTGAAAAAAAGAAGGGGAATATATTATTTATCTTGAAACAATATTTTCTTTCACTCTTTATTTCCAAAGTGCAGTGGAGTTCAACCATTGCAGAGAGGCCCTTACAGGGTATGGCAACCTATAACTTGTAAACAAGGGGAAGCTGGATTGACAAGTGCTACAGAGGTTGTTTTTAAAGAAAGTGAGTTAGATGGCAAATAGAATGGGGTTGATGGGCAACAGTGGCTTCTCTGTCTTCTAGATAAATTCCCTATTAAACATCTTATTCCTTCATGGCAGTATAGATTTGAAGATGGCCCCAAGTCCATAGTAGACATGATGGTCATACATTCTTGATTGGCTTTTTCATTTCAGATATTTTCCTTTAGATTTAGTTCCTTCTCGTGGGCAATGTACACATAAAAAATAAGGATTGGGTTTGTTACTTAAGTTGTTCTACCTATTTCCTTGTGTAGGGAATGTCTCAGGGAAAATGTAGGGAAAGTATGTGTATTTAATAGTTTTGTCCTGGGTGGCCTAATGACCCATGCAACTAGACCATTAGCAATGAAAGTATAATTCAATCTAAGAGTGTACTCCGTGGCTATGAACGATGCCTGAAATTCACCTAGTTTTGAAGAATGTACAATTCCATGGGATTTTAACAACTTACCGTTATTGTGGTGGACAAATGCAGCACTTCATTAGATTTTAGGATCTTTGAGAGAGGCTGTTGGATCAGTGAATCATTTTCTTGTCTGGTGGCAAATCTTGTAAGCAGAGGTCTAAGTCAGTGATTTGGTTAAAACAGCAGGGGAGTATCTCTGTGTCTAGTGAGTGTGTGGACATATTTTGTTAATTTGGCCAAGGTCTTAAGGACTAGGATTGGCCCTTGATTGAATGTGCTAAGTCAGTTGCCTTTTTAATAGAATTTTCCCAGACTTGTACCACCTTATGAGATTTTAGAGAAGATCCATCATGGAATAGGAATGTTTGGTTGAAAAGTGAGAAAATGTGCCACATTAAGGCCCAGTAATAGGCCAAAGGCATGTGATATTTAGCAGTGGGAAGAAGTAATTGAGTTCAGAGACCCAGGAGCTGACAAATAATTTGAAGTATTGTTGCCAAAAGCTCCGGTCAGTAAAAGTTAGCTTACGTCATGTATCTGTAATCCCATGAGTCTGAAGAATATGGCATATATAAAGTTAAAACTTGTTTTTGTGATGCCTGAAACTCTTCCATAACTTCTTAATGTGGGAGCTTCCATTTAAAATTAGTTACTGTGATACAGATACTTTGAAGAGTTACTACGTGTAGAATGTGATGTGATCAGTACCTAAAGAAGAAAGTCCTTTGTGGCTGGGGGCTGCAGGGCCAATAAATTTGTCTTCTTGGTACTGTCCAAATAATGATCCCCTCCCCAAAATTCATTTGAATGACAGGACCTGGCTTGTGTTTTCATTTAAAATTATCTTTAATCAGATATGCCTAGAAAACAAGCAGTACTTCTTTAGTGTTGGGCCACTGTCCTCTATGTAATAGAATGTCTTGAAATTGCTACCAGTTAGCATTGTGCTAGTTTTATTCCAGCTATTAAAAATGTATGTCAGGAATTCAAATATTCCCAAGAAGGAATAGTAAAGGTATGTTGCATGTTTTGCTACAACATGTATCTGTAGTGGTGGCAATGTATTCAGTAGCTGGTGTAATGACAAAGACTTGAGTAGGGGGTACAGTTGTTTTTTTCATTGTTGAAGCTTCAATAGTCAACTATGGTACCCAATGTTTTTTTAACCAGACATATTGGCATTCCATAGCATCCCTGCATGCGTCAAATTTTGTTTTGAGAGTAATTTATGCTTACTTTTTTTATATGGAATATTATTGAATGGTAGGTTTGCACAGTTCATCCCAAGTTCAGGTACTTGACCAAGAGGGTAGTTATCCAAACAGCATGGCTGTGTATCTATTCTCGGTTTAGTATTTCAGAACTTCCATGTCAGTTATATAATCTAAGAGAAGCAGCAAAATTGTTTGTAATATACAGTACAAAAATAGTAGCCCTGTGTGTCAGGGGCATTCCCATCAGGGGCAGAACTCATAGGACTCAATCTAGAGTCATTATCATGGCTATAATTTGTTATAGCAAAAGGTTGCAAAGCAAAATCAGTAAAGGAAAAAGTTTCATGAGAGAAAATCTGGAATAAACCAGGTGCAAACTTCCAAGAGGCCTCTTCCAGCAGAGTCACACAGGATGCTCCTAATTCTTTTAGCAATGAATTATGGCAATACATATGAAATGTCAAGCTCATTAGAGACTCGGTGCCCAGGGTTTTTATTGAGGCTAATCATGTAGCACCCTCCACCTGCCAGTTACTAAAATTCCAGGCTATCAGAAGGAAAGCAGGTATTCTCATGAATCACAATATTTGTACAAACAGGTCTGACACAGTGAGCCACTCTTATCAGTTCTTGGAATTGTAGGAACCCTCACCAAATCCAAGTTCCTAAACGCTGGCCAAGACTCAACCTTGAAATCAGGTAATTCTAAGTAGTCTTAATCCTGCTGGGCTCACTCTTTTTTTTGTGCAGTACACCCCTGTGGCCAACACATTTTTACAGTAAAATTGTTATCAGTGAGTTCCCATCCTCTAGGGTGAGACTAGCCTGTATTATTAGTCTCAGTTATAACCTTTAGGAGTCCTGGCCTCTGTTAGTAAAACAAATCCCATCTTAGAATGCCAAGTGGCATTTTCTATATTGATCTTTTCTTCACCTTACCTATAGCACTAATTCAGGAACTGTCCAACTCTGGCCAGTAAGTTGAAGCTGACAGAAAGAAAGAAGGCTTTCTGGGACTGAGACTTTATCATGACAGTCAGGGCACTCATACAAGAAATATAAAATCCCAGACACATGGTACCTCTGGAAACAAAGACTTGATAATTGTTAGAGCACCCCAAATGCACGTACATTAGTTTAGGCAGTAGAGGTGAACAGGGCTCCCAGGTGGCTTCCCACCTTAGGATTGATTTAGTTGAGTCCTTCTGTTTTAAAAGGACTGCTCAAAAGCAGTCCGTTCCAAACACTCTTTCTTGTGAATGACACCAGTTAATCTACCTAGAAGGTGTAGATGACACTTGAAGCTGTTCTGCATGGGAAGTGCAGAATTTGGGCCACCCCCTGCTATCTCATAATCAGCACTGTCAAGTGTGATCTTAGGTCTCAGCAGTCAGTTTGAATTCAGAGTGCTCTCAGCACTGTGGAAAGGTAGCACGGGGCATTTTCCTTCAGAAAGAGGGGAAAACTTCTGGAATAGTTCTGAAAAACAAAGGTTATTAGTACCCTCCCCCTCTCTAGTGCCTCCTAAGATGCTGGGGTTTTGTTTTTTGTCAGGTGTTACAAAAATCAGTGTTTTCATTTAGTAATCAAAACTTTACATTTTTCCCCAAATCATGTTCTACTTTCATCCATATTTTTTGATAAGGAGAGTTGTATTCAAGAAGGACAAAAGCATTTTTTCAGAAAAGCATTTTTATGTGTGCTAACCAGAAAGATACAACATGTTTGGAAATTAGGGCAAATTCTGAATTTTCAAAAATTTCAAAATGGATTTGCTATAACCTCCCATCTCTGATGTTCTGATCACTTATCCAGTGAGCAGCCTAGAAAAAACAATCAATCCCTCGGTGTTAACAACTGTTTCAATAGTCAAACCAACTTACTAAGGTGTGTATACCACAGGTGAGGAGACAGGTGAGAGAAGTGGAGTCAGAGTATCAGTCCATTGTTGCAAACTGCAACTAATCTAGCAAGTCAAACACAATAATCAACATTGATAGAGGGAGGTGACAGTTTGATCTATTAAGAGCATGCAGTGGCCACAGTCCTTTGAGATGTACCTCTCCCAACTTGCAACTTTCAGCAGGGAAAGTAAGGGAGGCAGTTAGTCTCTGTACACAGAGTAGATAAGCAGCTGAATTTAAGATGGTTTCATCAGAGAACAAGCTCTTTTCTGTGGATATTTGTATGTGATCCAGATGGTCCAGTCTACATACATGATGTTTTGAGAGTTTAGGAACTCAAAAGACAGGTGTCCTAAATCTGTAAGTGTCCCAGAGTCTGATTAAGCCCATGTATGCTTTTCATTCTTTAGAACAACCCATGCTGAGGCTGGAACAGCCTATAGCAGACAGTATCAGGTTTCAGGTCCAGGCAATCAGGATCTTCAAATTAGCTTTTTTTCTTTTTTTTTAAATTTTTTTTTCAACGTTTATTTATTTTTGGGACAGAGAGAGACAGAGCATGAACGGGGGAGGGGCAGAGAGAGAGGGAGACACAGAATCGGAAACAGGCTCCAGGCTCTGAGCCATCAGCCCAGAGCCCGACGCGGGGCTCGAACTCACGGACCGCGAGATCGTGACCTGGCTGAAGTCGGACGCTTAACCGACTGCGCCACCCAGGCGCCCCTAGCTTTTTTTCTTTAATTAATTTTTATTTTTATTAGTAGCAAAGCTGAGATGCTATAGAGACAGAGAGCCCTATTACAAGTCCAAATGGCAATCAAGGCATTACCAAACCTTCCTTGTCAGTCTTACAACCCAAACTGACTCACTCAAAAATATGCACATCAGGTCAGAAAATTATCATGCTTTAAGAGTCAAATGTCTGATTTTACAAGACCCTATTGGCAACCAGAAGCTTCCATTTAAAACTCCAAAAGTGTATTTTCATTTAGGGATTGCCTCTCTTGCCCCTGTTGCCTTTCCTTTTCCAGAGCTTTCAATTGGCAAAAATCATGAATTATGGAATATTAACCTATATTCAATATCTAAATAATTTAAATTCCAAGCTACCCTTGGCAACAGAATTTCATTAGTACATTTTCTTTGCAGATTTCCCTCATCAGGATGATTCTTCTAGCATTTATGAAATTAAAAAATATAGCATTTCACATCAATTTTTATCATATACCAATGCAGTAGTTACAAAATACAAAGCCATTAAAATATTCTCCTTTTTGGGGGCATCTGGGTGGCTCATTCGGTTAAGCATCTAACTCTTGATTTCAGCTCAGGTCATGATCTCACATGATCTCAGGTCATGAGTCCGAGTCCCCACCCCCACCCCCACCCCCCCATCAGGCTCTGCCCTGACAGCACGAAGTCTGCTTGGGATTCTCTGTCCCCCTCCATCTCTCTCTCTGCCCCTCCCCCACTCTCTCTCTCTCCCAAAAATAAATACATAAACATTTTAAAATATTGTCCTTTTTACTCATTTCAAATGTATACTAGCAATACATTTAGCATTTACAGGGCTAACATTAGAGATCTAAGCTGGAATGCAAGGGGAAGGGCATAATGCTACAGCACTAACAGTGTTGGGTTGAAGAAAAGACTAGAGACCACCCCCCCACCCCAACCCTATCCCCCACCTCCACTTTTTTCCCCTTTGGTCTTTTTAAAGCTTTGCTTCAGCACTAGGAGCTGATTTAAACTTTTTCTCTTCCATCTGAAGGAAAAAGTGACTACAAATTGGTTTTTACAGCCCTTGGCATATCCAAAGCCCACCTTTGGGTATGTTTAGGCCCTTTATCCTCCCACTTGGTGGAGAGAACAAACACCAAAGACTTCACCCAGGCTGCATCTTTTCCCTTAATTTCACCAGAAAAGTAGCCAGGGGGTCCAGCAAGCCAATTCTCCTGGAGTTGGATGTATTATTTTCAAATTCTGCAGGTAAACTTTTACCTCTCAGCTGCTACTTCATACCATAGATGACTTCATAGCCACCTAAAATTAATCATATTCCATCCCAACCTTTCATAATTTCTTTTCCCAAACAATGCTTTCTTCGTATTTTAGTGCATCTGCAGGCCATTCTAGTGAATACCACTCCTAATACCAACTGTGTTGGGGGTCTACAAGACCATCCCTAGGTACAGTGATTTACTAGGGGGACTTACATGGCTCAGCAGATAGTCATTATCATGATATTATAGCAAAAGGATACAAAGCAAAATCATCAAAGGTGAAAAGTATATGGGGCTTTTAAATGCAGACAACAAACTGAGGATGGAAAGGAATGGGGTTGGGAAGGGGAGTGGGGTAAGTGGGTGATGGGCATTGAGGAGGGTACTTGTTGGGATGAGCACTGGATGTTTTATGTAAGTGATGAATCACGAAGCCAAGAGCACACTGTATACACTGTATGTTAGCTAACTTGACAATAAATTATCTATATATATTTTAATATATTATTTATATATAACAAATATGTTTATATATAAAATATAATATTTGAATATTATATTTAAATATATATAAATATGTATGTATAAAAGGTATATGGGGCAAAGTTTGGAAGATACCAGGTATAAGCATCCAAAAGTCCTCTCTTAGTGGAGTCACATAGGACATGCTTAATTACTCCAGCAACAAATTGTGACACATGAAATGTTGTCTACCAGGTAAGCTCATTAGAGACTCAGTACCCAGGTTTTTTTTACTGGTAGCTTGCCATATAGATACCCTGTGCCTACAATATACTAGAAATACATACTCCCAGAAGGAAAGCAGGTGTTCAGGATAAAGCACATTGTTTTGTACAGTTTGGGCACAGTAAGCCACTCTTATCAGTACTGGGAATAGTGGGAACCCTGGCAACTTCCTAGATGCCAGCCATGAGCCAATCTTATAAATAGGCCTATTTAAGGATAAAAGTCTCAGCCCTGCTATGTTAATTCCTTTCTACACAACATGTAAGATTCAGTATATAGCCAGTTTAGGAATGCTTGAGACTCACTCTCTGGAGAGCCAGAAAGGTCAGGGCACCATCTCAGTTTGTCCTATATGTGTTAACTGTTCATTCCAAATTTTGTATCAGCCCGATAGTTTTTCTCCCTTCAGTTTCAAGAGAGGCCAACAACAAAGTAGCTTATCCATCCAATTTTTGTAAGTCCCTTTCAGGCTTTAGTATTGGCCTGTTAACTTTCAGTATTGGCTTTGTTGACCTAGCCTCTTTGATTTTACCTTAGTAAAGAAGGTGCTGTAGCCACCTACTTCTAAGTTTATTGCTCCAGATTTTTCTTTTATAGCAAATTGGCTCCAGGATTTCTAAGAAATCTTCCCCCATTTCTGGGCTTCAGTAGTCTATGGACTATGTGGCTGTCCTACCTACTTCAAGGTTATGGTGTCTCATATCTCTGTGGCTATGTGGGCTCTAGCCATTCTAGTTTGGCAAAGTAATTTTCCTCTCTGAGGCTTTAGTGACTATATATAATATGGCCACTGAGATATTGGCCATTCTAACTCAACAGTTTGATGTAAGGCTTCCAGTGAGTTTATTTCCCACCTCAGTGGTGGCCCAATCAAACTATTTCTGTTTTCAAAAGCTATAATATCCAGATAAGTCATATACAACTTAGTACACAATGTATGTTTTTACAATATAATAGTATTTATCAGAAAAAAAAAACTTTACAAGCAGAGTAGAAGCAGAATACATGCAATATTCCAAACTCATTTTTCACAAGGAATGTTTGGGCTAGAGATAACTTGACAGATAAGAGTACTCTAGGGAAAGGATCCTATTCACATTCTAGTTTATATATTTATAGAGAAGTTGAGAGGGGTGCAGAGAAAAATAGATGATTCTGTAACTATGAAACTCCCTGAGGAAGGGAAAGTAGACATGTCAATAAAAGAGCATCTGGAGGGAGTTCACCGTCCAACATTATAGGTATCAGTGAAAGATTTTGAGAATCTCTGCCAAGTTACCAACTAGGGAAAGGGAAATATCTACCAGGGCCATGCAAAAGAAAATATGTTTATCATCCTTATTAGCCAACCATTTGTTTTTTCTAGTGTTAGAATAGTTTCCCTTTTTTGTTTCATATAATTTCCTTATTTTATAGTTTAAGTCCTATTTTTAATTATTTCAGTATTAACAATAGTTGTTATTTGTAGCTAGTCAACATTTTCAGTGTAAGGTATATTTACGCATTTACTAACTATTTCTAAGTAGTCCACCAGCCTTATTTTCTCCAGGTGAAATAATTCTAGTATTTTAACATTTAATTTTTCCAGGTATTTAATTATTTGTTTTTACTGAATCTTTTCTAATTTTTGAGTTCCTTTCTAGTTCCTTCTAGCTGAACCTAATTACAATGAAGAATTTGACCAATGATAATTATAATTTTTTATAAAAATTTGATAATTTTTGAATGTTAATTTTACATTTGCTATATTGAAATTTTCCTATAAAGTTAATTTTTAGAATCATTTAAGATTGTACTACATACTTTGAATCCTAGATCTTTTGTTTTCCTTGGATATAGGAATGCATTCCACATCTTCTGTTATTGAAGATAAAAATATCAAATGCATCCTCCTCTATATTTCCATTGATAATTAAAAGTTCAGTGTATATATCAATACTTACAAGAGAATTTTTTTTTTCCTAAGGAAGGAGGGAAATGCCTTGGGGATTGTGTTGACAGTTTAGAAAATGGATGGAGTTAATAAGGAAAGCTGAAAAAAAGAAGGACTTGGAACAGAAACAGACAAAATATCTTACTTGGGCAGTAATTCAATGGAAATCTTTAATTTTGCCTGGATGACAGTGTGTTAAAAGGGTGTCTATGATGACATGCATAACAGATTATGATTTTATACATCTATTTGCTTGGTGAGAAAAGGATGCAATGCTCAGATCTTCAGAATTAACAGATGTTTTAGCAAGCAAGAGGAGATTTATTCTTTTCTTTAAATGTTTATTTATTTTGAGAGAGAGAAAGAGAGAGGGAAAGCAGGGAAGGGGCAAAGAGAGAGACAGAACCTGAAGCAGGCTCCCTGCTGTCAGTGCAGAGCCGGATGTGGGGCTCAATCTCACGAATCGTGAGATCGTGACCTAAGCCAAAATCAAGAGTCAGACGTTCAACTGACTGAGCCACCCAGGTGCCCCAAGAGTTTTATTCTTTATATTACTTCAGTAATGTTGAAGACTGTAATGCAGAATACTGTCAACCTGCTTACATCATATCTGTTGAAATACATGCTCATACATATACTATTATATTGTAGTGTTTTATCATGGAGTGATAATAACTAGAAAAAATCTTAATTATGCAAAATTAGCAAGAC
Source organism: Puma concolor (assembly GCF_028749965.1). Classification (NCBI taxonomy): domain Eukaryota; kingdom Metazoa; phylum Chordata; class Mammalia; order Carnivora; family Felidae; genus Puma; species Puma concolor. The sequence continues at coordinate 113,661,623 of NC_141673.1, read as the reverse complement.
ATAATATATATTTTTTTGATAATTTACCAAAGAACAGGGATAGGGCAAATCATTATTATATTCTATGTGAATATAGGCTGCCTTCCATAGACTATCTATCCTCTTCCTCCTTTCTTCTCCTCTTCTTTTCCCCTCCTCCTCCTCCTCTTCTTCTTCCCTTTCCTCTTCTTTTCTTTTATAATCCAAACAAACATCAGGGCTTGAAGGTATGCCTGTCTCCACTTCTTAGAGCTATCTGTTTGGCTGATGTGAGCTTGAACACAGTACTGCTTACATGCCTTTATAGTATTTTTCATTCTTGTTTCCCCTCAGCAGAATTATTATGGTGTTATTCAATAGTTCTTTATGATTTTGGGAGCCAGTATAAGTGGGGAATGCTTGTATGTGGAAGTATGGTTATAAATAAACTTTGTATTATATTCTTTGTATTGTATTTAAGGCCTTGTTCTTGAGATTGCCACACTTTGTCTCTATTGTTATAATAGGATCATTTATCTGTGTAGAATCAAGTGACTAATGATATCCCCTAATAAACATTTCAAAATCTTTAAAAATATTTTGCTTTCTGCTTATAGCTGTGTGGTAATATTAGTGACAGGAGTAGTGATTTGTGTATAGCTTCAGTATGTTTGTAAAACATCAATTTATATCATGTGCTTGAACAATTGTTATGCTTCAGTGGCCTAATGACAACAGTCCTATAGGACATATCTTCAAAAATAGTTTCCAGAAGAGTGTTAGACTATTTTCTAACCAGTCATTTAAAATGCAATACCTAATAAAAGTATTAAATCATGTTTGAGTTTGAGATATCACCCTTAATTTAGGACAGGCAGCCACCTATTCTCTTTACTTCAATATTGGAATTCATTTTATAACACACTCACAAAAAAAATTTAAAAAATAACACAAAAATCTGTTTGTCAGATTATATTTCTTTAAAAAAAATTTTTAATGTTTATTTATTTTTGAGACAGAGAGAGACAGCATGAATGGGGGAGGGTCAGAGAGAGAGAGGGAGACACAGAATCCGAAGCAGGCTCCAGGCTCTGAGCTGTCAGCACAGAGCCCGATGCGGAGCTCGAACTCACAGACCATGAGATCATGACCTGAGCCGAAGTCAGATGCTTAACTGACTGAGCCACCCAGGCGCCTCTATTATATTTCTTTTTAATCATTAATTATCTTACCGTTTTGGTCTCAGAATTGTCCTCCATACCTGTCTTTTTTATAATCCAAACTCTGGTGTTTGAAATTCATCCTAAGTGAACAGATTAAGATGGGCAGCAATAGTTAACATTGTAAAGTTTTGCATCTGTGTGACTAAAATGTAAATTATTTTTAGACATTGCAATCCATCTTAGGCAAATCATATTAACTGGAGTAATAGCTGTATAAAATGAAGAGCCATCAAACTCTGTTGTATTTGGTAGGGATAGAAAAGCTATGTTAAATTCTATAGAACACAGGTAGTTTGACCATTGAAATTATCATCTAACCTGGAAAGCTAGGGCAGGCATAAACTGAGACTGTACAGGCAAACGATGGCATATGGTTACCCTAGTTCTGGAATCTTAATAAGCTGATCCTGCCAAATGGTGAAGAATAAATGATTATTACCTGGAAGAAAACTAACTCAGAGCTTGGAAATTGACTCTTGTGGAAGACAGTGATCTTTTAATATTAAAACTGCTATAGAGAAATTTTTATTTTTATTTTCATTCTGAAATGAAATTGTGGAAAAACAACTTTGAAATAAATGTACTTAAGGGCATCCTCCAAAATGTCTTGTGCTTAACTTTGACCAAATATTTTTTGTTCTGTGGCCTGTTATGACCTCGAATAGCTCTTATGTTAAGTATTTTAAGTGTAACTTCTGTTTTAAATCCCAGAAAATATATTACCTTCAACTAGCTATCTAGCAGCGACTTCATATTTGCATTACCATTAATTAATTATTAGGATTGCTTATTTAATATTCATATAGATTATGAAAATGATTCTTCAATTACAAATAAAAAATGTTCTTCACATTATCTAATACCAGATGTTTTGTAATTCTAAAGCTCAGAGAAGAAAAGAGCTAGCTCTGCTATTTCAGATCTTTCACAGATCCTAAATTCTCAAGATGGGTCAGACTTTGTAAGGAGTTCAAATGAAGTTTCAGCTGATAAAGACCTATCCCATATACCTCCATTAAAGACCCATGATAAATCATTAACAAGATTACTATCAAAGAGATAGAAGATTTACTGTCTGTCAGTACATCACTTCAAGGGAAGGAAACAGTGACAGAATCATTCATTTAACCCCCTGTGACTAAAAGGAAGCCGATGGGTAGTGACATCTCAAAGGTAAGATGATTTGAAAGGTACAATGATTTGAAAGCTGTTTACTTTGAATTGCTAGACTTCTTTAATATTTTAAGTAAATGTTAATTAAAACTCATTAATATGTTCTTATTTAAAGGGAATAAAAAGTATGCCTTTTTAACCCAATCTGTTTTATATTTAGGATGTTTAATATTTGAGAATCATAGTAATATTTTAACAAAAAATTCTAAGGTGTGTCGATAAAGAAGTTGTGGCTTAGAGTTAAAATGATAAAAGATATACAATTCCTAACTGAGACAGGGAAATTTTCATTTCAGTTTCATCTAGAAAAAATATTTTTATACAATAAGGTAATTGTGAAAGCATAGTTGTTTTGAAATGATTTTATATACCTTAAACAAGCCCTAGAACATTATTAGACTTGCTTTTGTTAAAACAGTATTTGATTAGGAAAATCTTAGAGCAAAAATCCTGGGTAGAAATGATAAAAAGGGTTATTTATATATATTCAATATGAATTTATTTACAGTATATTTTTATCATAGAAATTATTAGAGTGGCCTTAAAAATAATTTCATAAGCCAGTTGAGTTAGTGTAGAGATTGAATCAGACTAAAATAGAAAACTAAACTAGAATCATGATCATTATTAACATGATTTATTTGGAATTATTTATGATGAGAATCACAATATAGTTTGGGTTCCCTCCACACACATGTTCTCAAATGCCTTTCAGATCCATTAATGTTCTCATGTTTTTTATGTTTACATTCAGGATATAAAAGTAAAACATTGCTGCAATAACATTGTAGATATGAGTAAAAATTGTTGCTCTGGAAGATGGTAATCAGAGTTCCAAGATATATAATTTGAAATCACTTATTATAACTTTTATTACTAAGGTTGCTGTTGTAGAAGAGAAATTATAAAGTAAGACTGAAAAACAAACTTACCAAGAAATGAGAATTTCAAGGTAAAAAGATTTTCTGTTTCGTGAGTTTTTTATTGTGTTTCCCATGATATAATTATAAATAAATGGAGGGACATTTTTAAATATAGAACATTATTAAATATAGAAATAACTCCTTGGAGAGTCATCACATAATACATAAATAAATTGACCAATCTGTAAAAATTAATTTGGTGAGTTAACATTATATTACCCAAAGAGTTTATTTCAACTAAGATCTATGTAAAAGAGAACTGATAGCTTTGCCTCAACCAAATAACAGTATTTGGCATTACGAATTTTTAACATAAAATATCAGGTCAAAAATTCATCAAGGGATAGCAGAGAAAAAGATGATTTGTGGTATAAATAATTAATATTTTAGCCAGATTCTTTAGGTGTTTTATATAATATATTTTATATATTTTAAAACAATGATAAATTTGTTATTCCTAACCAACATATATAACTTTAATAATTGACCCATATCTTACTGGATTAGCTTGAACTTTCAAAACAAAATTAAATGGTTGTGATGTGGCAGGCAGGAGAGTTACTCTTCTATTGTGCTTTGAGATGAGAGTATCTCTACTGTTTCACCTATGTTACCAGGTTATCTGAGATAAATATTCTCATGATCATGATGTTTTCTTTTTTCAATAATAAAATAATAAAATTTTATTACAAATTTTAACCAGTTGTTGGCCTGAGTTTAATCAATCTGCTAAATTTTTTTATTGTGGTAAAACATACATAACATAAAATTTGCCATATTAATTATCTTTAAGTGTACAATTCAGTGGCATTAATGACATTCGTGATGTTGTGCAACCATTGCTACATCGATTTCCACAACTTTTCATCACCACAAAAAGAAACTCACTAAGCAATAACTCCCATTCCTGCCTCTGTTGAGCCCCAGGTAGCCTCTAATTTACTTTCTATCTGTATGAACATGCCTATTATATTTCATATAAGTGGAATCATATAATATTTGTCCTTTTGTGTTTGGCCTATTTCACTTAGCATAATGTTTTCAAACTTCATATTATAGCATGTATCAGAACTTTATTCCTTTTTTATGGCTGAATAATATTTCATTGCATGGATATATCACCTTTTGTTTATCCATGTACCTGCTGATAAACATTTGGGTTGCTTCCATCTTTTGGCTATTGTGAATAATGCTTCAATGAACATGGTGTACAGTAGCTGTTTAAGTCTCTGTTTTCAAATATTTTTGGTAGGAGTGTAATATCTGGATCATATGATAATTCTAATTTTAGCTTTTTGAGAAACTGTGTATTGATTTTACATCCTGTAGCTTTTACTAAACTCATTGCTCATATTCCACAGGTTTTAGTCTTGGGGATTTTCAATAGACAGGTGACCCTTGAATAATGCAGAGATGGGGTGCTCATCCCCTGTGCAGTCAAAAATATGTGTATAGCTTTTATCTTCCCCCAAACTTAACTATTAATAGCCTACTGTTGACCAGAACCTTACCAATAATATGTAACAATTAACACATATTTTAAATGTTATATGTATTAGGTACTGTATTCTTACAATAAAGTGAGCTAGAGAAAAAATGTTAAGAAAATCATAAAAGATAAACTACATTTACAGTACTGTACTGCATTTCTCAAAATGAATCTGCATATAACTGGACCCATGCAGTTCAAACCCATGTTGTTCAAGAATCAACTGTGCAGAGGGGAGAGGGAAGATGGCGGCGTAGGAGGACGCTGGACTCACCGCGCGTCCTGCTGATCACTTAGATTCCACCTACACCTGCCTAAATAACCCAGAAACCCGCCAGAGGATTAGCAGAACGGAGTCGCCGGAGCCAAGCGCAGACGAGAGGCCCACAGAAGAGGGTAGGAAGGGCCGCCAGGCGGTGCGCACTCCACGGACTGGCGGGAGGGAGCCGGGGCTGAGGGGCGGCTGGCCCGCCAAGCAGAGCCCCCGAGTCTGGCTTGCAAAAAGCGGAGGGGCCTGACAGACTGTGTTCCGACAGCAAGCGCGACTTAGCGTCTGGGAGGTCATAAGTTAACAGCTCTTCTCAGAAAGCGGGAAGGCTGGAGGACAAAGGGAAGGAGAGCTGCTGAGCCCCCTGACGACAGAGCTCAGTTTGGTGGGGAGCAAAGGCGCTCACCAGCGCCATCTCCCCCGCCCATCCCCCAGCCAAAATCCCAAAGAGAACGAGTTCCTGCCAGGGAACTTGCTAGCTCCTCCCAAACACCCAACTCTGTGCTTCTGCGGAGCCAAACCTCCAGCAGCGGATCTGACTCCCTCCTGCTGCCACAGGGCCCCTCCTGAAGTGGATCACCTAAGGAGAAGCAAGCTAAGCCTGCCCCTCCTGCCCCCGTGCACCTTGCCTACCCACCCCAGCTAAGACTCCAGATCCCCAGCATCACAAGCCTGGCAGTGTGCAAGTAGCCCAGACAGGCCACCCCACCCCACAGTGAATCCCGCCCCTAGGAGAGGGGAAGAGAAGGCACACACCAGTCTGATTGTGGACACAGCGGTGGGCTGGGGGCAGACATCAGGTCTGACTGCGGCTCCGCCCACCAACTCCAGTTATACACCACAGCACAGGGGAAGTGCCCTGCAGGTCCTCACCATGCCAGGGACTATCCAAAATGACCAAGCGGAAGAATTCCCCTCAGAAGAATCTCCAGGAAATAACAACAGCTAATGAGCTGATCAAAAAGGATTTAAATAATATAACAGAAAGTGAATTTAGAATAATAGTCATAAAATTAATCGCTGGGCTTGAAAACAGTATAGCTGACAGCAGAGAATCTCTTGCTACAGAGATCAAGGGACTAAGGAACAGTCACGAGGAGCTGAAAAACGCTTTAAACGAAATGCATAACAAAATGGAAACCACCACGGCTCAATTTGAAGAGGCAGAGGAGAGAATAGGTGAACTAGAAGATAAAGTTATGGAAAAAGAGGAAGCTGAGAAAAAGAGAGATAAAAAAATCCAGGAGTATGAGGGGAAAATTAGAGAACTAAGTGGTACACTAAAAAGAAATAATATACGCATCATTGGTATCCCAGAGGAGGAAGAGAGAGGGAAAGGTGCTGAAGGGGTACTTGAAGAAATTATAGCTGAGAACTTCCCTGAACTGGGGAAGGAAAAAGGCATTGAAATCCAAGAGGCACAGAGAACTCCCTTCAGACGGAACTTGAATCGATCTTCTGCACGACATATCATAGTGAAACTGGCAAAATACAAGGATAAAGAGAAAATTCTGAAAGCAGCAAGGGGTAAACGTGCCCTCACATATAAAGGGAGACCTATAACACTCGTGACTGATCTCTCTTTTGAAACTTGGCAGGCCAGAAAGAATTGGCACGAGATTTTCAGTGTGCTAGACAGAAAAAATATGCAGCCGAGAATCCTTTATCCAGCAAGTCTGTCATTTAGAATAGAAGGAGAGATAAAGGTCTTCCCAAACAAACAAAAACTGAAGGAATTTGTCACCACTAAACCAACCCTACAAGAGATCCTAAGGGGGACCCTGTGAGACAAAGTACCAGAGACATCACTACAAGCATAAAACATACAGACATCACAATGACTCTAAACCCACATCTTTCTATAATAACACTGAATGTAAATGGATTAAATGTGCCAACCAAAAGACATAGGGTATCAGAATGGATAAAAAAACAAGACCCATCTATTTGCTGTCTACAAGAGACTCATTTTAGACCTGAGGACACCTTTAGATTGAGAGTGAGGGGATGGAGAACTATTTATCATGCTACTGGAAGCCAAAAGAAAGCTGGAGTAGCCATACTTATATCAGACAAACTAGACTTTAAATTAAAGGCTGTAACAAGAGATGAAGAAGGACATTATATAATAGTGACAGGGTCTATCCATCAGGAAGAGCTAACAATTATAAATGTCTATGCGCCGAATACCAGAGCCCCCAAATATATAAAACAATTACTCATAAACATAAGCAACCTTATTGATAAGAATGTGGTAATTGCAGGGGACTTTAACACCCCACTTACAGAAATGGACATATCATCTAGACACACGGTCAATAAAGAAACAAGGGCCCTGAATGAGACATTGGATGAGATGGACTTGACAGATATATTTAGAACTCTGCATCCCAAAGCAACAGAATATACTTTCTTCTCGAGTGCACATGGAACATTCTCCAAGATAGATCATATACTGGTTCACAAAACAGCCCTTCATAAGTTTACAAGAATTGAAATCATACCATGCATCCTTTCAGACCACAATGCTATGAAGCTTGAAATCAACCACAGAAAAAAGTCTGGAAAACCTCCAAAAGCATGGAGGTTAAAGAACACCCTACTAACGAATGAGTGGGTCAACCAGGCAATTAGAGAAGAAATTAAAAAATATATGGAAACAAACGAAAATGAAAATACAACAATCCAAACGCTTTGGGACGCAGTGAAGGCAGTCCTGAGAGGAAAATACATTGCAATCCAGGCCTATCTCAAGAAACAAGCAAAATCCCAAATACAAAATCTAACAGCACACCTAAAGGAAATAGAAGCAGAACAGCAAAGGCAGCCTAAACCCAGCAGAAGAAGAGAAATAATAAAGATCAGAGCAGAAATAAACAATATAGAATCTAAAAACACTGTAGAGCAGATCAACGAAACCAAGAGTTGGTTTTTTGAAAAAATAAACAAAATTGACAAACCTCTAGCCAGGCTTCTCAAAAAGAAAAGGGAGATGACCCAAATAGATAAAATCATGAATGAAAATGGAATGATTACAACCAATCCCTCAGAGATACAAACAATTATCAGGAAATACTATGAAAAATTATATGCCAACAAATTGGACAACCTGGAAGAAATGGACAAATTCCTGAACACCCACACTCTTCCAAAACTCAATCAGGAGGAAATAGAAAGCTTGAACAGACCCATAACCAGCGAAGAAATTGAATCGGTTATCAAAAATCTCCCAACAAATAAGAGTCCAGGACCAGATGGCTTCCCAGGGGAGTTCTACCAGACGTTTAGAGCAGAGATAATACCTATCCTTCTCAAGCTATTCCAAGAAATAGAAAGGGAAGGAAAACTTCCAGACTCATTCTATGAAGCCAGTATTACTTTGATTCCTAAACCAGACAGAGACCCAGTAAAAAAAGAGAACTACAGGCCAATATCCCTGATGAATATGGATGCAAAAATTCTCAATAAGATACTAGCAAATGGAATTCAACGGCATATAAAAAGAATTATTCACCATGATCAAGTGGGATTCATTCCTGGGATGCAGGGCTGGTTCAACATTCGCAAATCAATCAACGTGATACATCACATTAACAAAAAAAAAGAGAAAAACCATATGATCCTGTCAATCGATGCAGAAAAGGCCTTTGACAAAATCCAGCACCCTTTCTTAATCAAAACCCTTGAGAAAGTCGGGATAGAAGGAACATACTTAAAGATTATAAAAGCCATTTATGAAAAGCCCACAGCTAACATCATCCTCAATGGGGAAAAACTGAGAGCTTTTTCCCTGAGATCAGGAACACGACAGGGATGCCCACTCTCACCGCTGTTGTTTAACATAGTGCTGGAAGTTCTAGCATCAGCAATCAGACAACAAAAGGAAATCAAAGGCAGCAAAATTGGCAAAGATGAAGTCAAGCTTTCGCTTTTTGCAGATGACATGATATTATACATGGAAAATCCGATAGACTCCACCAAAAGTCTGCTAGACCTGATACATGAATTCAGCGAAGTTGCAGGATACAAAATCAATGTACAGAAATCAGTTGCATTCTTATACACTAACAATGAAGCAACAGAAAGACAAATAAAGAAACTGATCCCATTCACAATTGCACCAAGAAGCATAAAATACCTAGGGACAAATCTAACCAAAGATGTAAAAGATCTGTATGCTGAAAACTATAGAAAGCTTATGAAGGTAATTGAAGAAGATTTAAAGAAATGGAAAGACATTCCGTGCTCATGGGTTGGAAGAATAAATATTGTCAAAATGTCAATACTACCCAAAGCTATCTACACATTCAATGCAATCCCAATCAAAATTGCACCAGCATTCTTCTCGAAACTAGAACAAGCAATCCTAAAATTCATATGGAACCACAAAAGGCCCCGAATAGCCAAAGTAATTTTGAAGAAGAAGACCAAAGCAGGAGGCATCACAATCCCAGACTTTAGCCTCTACTACAAAGCTGTCATCATCAAGACAGCATGGTATTGGCACAAAAACAGACACATAGACCAATGGAATAGAATAGAAACCCCAGAACTAGACCCACAAACGTATGGCCAACTCATCTTTGACAAAGCAGGAAAGAACATCCAATGGAAAAAAGACAGTCTCTTTAACAAATGGTGCTGGGAGAACTGGACAGCAACATGCAGAAGGTTGAAACTAGACCACTTTTTCACACCATTCAGAAAAATAAACTCAAAATGGATAAAGGACCTGAATGTGAGACAGGAAACCATCAAAACCTTAGAGGAGAAAGCAGGAAAAGACCTCTCTGACCTCAGCCGTAGCAATCTCTTACTCGACACATCCCCAAAGGCAAGGGAATTAAAAGCAAAAGTGAATTACTGGGACCTTATGAAGATAAAAAGCTTCTGCACAGCAAAGGAAACAACCAACAAAACTAAAAGGCAACCAACGGAATGGGAAACGATATTTGCAAATGACATATCGGACAAAGGGCTAGTATCCAAAATCTATAAAGAGCTCACCAAACTCCACACCCGAAAAGCAAATAACCCAGTGAAGAAATGGGCAGAAAACATGAATAGACACTTCTCTAAAGAAGACATCCGGATGGCCAACAGGCACATGAAAAGATGTTCAGCGTCGCTCCTTATCAGGGAAATACAAATCAAAACCACACTCAGGTATCACCTCACGCCAGTCAGAGTGGCCAAAATGAACAAATCAGGAGACTATAGATGCTGGAGAGGATGTGGAGAAACGGGAACCCTCTTGCACTGTTGGTGGGAATGCAAATTGGTGCAGCCGCTCTGGAAAGCAGTGTGGAGGTTCCTCAGAAAATTAAAAATAGACCTACCCTATGACCCAGCAATAGCACTGCTAGGAATTTATCCAAGGGACACAGGAGTACTGATGCATAGGGGCACTTGTACCCCAATGTTCATAGCAGCACTCTCAACAATAGCCAAATTATGGAAAGAGCCTAAATGTCCATCAACTGAGGAATGGATAAAGAAATTGTGGTTTATATACACAATGGAATACTAAGTGGCAATGAGAAAAAATGAAATATGGCCTTTTGTAGCAACGTGGATGGAACTGGAGAGTGTGATGCTAAGTGAAATAAGCCATACAGAGAAAGACAGATACCATATGGTTTCACTCTTATGTGGATCCTGAGAAACTTAACAGGAACCCATGGGGGAGGGGAAGGAAAAAAAAAAAAAAGAGGTTAGAGTGGGAGAGAGCCAAAGCATAAGAGACTGTTGAGAACTGAGAACAAACTAAGGGTTGATGGGGGGTGGGAGGGAGGAGAGGGTGGGTGATGGGTATTGAGGAGGGCACCTTTTGGGATGAGCACTGGGTGTTGTATGGAAACCAATTTGACAATAAATTTCATATATATAAAAAAAAATCAACTGTGCAAAATCTTATCATCTGCATATAACAAAATTAATTCTTTTTTTCCTATTTAGATACCTGTTATTTCTTTGTCTTGCCTGATTGTTCCAGCTAGAACTTCTAGTACTGTATTGAATAGGAGTGGTGACAATGGGTACACTTGTCTTGTGCCTGATCTTAGAGGAAAAGCTTTACATTTTTCTTCACTGAGTATAATATTAGCTATGTGTTTGTCATATATGGCCTTTCTTCTGTTGACTTACATACCTTATACACCTAAGCTGTTGAGGGTTTTTATCATGAAGGTTATATTTTGCCAAATGCTTTTTCTACATCTATTAAAGTGATAATATGATTTTTATTTTTCATTCTATTAAATGAATTGTGATATATCACAATTATTGATTTATGTATGATGAAATATCCCTGTATCCCGAGGTTAAGTTGCACTTGGTTATAGTGTATGATCCTGTAGTTTTCTTTTCTTGTATTGTCCATATCTGGCATTTGGAATCAGGTAATACTAGACTCATGCAATGAGTTTGGAAGTGTTCCTTCCTCCTCAAATTTTGGGAAGAGTGTGAGAATGATTGGCGTTAGTTTTTCTTTGAATGTTTTGTAGAATTCACCAGTTAAGCAATCCTGTTGTGGAGTTTTCTATGCTGAGAGGGTTTTGATTACATGATAATATCCTTACTTGTTATTGGTCTTTCAGACTTTCTGTATCTTCCTGCTTCAGTCCTGGTAGGTTGTATAATTCTAGGAACTTATTCATTTTCTCCTGATTATCTAATTTCTTGGCTTATATTTGTTCATAGTAGTGTCTTAGGATCCTATGAATTTCTGTCCTGTCAGTAATTTCTCCTCTTTCATTCTGGTTTTATTTATCATTCTTTTTTTTTCTTAGTCTTGCTAAACCTTTGTCAATTTTGTTTATCTTTTGGAAAAAAAACCCTACACTTGTTGATTTTTTCTATCATTTTTCTGGGCTCTATTTAATCTCTTTTCATTCTTGTCTTTATTATTTCCTTACTTCAGCTATGTTTGGGCTTAATTTGTTCTTCTTTTCTAGTTCTTTGAGGTGTAAAATTAGATCATTTATTTGCTATCTTTCTAATTTCTTAAACCGTTGGCCCTTGAACAACACAGGTTTGAACTACATGGGTCCACTTATATGCAGATTTTTCTTTCAAGAAATACAATACAGTGCCATAAGTGCATTTTCCTTATGATTTTAAAAAAGTTTTTATTTAAATTCCAATTAGTTAACATGCAGTGTAGTATTAGTTTCAGGTGATATATATAGTGATTCAACACTTCCATATAGCATCCAGTGCTCATCACAGCAAGTGCTCTCCTTAATCCCTATTTCACTCACCTGCCCACCCCCCAGTTTCTGGTTACTATCAGTTTGTTCTTTATAGTTAAAAATCTGTTTCTTGGTTTTCCTCTCGCTCTTTTTCCCCTTGCTTGTTTATTTTCTTTCTTAAATTCCACATGCGAATGAAATCATGATATTTATCTTTTTCTGACTTATGTTGCTTAGCATAATACTGTCTGGGGCACCTGGGTGACTCAGTTGGTTAAGTGTCTGACTTCAGGTCAGGTCATGATTTCATGGCTTGTGAGTTTGAGCCCCACGTCAAGCCCTGTGCTGACATTTCAGAGCCTGGAGCCTCCTTCAGATTCTGTGTCTCCCTCTCTCTCTGCCCCTCTCCTGCTTGCAGTCTGTGTCTCTCTCTCTCCTCATCTCCCTCTCTCTCTCAAATATAAATATTTTTTAAAAAAATACTAGCTCCATCCATGTCATCACAAATAGCAAGATCTCATTCTTTTTTATGGCTAAGTAATATTCCATTGTATGTATGCTTCATTTTCTTTATCTACTCATCAGTTGATGGACGCTTGGGCTATTTCCATAGTTTGGCTATTGTAGAAAATGCTGCTATCTGTTAAATACATTGTTTCCTTTTGATTTTATGTTTATATCATCTGTCCATTGATGTAAGTGGAGGCTTAAAATCCCCTACTATTATTGTATTATTATTGATTTGTTCTTTTATGATTGCTATTGTTTTATATATTTTAGTGCCTCCATGTTGGAAACATAAGTTGTTATGTCTTCTTGTCAGATTGTCCCCTTTATGATTACATAGTGTCCTTCTTTGTCTCTTGTTACAGACTTTGTTTTAAATCCTATTTGGTCTGATACAAATATTGCAACTCCAGCTTTCTTTTGACATCCCTTTGCATGATAGATTTTTTACCCATCCCTTCACTTTCAATCTGCAAGTATCTTTAGGTCTAAAATGAGTCTCTTGTAGGCAGTGTATAGATGGGTCTTGTTTTCATTTTTCTTTTTTATTTATTTTTTATCCATTCTGTCACTGGGGGTCTTTTGATTGGGACATTTAGTCCATTTACATTCAACCTCATTATTGATAGATTTGTATTTATTGCCATTTTGTTGCTTATTTTGTGGTTGTTTATATAGTTTTTCTCTGATCCTTTCTTCTCTTTCTCTCTTTCATGGTTTGTTGGTTTACTTTAGTGATATACTTAGATTCCTTTCTCTTTATTCTTTGCATATCTATTAGTGTTTTCTTTTAATTTAAAATATGCAGAATATTAAAGAATCCTGGTTGACCAATTCGTTCTTTAGTAGATGTCCTTTAACCTCCATGCTTTTGGAGGTTTTCCAGACTTTTCCTGTGGTTGATTTCAAGTTTCATAGCATTGTGGTCTAAAAGTGTGCATGGATGATCTCAATTCTTTTATATTTATTGAGGGCTGTTTTGCTACCCAGTATGTGATCTATCTTGAAGAATGTTCCATGTGCACTCAAGAAGAAAGTATATTCTGCTGCTTTGGGGTGCAGAGTTCTAAATATATCTGTCAAGTCCATCTGGTCCAGTATATTGTTCAGGGCCATTGTTTCTTTACTGATTCTCTATCTAGATCATCTATCCATTGTTGTAAGTGGAGTATTAGAGTCCCCTACAATTACCACATTCTTATCAATAAGAAGGTTGCTTATGTTTGCGATTAATTGTTTTATATATTTGGGGGCTTTCATATTCGGTCCATAGACATTGATAATTGTTAGCTCTTCCTGATGAATAGACCCTGTAATTATTATATAATGCCCTTATTCATCTCTTGATACAGCCTTTAATTTAAACTCTAGTTTGTCTGATATAAGTATGGCTAGTCCAAGCTCTCTTTTGACTTCTAGTAGCATGATAGATCTCCATCCCCTCACTTTCAATCTGAAGGTATCCTCAGGTCTGAAATGAGTCTCTTCTAGACAGCAAATAGACAGATCTTGTTTTTTTTTTTTTTTTTTAATCCATTCTGATACCTTATGTCTTTTGATTGGAGCATTTAGTCCATTTTCATTCAGTGTTATTGAAAGATATGGGTTTAGCATCATTGTGTTATCTGTAGGTTTCATGCCTGTAGTGATGTCTCTGGTACTTTGTGGTCCTTGCAACATTACACTCAGAGTCCCTGTTAGGATCTCTTGTAGGGCTGGTTTAGTGTTGATGAATTCATTCAGTTTTTTTTGAAAAGCCTTTATCTCTCCTATTTTGAATGACAGGCTTGCTGGATAAAGGATTCTTGGCTGAATATTTTTTCTGTTCATCACATTGAAGATTTCCTGCCATTCCTTTCTGACCTGCCAAGTTTCAGTAGATAGGTCTGCTACAACCCTTATGCTTCTACCTTTGTATGTTAAGTCTGGTTTATCCCTAGCTGCTTTCAGAATTCTGTCTCTATCCTTGTTTTTTTTTATGTTTATTTATTTTTGAGAGAGAGAGAGCATGAGTAGGGGAGGAGCAGAGAGAGAGGGAGACACAGAATCTGAAGCAGGATATCCAGGCTCTGAGCTCTCAGCACAGAGCTCGATGTAGGGCTTGAACTCACAAACTGAGAGATTGACCTGAGCTGAAGTCGAACACTTAGCCAACTGAGCCACCCAGGCACCTCTCTTTATCTTTGTATTTTGCCAGTTTCACTATGATATATCGTGCAGAAGATTGATTCAAGTTACGTCTGAAGAGAGTTCTCTGTGCCTCTTGGATTTCAATGTCTGTTTCCTTCCCCATATTGGGGAAGTTCTCAGCTATGGTTTGTTCAAGTACACCTTCAGCCCCTCTTTGTCTTCTTCTGGAATTCCTATGATATGGATATTGTTTCGTTTGATTGCATCACTTAGTTCTCTAATTCTCCCCTCTTGATCCTGGATTTTTTTTTACTCTCTCTTTCTCTTAGCTTCCTCTTTTTCATAATTTTATCTTCTAATTCAACTATTCTCCCTCCGCCTCTTCAATCCTCAATGTGGCCACCTCCATTTTATTTTGCACCTCATTTATAGCATTTTTTAATTCATCATGACTATTTGTTGGTTCCTTGATCTCTGCAGTAATATATTCTCTGCTGTCTTCTATGAATTTTTCAAGCTCAGAGATTAATCTTATGTCTAGTATTCTAAATTCTTGTTCAGTTATATTGTTTATATCTGTTTTGATCAATTCTTTAGCTGTCACTTCTTCCTGCAATTTCTTTTGAGGAGAATTCTTCCATTTCATCATTTTGGCTAGTTTTCTGTCCCTTATGATTTTTAAAAGCTTGTTCTGTACTCTGCATCTGCGAGCAATGCTATAAAGGGGGAAGGGGGGTCATACACTGTCCAGGGCCTGGCCCTTCAGGAAGTGATTTTTAGAGAGTGTTACTTGCTCTCTGTTGTTGTGACTTTGGTTATTTTATTTCTTGTAGTTATGTTTTGGACCCTCCATGAGGTGTGCTTGGTTTGTTCCTTGAAGTAGCCCTGGAAAGAAAAACAAACAGACAAAAAGGAAACAAAGACATGCAAACACACAGAGAAATAAAACAAACAGACAACACACACACACACACACACACACACGCACACACAATCCAAAAGCAAAAAACCAGAAACACCAGCTACAAGTAAAGAACAAGGTGGAGGCAGTACTGATAGAAAAACACTGTTACTATGCTTGATGTAGTCACTGAGTTTCCTCAGTCTATTTTTACTTTGCATAATTCTTTTTTCTCTCATTTGTTCAGCTTGATTACTTTCCATTACTTTGTCTCCTATTTCATTCATTCCTTCTTCTGCTTCTTCCAGTCTGCTTTTTACTCCATCAAGTGTATTCTGAATTTCATTTATTGTATTCTGCATCCCTGATTGGTTCTTTTTCATCTCTGTGTTAGGGGTCTCACTGATATCCTCCACTCTTTTCTCAAGTTCAGTGATTATAAGATCATTATTTTAAATTCTCTATGAGGCATGTGACTTATATCTGTTTTGCATACGTCTCTTGCTGTGGTTTTGTCCTGTTCTTTCATTTGTGATCTATTCTTCTCTCTCCTCATTTTGCCTCTCTGTGTCTGTTTCTGTGTCTTAGAAAAGTCAGCTATTTCTTGTTATTGAAAGTAGTGAGTAGAACATATATTTTTAACTAGATGGTGCAGGTTCCCTTCCACAGGAACATGCAGCCATGTTAGAGACTGGGCCAGCAGGGGCCACTCCACAACATGGGCATGGGTGGGAGAGCAGTGCCATAAGGTGGGCACCCCAGTCCTCCTCCAAAGGGTATATAAGCTGCTGTGGAGACTGGGGCTAACTAGGGCTGCTCTGCAAAGAGTGCACAAATGAGTTACAGTGCTACAAGCTGTGTTCCTGTGTCCTTCTCTATAGGGGATGTGCATAGCTGCAGTGGAGACTGGTCTAGTGAGGGTAGCTCCACTAAGCATGCAGGAGGGGGTGTGTGCAGTTTTAAAAGGGTGTGTGCATCCTCTGTGGGAGGTCAGGAAATGGAGTGTTGGCACGATTTGTGTAGGTCTTCTGGGAGAGGGTATCTGCAGCCCCAGGATTGAGGCAGGCCTCGTTGGAGGGGGTGGGGCTTGGTGTAAACTAGTTAGGTACTGAATGCCCATTGTGCTGGTTTCCACAGGTGGCTATGTGTTTATGCTGGGGGTGGGAGATGGGGGAACTGACACCTGCCAGCTCCTTTGTTTCTGGGTAGTCCCTCAGGAAACTTTGAGATCAGTAACTAATTCTCCTGTAAGCTCATGCACCTTCCAAACTACTGACGCCGAGCTGTATCTCCATGGGCTATTTGCTGTACTATCTATTTAAAGGTGGGAACTCAGCTTCCTGTTGCATTCCAGGCTCTCCCAGAGCTCAGCCTGATGATTTTTAAAATTCCAGGCTTTTAAGTTTCACTAGTTGTAGTAGTTCATGACATTCAGCCCCTCTGATTTTCAAAGTCAAATGTTATGTGGATTCCTCTTCCCCTTGTAGTCTCCTCAGTGGGATAGTTTCTTTCTCACCCCTTTCCACACCCACAGTTCCCTCACTCCAGCAGTCAGACACCCTGGGTTTAGATTCCCACCTTGTCCTCACCCTACCCATTTGGTGTGGCTTCTTCTGAACATTTAGCTGTGGAGTTTGACCAGTCTTTGGGTAGTTTTCTGGGTAGTTTGTACTGATGTGAGTGCTACCTAGTTGTATCCATGGGATAAAGTAAGTTTGGGGTCCTCCTTTTCTGCCACTTCCCTGGAAGTTTAATCTCTTATATAAGTCTTAATATGGGTATTTATTGCTATCAACATTCCTTTTAGAACTACTTTAGAATTTGATTTGTTGTGTTTATATTTTCATTTGTTTAAAGATGTTATTTTTCCCTATTGGTTTCTTCTTTGATGCATGGTTTTTGAGAAGTCTGTGATTGAATTTCCTCTTATACATGAATTTTCCAATTTTCCTTCTCTTATTGATTTCTGGTATCACACCATTGTTGTTGGAAAAGATACATGGTGTGATTTAAATTTCCTTAAATCTGCTAAGACTATTTGTATGACATATCATATGATCCACCTTGCAGAATGTTCTGTGTGCTTGAGAAGAATATGTATTTTTCTGCTTTTGGATGAAATGTTTTATATATGTCTATTAGATCCATTTGTTTCAAAATACAATTGAATTTCAACATTTCTTAAATGATTTTTATCTGGATGATTTCTCCATTGTTGAAAGTATTGTAGTCCCCTATCATTATGTTGTCAATTTCTTCCCTTAGTACTTCGTATTTGCTTAATATATTAAATGCTCTGATTTTGTGTGTGTATATATTTATGATTGTTTTATATTCTTGATGAATTGTCCCCTGAATCTTTATATAGTGGCCTCTTTGTCTCTTGTTACCATTATGGCATAAAGTCTATTTTTTTTTCTGTTGTGAGTATAGCTACCCATGCTCTCTTATAGTTTCCACCTGATGGAATATTTTTTCCATCTTTTCCCTTAAAGCCTATGTATGTTTTTAAAGATGAAGTGATTCTCTTCTAGGCAGCAGTGTTGGGTCTTGTTTTATTATTTCTCCAGCAACTCCTTGCCTTTTGATTGGATAATTTAATTTATTAACACTTAGAGTAATTATTCATAAGTAAGGACTTAGTAATTTCATCATAATTTTTTCTGGTTGTTTTGTCTCTCCTTTGTTCTTCTTTTCTTTGATTTCCTTTGTGAATTTGTTATATCTATAGAGGCATGCTTTGATTCCCTTCTCTTCAGTTTTTGTGAATATACCATTGGTTTTTGTATTAGAACACCAGGAAGCTTACATAAAATATCTTATAGGTATAACAGTCTATTTTAGGCTGATAACAACTTTAATTGCATACAAAGACTACCCTTTTACCTCCTTTTATATTTTTAATGTCACAATTTATTCTTTTTGTATTGTGTACTCTTTAGCAACTTATAGTAGCTATAGTTATTTTTCTTTTTATCTTTTAACCTTTTTACTATAATTAAATATTACATTACATATTACAGTATTAGAGTATTCTGAATTTGATAATATATATATTTACTTTAGTCACTTACATTTATTTTTTAAGTTTTTATATGAATTTCAGTTAACATACAGTGTAATTTTAATTGCAGGTGTACAACATAGTCATTCAACTGTGTTCCATATGTTCATATGTTTTCATGTTACTGATTAAAATGTTTTTATCAGCTTGAGGAACTCATTTCAGCATTTCCTGAAAGGCAGGTCTAGAGGTAATGAATTCTCTCAGCTATTTTTTGTCTGGGAAAGTATTTATCCTTCATTTATGAAGGATATTTACCAAATAGAGTATTCTTGGTTTGCTTTTTTTCTTTTTCTTTTAGCACTTTGAATTTATTTCACTCTCTCCTGGCCTGTTTCCAAGAGAAATTTAACTGATAGCCTCATGGGAGTACCCTTGTAGGTCACAATCTTCTTTTCTCTTGCTGGTTTTAATATTCTTCTTCTTTGATTTTTGACACTTTTATTATAATTTTTGCCAGAGAGAATCTCTTTAAGTTATTTTGTTTGTTGTCCTGTGATTTTCATGAACTTGGATGTCCACATTTCCACTCAGATTAGGGAGGTCCTCCACCATTGTTTCTTTAAATAAACTTTCTGCTTCCTATGCTCTTTTTAATCCTCTGGATCCACAGTTTGCCTATTGGTTCTTTTGATGGAGTCTTCTAGATCATTAGATTTTTTTCACTCCATTTCATTCTTTTTGTTGTTGTTGTTGCTCTCTGACTGGTTAATTTCAAAGTTCCTGTCTTTTAATACATGGATTTTTTTTGTTTGTGTGTTTGGTCTATTCTGATCTTGATGCTCTCTATAGCATGTCTCATTTCATTCATTGAATTTTTCAACTTCAGATTTTTTTTAAATTTCTATCTCTTGTTAAATTTGTCATTTGAATATTGTTTCATGATTTTGTTAATTGTCTTTTTGTGTCTTCTTTTAAGTCATTGAATTTCCTTAAAACAACTATTTTGATTTCTTTATCAGATAGATTATAGATCTTGAAGTCTTTAGGTTCAGTTAAGGGATGATTATTGTGATACTTTGGTGCTGTCTTGTTTCCTTGAATTTTCATGTCCCTTGGAGTTTTGCATGGCTGTACTTGCATAAGAAGTAGCTGCCCCTTCATCCAATTTTACTAACTGCTTTCAGGGGACAAATAACTTTTGTCAGCCCTGCTAGAGATTTGAGGCTTTCTCAGACCTTGAATGGGTACACTTGCTTCATGCTTCTTGCTCCCTCTTGTGGCATAATTCTTAAGCTTGTATGTCTTCACTCCTACAGCACAGCAGGCCAACAACTTTCTCTTGTTTTTTCAATGGTGGTGGCACCCCCAATGTTGTGTTTTCTTTCTGACCTACAGACCCTAGTCTGCTTTTTGCCATTGTATCCTATACAACCACTAAAGCTTGCTTTCATGGCTGCCTTTGGGTTCATACATAGGGAATCCAGCTATAGAGTGGGAGAAGGTATTGGTGAGGTACACAGGTCACCAGCAGTGCTCATGGTCCACAGTTGAGGCTTTCCAGAAGCTCATGTGTGGATTATCAGGTGGAATTTATGATGCACCAGTGGGGATTGAATCTCTTTTATGTGCTCTCAGAATTCTTTCTGCCACTCTTGTGATCTCTTCCTTCTCTTCATGAAGCTCCTTCTTCAGTACTGTGGATGCTGTGAGAGAGAACTTATTATTCTCTTTGGCAGTGTCCCACACACCTGAGATACCCAAGTGTTTCACCCTCACCCTCTGGTAACTACATTATCTTTTCTTCTATTCCCTTCTCTGTTTCTATGAGTTTGACTATTTTTTTTTTTTTTAATTTTTGAGACAGAGACAGACAGAGCATGGGCAGGGAGGGGCAGAGAGAGAGGGAGACACAGAGTCTGATACAGGCTCTAGGCTCTGAGTGGTCAGGAAAGAGCCCAAGGTGGGGCTTGAACTAGTCAACTATGAGATCATTACTTGAATCGAAGTCAGACGCTCAACCAACTGAGCCACCCAGGCACCCCTATGAGTTTGACTTTTTTTAAAAGGTCTACATGTAAGTGAAACCATACAGTATTTATCTGTCTGGCTTATTTCACTTATGACTCCAAATAATCCAAGTTGTCACAAGTGACAAGATATCCTTCTTTCCAATGACTGAATACATCTGTTTTATCCACTGATAGACACTTGAGATTGTTTCCATGTCTTGGCTATTGTGACTATGCTGGAGTGAATATGGGTGTGAAAATGTCTTTTTGAGATACTAATTTCTATTCCTTTGGATATATGCCCAGAAGTAGGAATGCTAGGCCACATGGTAGTTCTATTTTTAATTTTTTGAGGAACTTGCATACTATTCTCCATAATGGATATAACAGTTTATATTCCTACCAGTGGTGTAAAAGTGTTCTGTTTTTCCACATTTTTGCCAACACTTATATCTTATCCTTTTGATAATATGCATTCTCAAGGTGATATTTCATTGTGATTTGATTTGTATTTCTCTGATGATGTTGAGTACCTTTTCTTGTACCTGTTTGTTATTTGTATGTCTTTTTTTTTGAAAAATGTTTATTTCTGTTATTTTACCTTTTAAAAATTGTATTATTTATTATTTTGTTGTTGAATTGCATGACTTTTTTTATATTTGGATATTAATATCTTCTGTGATAAGTGGTGTGTGGAAATACTTTCACCCATGCTGTTGCCTTTTCATTTTGTGGACTTTCTTAACTGTGCAGAAGCTTTTTGTTTGGGGCAGTCCCACTTGTTTATTTTTTATAATTTTGACTTTTGGTGTAAAATCAAAACCAAAATATAAGTAAATCCAATGTCAGGTAGATAACCTCCTACATTTTCTCCTGAGTTTTGCAGTTTGAGTTATTGATATCCAAACCTTTAATCTATTTTGAATTCAATGTTTATGGTGTAAGATAGGGGCCTGGCTTCATGCTTAAATTTGTGGTTATTTAATATTTAATAAGCATCACTTATTGAAGACTGTCCTTTGTATGTCCATTGTATATTCTTGGCCACTTTGTTAAAAATTAATTGATAATATTGCATGGGTTTATTTCTGGGCTCTCTGTTCTGTTCCATTCATCAGTGTGTCACTTCAATACCAATATAATACTGTTTGGACTAGTGTAATCTGTAGTTTGAATTCAAGAAGTGTGATGTCTCCAGCTCTATTCTTTTTTCTCAACATTTCTATGGCTAGTCTAGCTCTTTTGTGGTTCCATACAAATACTAGGATTGTTGTTTCTATTTCTGTGAAAAACACCATTGGAATTTTGATAGGGATGCATTAACTGAGGATCACTTTGGTCACAATAGACATTTTAAAAATATTGATTTTTCTCAATAAACAATCATTGAATATTTTAATAATGTTTTGTGTTCTTCAATTTCTTTCATCAAAGTTTAGTAGTTTCAGTGTACAGATTTTACCCTCCTTGGTTAAATTTATTCTTAAGTATTTTATTCTTTTTGATGCTACTGGAAATGGCAGTGCTATTTATACTTCTTCAGATAGTTCATTTTTTTGCGTAGAAATGCTGGGATTTTTGTATATTGAGTTTGTATCCTCAAATTTTACTGAATTTTTATATTAGTTCTAACAGTTTGTTGTTGGAGTCTTTAGGATTTTCTTTTTTTATTTAAAATTTTTTTACCATTTATTCAGTTTTGAGAGACAGAGGGAGACAGAGCATGAGCAGGAGAGAGGCAGAGAGAGAGAGAAACACAGAATCTGAAGCAGGATCCATGCTCTAAGCTGTCAGCACAGTGCCTAACATGGAGCTCGAATTCACCACTGGTGAGATCATGACCTGAGCTGAAGTTGGCTGCTTAACCGACTGAGCCACCCAGGTGTCCCTAGGATTTTCTGTACATAAGATCATATCATCTTCAAACAGTAACAGTTTTTCTTCTTTTCCAATGTATATGCCTCTTATTTATTTTTTCTTGCCTAATTGCTATGGCAATAATTTCCAATACTAAGCTGAATAAAAGTAGAAAATATGTGCATCCTTTTCTTGTTCTTGATCTTAGAGGAAAATCTTTCAGCTCTCTTTGGCAAATACGCTGTTAGCATTGGACTTGTCATTTATAGTTTTTATTATGTTGGTATATATTCCCTGTATGGTCATTTTGTTGGCAAGTTTTTACCATGAAAGAACATTGAATTTTGTCAGATGTTTTTATGCATCTACTGATAGGATCATATGGTTTTTATCCTTCATTTTGTTAATGTATATCACATTTATTGATTTGCATATGTTGAACATCCTAGGACTAAATCCCCCTTGGTGATGGTGTATGACCTTTTAATGTAATGTTAACTTTGGTGAATATATTTTGAATATTTCCACACCTAGGTTTATCAGAGATGTTGGCATGTAATGTTCTTTTCTTGTAGTGTCCTTTTCTGGTTTTTGTAGCAGAGTAATGTTGGCATTGGAAAAATGAGTTTGGACGTATTCCTTTCTCTTCATTTTTTGAAAAGAGTTTGAAAAGGATTACTATAAATTCTTTTTAAAATATTTGGTAGAACTTGCCAGTAAAGCCATATGATATTGGACTTTTCTTTTTTTGGCAGTTTTTTGATTACTAATTCATCTCCTTACTAGTAATTCATCTCATCATATTTTCTTTTTTTTTTTTTTAATTTTTTTTTCAACGTTTATTTATTTTTGGGACAGAGAGAGACAGAGCATGAACGGGGGTGGGGCAGAGAGAGAGGGAGACACAGAATCGGAAACAGGCTCCAGACTCGGAGCCATCAGCCCAGAGCCCGACGCGGGGCTCGAACTCACGGACCGCGAGATCGTGACCTGGCTGAAGTCGGACGCTTAACCGACTGCGCCACCCAGGCGCCCCTCATCATATTTTCTATTTCTTCATGAATCATTCTTGGAAAGTTGTATGTTTATAGGAATTTATCCATTTCTTCTGGGTTATCCAATTTATTGGTGTATAATTGTTCATAGAAGTCTGTTACTATCTTTTTTATAATTTGTGTTTTGTAATGTGTTCCCTGTTATTTGTTTTCCTTGCATGGCTAGTAATGCATGGCTGAATGGTAAAATGCATGGCTGAATGGTAAAAACTAACAAACAAAACCCCAGTATATGCTTCCTATGAGAGATTTGTTTCAGCTTTCATAAAACAGATGGCTTGAAAGAGAAGCAATGGAAAAAGATAGTCCATAGAAATATGAACCAAAACAGAGAAGTGGCTATATTTACATTAAACAAAATAGGCCTAAGCCAAAGAATGTGACAAGAGACAAAGAAGGTCATTATATAATAAAAAGGGGTCATTGCATCAAGATGATGTAACATTTTCAAATATTTATGCACCTAACATAAGAGCAACTAAATATATAAACCAAATACCAACTGATCAGAAAGTAGAAATAGAGACACACTACGAATAAGGAACTATCTAGAATGAATCATAAAAAAAAATCTGAATGAATCAACAATGAGTAAGACTGAAGTAATCATAAATCCTGAAACTAAGAAAAATGTAAGAACAGAGGGCTTCACTATTACACATTTAAAGAAAAATTAACCGGGGCACCTGGGTGGCGCAGTCGGTTAAGCGTCAGACTTCAGCCAGGTCACGATCTCGCGGTCCGTGGGTTCGAGCCCCGCGTCAGGCTCTGGGTTGATGGCTCGGAGCCTGGAGCCTGTTTCCGATTCTGTGTCTCCCTCTCTCTCTGCCCCTCCCCCATTCATGCTCTGTCTCTCTCTGTCCCAAAAGTAAATAAACGTTGAAAAAAAATTTTAAAAAAAAAATAAAGAAAGAAAAATTAACCAAATCCACTTTAAAATCATTTTAAAAATTGAAAAGTAGTTAACACTTCCAAGTTCATTTTAGGAGGCCAGCATTACCTGGACATCAGAGATAGACAAAAACACTGCAAGCAAAGAAATATACAGACCTGAATCCCTGATAGATATAGATATAAAGTTTCTCAAGAAAATATTAGCAAACCACATTCAACAGCACAGTAAAAGGATCATTCATTATGATCTAGTGGGTTTTTCTGCCTAAGATGCAAAGATTAATCAACAATGGATACACCACATTAATAGAATGAAAAAAATGTGATCATCTCAATAGATTAAAAAAAATCATTTGGCAAAATGCAACATTCTTTCATGATAAAAAGCACTCAAGGAGTTGAGTATAGAAGGAATGTTCCTCAGTGTAATAAAAGCTATATATGACAAGCTCACAGCTAATGTCATACCCAATGGTGAAAAGTTAAAAGCCTTTCTTCTAAGATCAAGAATAAGAGGGGCGCCTGGGTGGCGCAGTCGGTTAAGCGTCCGACTTCAGCCAGGTCACGATCTCGCGGTCCGTGAGTTCGAGCCCCGCGTCAGGCTCTGGGCTGATGGCTCGGAGCCTGGAGCCTGTTTCCGATTCTGTGTCTCCCTCTCTCTCTGCCCCTCCCCCGTTCATGCTCTGTCTCTCTCTGTCCCAAAAATAAAATAAAAAAAAGTTGAAAAAAAAAAAAAAAAAGAAAAAAAAGAATAAGATGCAGATGCCCACTCTCACCATTTCTATTGAACATAGTGATGGAAGTTATAACCATACCAATTTGTAAGAAAAAGAAATCAAAGGCATCCGTTTTGGAAAGCAAGAAGTAAAATTATCTGTTTGCAAATTATATGATCTTACATATAGAAAATCCCTAAAGACTCCACCAAGAAACTGTTAGAACTCATAAATGACTTTGGTAATGTTATAGAATACAAAATCAATATATAGAAGAGTGGTATTTTTATACAGCAACAATGAAATGAGTTATCTGAAAGAGAAATTAAGAAAGAAATGTCATTTATCATAGCATTAAAAATACTTAGGAATAACATTGACAAGGAGATGAAAGACCTATACACTAAAAACTGTAAGACAGTGGTGAAAGAGAATGAGCAAGACACAAACTTGTTGCACGATATCACATGTTATTGTACCTGAAGAATTAATATTATGAAAATATTCATACTACCCAAAATGATCTACAGATTCAAATCAATTCCAATTAATATTCCAATGACATTATCTATATAAATAGAAAAAATTTTTCTAAAATTTATATATAATCACCAAAGACCCCCCCAAGACCAAAGCAACCCTGAAAAAGAATAAAGCTGAGAGTATCACACTACCATATTTCAAGCTTTATTATAAATCTATATTAATAAAACCAGCATGGTACTGGTATGAAAGCAGGCACATAGATCAGTTGAATACAATAGAGAGCCCAGACATAAACCCATGTGAAAATGGCCAACTAATTTTTGACAAGGGTGCCAAGAACTCACAATGGGGGAAAGTATAGTCTCTTTAATAATGATGTTGGTACAACTGAATATCCATATTGCAAATGCATGAAACTAGACCCTATCTTACATTATTCACAAAAATTAACTTGAAATGGATCGAAGACTTAAACATAAGACCTTACCATAGAACTTATAGAAGAAAACTAAGGGAAAAGAACCTTGATATTGGCTTTCATAATGATATCAAAAGAACAGGCAACAAAATTCTAAAATAAACAAGCAGGACTACATTAAAAGTTTGGTGCACAGGAAAATAATCAATCAATTGAAAAGACAGCTTACAGAATGGGGGAAGATATTCAGAAACCATACATCTGATAAAGGGCCAATATTCAAAATTATGAAGAACTCATATAACTGAATAGTAAAAAAAAACATAAATTAAAAACGGGCAATGAATTTGAATAGGTATTTCTCAAAGAGATGTACAAATATCCAATAGGGGTATGAAAAGGTACTTAACATCACTAATCATCAGGGAAATGCAAATGAAAAACCATGATGAGATGTCACCTCATACCTGTTAGGATGGTTATGGTAAAAAAGAAAAGAGATACAGGCACCTGGGTGGCACAGTCAGTTGGGCATCCAACCTCGGCTTAGGTCATGATCTCACAGTTTGTGAGTTTGAGCCCCTCATCAGGCTCTGTGCTGACAGCTAGAGCCTGGAGCCTGCTTCAGATTCTGTCTCCCTCTCTCTCTCTCTTTCTCTGCCCCTCCCCTGCTCACTCACTGTGTGCTCTCTCTTTCTCAGAAATAAGCATTAAAAAAATTAAAAAAATAGAAAAGAGATCACAAATGTTGGCAAGGAGGTGAAGACAAGGGAACCCTTATATACCACTGGTGGGAATATCAAATAGTACAGCCATTATGGAAAACAGTACGGAAGCTCCTCAAAAAATTAAAAATTAAATTTTTATGATATGATCCAGCAATCCCCCTCCTGGTTATATATCTGAAGAAATTAAATCAGTACTTCACACCCAAGAAGTTGTACCTTCATGTCCATTGCAGCATTAATCAGAATATCCAAGATATGGAAACAATGTAAATATTCTTCCATGGATGAGTGGATAAAGAGAATGTGATAAAGATATATACAATGAAATATAATTCTTCCATAAAAAAGAAATTCTTCCATTTATGACTACATGGATGAATCTGGAGATCATTGTGCTAAGTGAAGTAAACCAGAAAGAGAAAAAACACTGTATAATATCACTTTTATGTGGAATATAAAAAATAAATACAAAAATCTCAACTTCACAGAAACAGAATTGTAGTTAACATGGGCTTGGGGAAGAGAGAAATCGGTTGATATAGGTCAAAAGGCCCAATATTTCAGTTAGAAGAAGAATATGTTCTGAGGATCTGATGTACAAAATGGGGACTATAGTCAGTAATATGGCATTATAAACTTGAAGTTGTTAAGAGTAGATCTTAAGCATTCTCATCAAAACCAACAAAAAGCAAAAACCCAGAATTGCCATTAGTATGTATATGATATGATCAAAATAATTATCTTGATCTTGGTAATCATTCTTCAATATATATGTATATCGAATGATCACATTGTACATGTTAAGTGCATACAATTAAATTGTTTAAAAATGGTTGAGAAAAAAAAAGTCTTGTATATACCAGGAAGAGAATTTTCCATGTATGATTTAGACGGAGAGGCCTACAGCCACTGTTATTACTACTTTTAGCAGTGCAAATTAAATAAGATATTGTGTAACTTTCAAAATTATAAACATGGTTTGCAGAATTTTAGTGTCCTAATATTTGAAGTAATAACAAATCACAGAAAAACTTGAGCTGTGTTGAAGCATGACAATGGGAGTTTTGTGAATTACTGAATCTGATCCCATCTACATCCTATTGTGGACTGTTGCTATGATTAGGAGCCATACTTAATAAGTACATACCTGTCAATAATTGCTATAAATGTAAATTAACTGAATTTCTCAAATAAAAGACATAGGGTTAATGAATAGGGGAAAAAAGAGACACATTTGTATACTGCCTACAAGAGACTCTTCTCAGAAGTAAAAACACACACATACAGAAAATGAAGAGATGGAAAAACAAAGAAAGATGCTGTAACTGTACCTATAACAGACAAAAAAGGTTTTAAAACAAAGGCTGTAATAAAAGACAAAGAGAGGACATACATGATAATAAAAGGGCCAATCCAGCAAGAAGGCATAACATTTATAAATATATATGCATTTAATACAGAAACATCAAAATATATAGAGCAAATATAAATAGACCTAAAGGGACAAATTGACAGCAATATAATAATAGTAGGGAACACTCCACTATGTCAATGAATAGATTATCCAGACAGAAAATCAGTAAGGATCAAGATAAGGATGTCCATTCTCCCTACTTTTATTCAACATAGTATTGGAAGACTTAGCCATAGCAATTAAGCAAGAAAAATAAATAAAAATCATCCCAATTAGGAAGAAGTAACTGTCACTATTTGTAGGTGACATACTGCGTATAGAAAATCCTAAAGACTCCACCAAAAACTATTAGAACTAACAAATGAATTTATTAAATTTGCAAGATACAAAATTAATATACAGAAATCTGTTGTGTTTCTCTGTACTTATAATGAAATATCAGGAAGACTAATCAAGAAGTGATATTATTGGGGTGCCTCGGTGGCTCAGTCTGTTAAGTGTCCAACTTTGGCTCAGGTCATGAGCTCGTGGTTCATAAGTTCAAGCCCCATGTCAGACTCTGGTGCTGAAAGCTTAGAGCCTGGAGCCTTCTTCAAATTCTGTGTCTTCCTCTCTCTCTGCCCCTCCCTTGCTCAAGCTGTTTCTTTCTCTCTCAGAATTAAAAATAAACATTAAAAAAATGAAAAAAGCATACAATATTATGTACAATTGCATCAGAAAAAATAACATACCTAGGAATAAATTTAACCAATAGATAAAAGATTTCTACACTGAAATCTGTAAGAAGTTGAGGAAATAAATTGAAGAAACAAATAACTGGGTAGATATTCTGTGCTCATGAATTGTTAAGAATCAATATTGTTAAAATGTCCATACTACCCAAAGAATTCTACAGATTCAATGCAATACCTATCAAAATTCAATGTCATTTTCCACAGAACTAGAACAAATAATTCTAAATTTTTCAAGGAAACAAAAATGACCCTTAATGGCCAAAACAATCTTGAGCAAGAACAAAGCCAGAGGCATTATGCTTTCTAATTTTAAACTATACTACAAAGTCTTTCCTTGAGCTGAGACATCCATCTTTCTGACATAGGTGCTCCTAGTTTTCTGGCCTTCTGACTCAGACTGAGATTTATACCACTGGCCTTCTAATTCTCAAGCCTTCAGACTCAAACTGAATTACACCCCTGTATTTCTTGGTTTCCTAGTTTGCAGATGGCAGACCATGGGACTTCTCAGCCTCCATAATTACAAAGATGGCAGAGTAGGAGGACCCTGACCTCACCTTGTACCAGATTTACAATTACATATCATCCACATCCAAGTTAGTAAAACCAGGGAGTGATCCAAAGGCTATCAGAACAAACTTCACAACTAAATATAGGGAAGAAACTGCATCTGAAAGGTTAGGAAATTCAGAAAAGCAGGGAGAGGTTGCCTGCAGGAGAGAGGGAGCTGCACATGCAGAGAGGGCAGGGAAATGGGCCCTGACACCAGGGAGCACACATGGGGAAGTCTATTCTTCCAGCCCCAGAGGGGCTGAACTTTTGTTGTAAAACAAGTGGGACTTGGAGTCTGAAACTTTAAAACCTGAATCAGCATTGGGAGATGGGAGGGAAAGTGACAGCTGTGTCAGTGTCTTTGAAGAGACAAGCAGCCTGCACACAGAGAGGTTACATAAAAACAGCACTTTACACAACATCAGGGGGCAAACAGGAGACAGATCTGTTCATACAGATTTTGGAGTGTGTTGGGGGACTTCACTGAAAATGAGGGTGCTGTCAGGCACCATTTTTCTTCCCACCCCTCAGCATAAACACAGAGCCACCTGTAGTATTTGGGACTGCACAGATATTTTTGCCTTCACCCAGGACTCAGGGCAAATCTTGTTAAATCTGTGTGTGCACCCAGACAACTTCCAGGTGCAGAGCTGCTGCAATGTGACTGGCCCAGCTGCTACATCAGATGCAGCATGTTCCCAGCCATCATCGTATGCTGGCTCAAGCCACTTCAAGCCATCATTACACACCACAACCAGCCATGCATTCCTGGCAGCCCTGGCACACATCCCCCAACCACCATAGCACTTTGGGGGATCTGGCATAGGACTAGTGGCCCAACACAAAATTTGCTAACACTTCTGCCCTGCTCTTAAGTTCCTTGGTGGGCATGCTCCTCAGAGCTGGCTTGCCTGGATTCCCACTAAGAACATAGAGAGCAAGCACAGCCCACAGGCAGAGGATCAGTGCAGAGGACTGCATCAAAAAGAACAGTGACTCAGACATAGCGACAGGGAAAAAGCCACACACATAGGACGGTCTCCTGAAGTGTCAGTTTCTGGTGAACTGGGGACATTGTACTGGAGGGCATTCCAGGACATCCTATTCATAAAGTCATTACTTTCAAGAGAAGAAGTCACAGCTGACTTACCACACATAAACAGACCTAGAGATGTAGACAAAATGAAGAGACAGGGAAATTTATCCCAAGTTAAAGAACAGGACAAAGCCACAGTTAGAGTTCTAAGTGAAACAAATATAAGTAACATGGCTAATAGAGAATATAAAACAATGATCACAATGATACTCCCTAGACTTGAGAAAAGAATGGAAGACATGAGTGAGACCCTTAACACAGAGATAAGGAATAACATAGTAGAGATAAAGGACTCAATACATGAAATGAAGAACACACTTGATGGAATGAACAAGATGAGAGAAGAAGAAGAGAAATGAATTAGTGACCAAGAAGATAGAGTAATGGAAAGTATTCAACTTGAACAGAAGAGAGAAAAGACAATTACACAAATGAGAATAAACTTAGGAAACTCAGTGACTCCCTAAAACATAATAACATTTGCAATATAGGAGTCCCAGAAGAAGAGAGAAAAGGGAGCAGAAAATTTATTTGAAGAAATACTAGCTAAAAACTTCCCTAATCTGGGGAAGGAAACAGATATCCAGATCCAAGAGGCACAAAGGACTCATAAACAAAAGCATAATACACCATGACATATTATAATTACGTTTGCAAAATACAGAGATAAAGAAAAAAATCTTAAAAGCAACAAGACAAAAGAAGTCAGTAACTTACAAGGGAAAACACATAAGGATAGCAGGAAATTTTTCTTTTTTTTTTTTTTTTTTTTTTTTATTTTATTTATTTTTTTTTATATATGAAATTTATTGTCAAATTGGTTTCCATACAACACCCAGTGCTCATCCCAAAAGGTGCCCTCCTCAGTACCCATCACCCACCCTCTCCTCCCTCCCACCCCCCATCAACCCTTAGTTTGTTCTCAGTTCTCAACAGTCTCTTATGCTTTGGCTCTCTCCCACTCTAACCTCTTTTTTTTTTTTTTTTTTTTTTTTGTTCCCCTCCCCCATGGGTTTCTCTTAAGTTTCTCAGGATCCACATAAGAGTGAAACCATATGGTATCTGTCTTTCTCTGTATGGCTTATTTCACTTAGCATCACACTCTCCAGTTCCATCCACGTTGCTACAAAAGGCCATATTTCATTTTTTCTCATTGCCACGTAGTACTCCATTGTGTATATAAACCACAATTTCTTTATCCATTCATCAGTTGATGGACATTTAGGCTCTTTCCATAATTTGGCTATTGTTGAGAGTGCTGCTATGAACATTGGGGTACAAGTGCCCCTATGCATCAGTATTCCTGTGTCCCTTGGATAAATTCCTAGCAGTGCTATTGCTGGGTCATAGGGTAGGTCTATTTTTAATTTTCTGAGGAACCTCCACACTGCTTTCCAGAGCGGCTGCACCAATTTGCATTCCCACCAACAGTGCAAGAGGGTTCCCGTTTCTCCACATCCTCTCCAGCATCTATAGTCTCCTGATTTGTTCATTTTGGCCACTCTGACTGGCGTGAGGTGATATCTGAGTGTGGTTTTGATTTGTATTTCCCTGATAAGGAGCGACGCTGAACATCTTTTCATGTGCCTGTTGGCCATCCGGATGTCTTCTTTAGAGAAGTGTCTATTCATGTTTTCTGCCCATTTCTTCACTGGGTTATTTGCTTTTCGGGTGTGGAGTTTGCTGAGCTCTTTATAGATTTTGGATACTAGCCCTTTGTCCGATATGTCATTTGCAAATATCTTTTCCCATTCCGTTGGTTGCCTTTTAGTTTTGTTGGTTGTTTCCTTTGCTGTGCAGAAGCTTTTTATCTTCATAAGGTCCCAGCAATTCACTTTTGCTTTTAATTCCCTTGCCTTTGGGGATGTGTCGAGTAAGAGATTGCTACGGCTGAGGTCAGAGAGGTCTTTTCCTGCTTTCTCCTCTAAGGTTTTGATGGTTTCCTGTCTCACATTCAGGTCCTTTATCCATTTTGAGTTTATTTTTGTGAATGGTGTGAGAAAGTGGTCTAGTTTCAACCTTCTGCATGTTGCTGTCCAGTTCTCCCAGCACCATTTGTTAAAGAGACTGTCTTTTTTCCATTGGATGTTCTTTCCTGCTTTGTCAAAGATGAGTTGGCCATACGTTTGTGGGTCTAGTTCTGGGGTTTCTATTCTATTCCATTGGTCTATGTGTCTGTTTTTGTGCCAATACCATGCTGTCTTGATGATGACAGCTTTGTAGTAGAGGCTAAAGTCTGGGATTGTGATGCCTCCTGCTTTGGTCTTCTTCTTCAAAATTACTTTGGCTATTCGGGGCCTTTTGTGGTTCCATATGAATTTTAGGATTGCTTGTTCTAGTTTCGAGAAGAATGCTGGTGCAATTTTGATTGGGATTGCATTGAATGTGTAGATAGCTTTGGGTAGTATTGACATTTTGACAATATTTATTCTTCCAATCCATGAGCAGGGAATGTCTTTCCATTTCTTTAAATCTTCTTCAATTACCTTCATAAGCTTTCTATAGTTTTCAGCATACAGATCCTTTACATCTTTGGTTAGATTTATTCCTAGGTATTTTATGCTTCTTGGTGCAATTGTGAATGGGATCAGTTTCTTTATTTGTCTTTCTGTTGCTTCATTGTTAGTGTATAAGAATGCGACTGATTTCTGTACATTGATTTTGTATCCTGCAACTTTGCTGAATTCATGTATCAGTTCTAGCAGACTTTTGGTGGAGTCTATCGGATTTTCCATGTATAATGTCATGTCATCTGCAAAGAGCGAAAGCTTGACTTCATCTTTGCCAATTTTGACGCCTTTGATTTCCTTTTGTTGTCTGATTGCTGTTGCTAGAACTTCCAGCACTATGTTAAATAACAGCGGTGAGAGTGGGCATCCCTGTCGTGTTCCTGATCTCAGGGAAAAAGCTCTCAGTTTTTCCCCGTTGAGGATGATGTTAGCTGTGGGCTTTTCATAAATGGCTTTTATGATCTTTAAGTATGTTCCTTCTATCCCGACTTTCTCAAGAGTTTTTATTAAGAAAGGGTGCTGGATTTTGTCGAAGGCCTTTTCTGCATCGATTGACAGGATCAAATGGTTTTTCTCCTTTTTTTTGTTAATGTGATGTATCACGTTGATTGATTTGCGAATGTTGAACCAGCCCTGCATCCCTGGAATGAATCCCACTTGATCATGGTGAATAATTCTTTTTATATGCCGTTGAATTCGATTTGCTAGTATCTTATTGAGAATTTTTGCATCCATATTCATCAGGGATATTGGCCTGTAGTTCTCTTTTTTTACTGGGTCTCTGTCTGGTTTAGGAATCAAAGTAATACTGGCTTCATAGAATGAGTCTGGAAGTTTTCCTTCCCTTTCTATTTCTTGGAATAGCTTGAGAAGGATAGGTATTATCTCTGCTTTAAACGTCTGGTAGAACTCCCCTGGGAAGCCATCTGGTCCTGGACTCTTATTTGTTGGGAGATTTTTGATAACCGATTCAATTTCTTCGCTGGTGATGGGTCTGTTCAAGCTTTCTATTTCCTCCTGATTGAGTTTTGGAAGAGTGTGGGTGTTCAGGAATTTGTCCATTTCTTCCAGGTTGTCCAATTTGTTGGCATATAATTTTTCATAGTATTCCCTGATAATTGTTTGTATCTCTGAGGGATTGGTTGTAATCATTCCATTTTCATTCATGATTTTATCTATTTGGGTCATCTCCCTTTTCTTTTTGAGAAGCCTGGCTAGAGGTTTGTCAATTTTGTTTATTTTTTCAAAAAACCAACTCTTGGTTTCGTTGATCTGCTCTACAGTTTTTTTAGATTCTATATTGTTTATTTCTGCTCTGATCTTTATTATTTCTCTTCTTCTGCTGGGTTTAGGCTGCCTTTGCTGTTCTGCTTCTATTTCCTTTAGGTGTGCTGTTAGATTTTGTATTTGGGATTTTTCTTGTTTCTTGAGATAGGCCTGGATTGCAATGTATTTTCCTCTCAGGACTGCCTTCGCTGCATCCCAAAGCGTTTGGATTGTTGTATTTTCATTTTCGTTTGTTTCCATATATTTTTTAATTTCTTCTCTAATTGCCTGGTTGACCCACTCATTCGTTAGTAGGGTGTTCTTTAACCTCCATGCTTTTGGAGGTTTTCCAGACTTTTTTCTGTGGTTGATTTCAAGCTTCATAGCATTGTGGTCTGAAAGTATGCATGGTATGATTTCAATTCTTGTAAACTTATGAAGGGCTGTTTTGTGACCCAGTATATGATCTATCTTGGAGAATGTTCCATGTGCACTCGAGAAGAAAGTATATTCTGTTGCTTTGGGATGCAGAGTTCTAAATATATCTGTCAAGTCCATCTGATCCAATGTCTCATTAAGGCCCTTGTTTCTTTATTGACCGTGTGTCTAGTTGATCTATCCATTTCTGTAAGTGGGGTGTTAAAGTCGCCTGCAATTACCACATTCTTATCAATAAGGTTGCTTATGTTTATGAGTAATTGTTTTATATATTTCGGCGCTCCGGTATTCGGTGCATAGACATTTATAATTGTTAGCTCTTCCTGATGGATAGACCCTGTCACTATTATATAATGTCCTTCTTCATCTCTTGTTACAGCCTTTAATTTAAAGTCTAGTTTGTCTGATATAAGGATGGCTACTCCAGCTTTCTTTTGGCTTCCAGTAGCATGATAAATAGATCTCCATCCCCTCACTCTCAATCTCAAGGTGTCCTCAGGTCTAAAATGAGTCTCTTGTAGACAGCAAATAGATGGGTCTTGTTTTTTTATCCATTCTGATACCCTATGTCTTTTGGTTGGCGCATTTAATCCATTTACATTCAGTGTTATTATAGAAAGGTATGGGTTTAGAGTCATTGTGATGTCTGTATGTTTTATGCTTGTAGTGATGTCTCTGGTACTTTGTCTCACAGGGTCCCCCTTAGGATCTCTTGTAGGGCTGGTTTAGTGGTGACAAATTCCTTCAGTTTTTGTTTGTTTGGGAAGACCTTTATCTCTCCTTCTATTCTAAATGACAGACTTGCTGGATAAAGGATTCTCGGCTGCATATTTTTTCTGTCTAGCACACTGAAAATCTCGTGCCAATTCTTTCTGGCCTGCCAAGTTTCAAAAGAGAGATCAGTCACGAGTGTTATAGGTCTCCCTTTATATGTGAGGGCACTTTTACCCCTTGCTGCTTTCAGAATTTTCTCTTTATCCTTGTATTTTGCCAGTTTCACTATGATATGTCGTGCAGAAGATCGATTCAAGTTACGTCTGAAGGGAGTTCTCTGTGCCTCTTGGATCTCAATGCCTTTTTCCTTCCCCAGTTCAGGGAAGTTCTCAGCTATTATTTCTTCAAGTACCCCTTCAGCACCTTTCCCTCTCTCTTCCTCCTCTGGGATACCAATAATGCGTATATTATTTCTTTTTAGTGTATCACTTAGTTCTCTAATTTTCCCCTCGTACTCCTGGATTTTTTTATCTCTCTTTTTCTCAGCTTCCTCTTTTTCCATAACTTTATCTTCTAGTTCACCTATTCTCTCCTCTGCCTCTTCAATCCGAGCTGTGGTGGTTTCCATTTTGTTATGCATTTCGTTTAAAGCGTTTTTCAGCTCCTCGTGACTGTTCCTTAGTCCCTTGATCTCTGTAGCAAGAGATTCTCTGCTGTCCGCTATACTGTTTTCAAGCCCAGCGATTAATTTTATGACTATTATTCTAAATTCACTTTCTGTTATATTATTTAAATCCTTTTTGATCAGCTCATTAGCTGTTGTTATTTCCTGGAGATTCTTCTGAGGGGAATTCTTCCGCTTGGTCATTTTGGATAGTCCCTGGCGTGGTGAGGACCTGCAGGGCACTTCCCCTGTGCTGTGGTGTATAACTGGAGTTCGTGGGCGGAGCCGCAGTCAGACCTGATGTCTGCCCCCAGCCCACCGCTGGGGCCACAGTCAGACTGGTGCGTGCCTTCTCTTCCCCTCTCCTATGGGCGGGATTCACTGTGGGGTGGGGTGGCCTGTCTGGGCTACTTGCAGACTGCCAGGCTTGTGATGCTGGGGATCTGGCGTCTTAGCTGGGGTGGGTAGGCAAGGTGCACAGGGGCAGGAGGGGCAGGCTTAGCTTGCTTCTCCTTAGGTGATCCTCTTCAGGAGGGGCCCTGTGGCAGCAGGAGGGAGTCAGATCCGCTGCCGGAGGTTTGGCTCCGCACAAGCGCAGAGTTGGGTGTTTGCGCGAGGAGCAAGCAAGTTCCCTGGCAGGAACTGGTTCTCTTTGGGATTTTGGCTGGGGGATGGGCGGGGGAGATGGCGCTGGCGAGCGCCTTTGTTCCCCACCAAACCGAGCTCTGTCGTCCGGGGGCTCAGCAGCTCTCCTTCCCTTTGTCCTCCAGCCTTCCCGCTTTCTGAGCAGAGCTGTTAACTTATGACCTCCCAGACGCTAAGTCGCGCTTGCTGTCGGAACACAGTCCGTCAGGCCCCTCCGCTTTTTGCAAGCCAGACTCGGGGGCTCTGCTTGGCCGGCGAGCCGCCCCTCCGCCCCGGCTCCCTCCCGCCAGTCCGTGGAGCGCGCACCGCCTCGCCGCCCTTCCTACCCTCTTCCGTGGGCCTCTCGTCTGCGCTTGGCTCCGGCGACTCCGTTCTGCTAATCCTCTGGTGGTTTTCTGGGTTATTTAGGCAGGTGTAGGTGGAATCTAAGTGATCAGCAGGACGCGCGGTGAGTCCAGCGTCCTCCTACGCCGCCATCTTCCTGCAAATTCAGCAGGAAATTTTTCAATAGAATCTTGGCAAGTCAGAAGGGAGACAGAAGGCATGATATATTCAAGAAGCCACATGGAAAATATCTGCAGCCACAACTACTATTCCCAGCAAGGCTATCACTCAGAATAGAAGGAAAGACAAAGAGTTTCTCAGACAAGCAAAATCTAAAGGAGCTCATGACCACTAAACCATTCCTGCAAGAAATATTAAAGGGGACTCTGGAAAGAAGAGATAAAAAGGGACAGTATAAAGTTGGGAAACAAAAAAGCAGTAAAAATGAATATTTCTATAAAAATAAGTCAAAGAACTCACACCAAAAAGGGTATAAAATATAATAATACATAACTAAAATGTGGGGAGGAGAGGAGAAAATAATGAGTTCAAACTTAAACAGCCATCAACTTAATATAGACTGTTATATGCAAAAAAGTTTATATACAAACCTAATGGTAACCATATATAAAAAAACTAAACATGCAAAGAATAAAAAGAAATCCAAATATATCCCTAAAGAAAATCAGCAAAACATGAAGGTGAGAAAGACAAGAAAGCATCAGGGAAAATCTTCAGAAAATAAAATCACAAACAGGTAATAAAATGACAATAAATACATATCTATCAATAATTACTCTGAATGTAAACAGACTAAATGCTCCAATAAAAAGATATAGGGTGTCATAATGGATAAAAAAAGAGACTCGTTTATATGCTACCTAAAGAGACCAATATTAGACCTAAAGACACCTGCAGATTGAAAGTGAGGGGATGGGGAAACATCTACCATGCAAATGAATGTTAAAAGAAAGCTAGAGTAAGAATACTTATATTGGACAAACTAGACTTTATTTTTTTATGAAAAATTTTAAATGTCTATTTATTTTTGAAAGACAGAGAGAGAGAGAGAGAGACTGAGCATGAGCAGGGGTAGGGCAAAGAGAGAGTGAGACAGAATCTAAAGCAGTCTCCAGGCTCTCAGCTGCCAGCCCAGAGCCTGATGCAAGGCTTGAACCCACCAACCATGAGATTGTGACATGAAGTGAAGTTGGACAAACTACACTTTAAAACAAAGACTGTAACAAGAGAGAAGACAGATACTAGATTATCATAAAAGGGACAATCCAACAACCCAAGTACACAAAACAGCTAATAACAAACATAAAGGAACATATTGATAATAACACAATAATAGTAGGGGACTTTAACACCCCAGTTACATCAACGGACAGATCATCTAAACAGAAAATAAAAAAGGAATCATTGGCTTTATAAATTTTTTATTAATTTTTTTTACATTTATTTATTTTTGAGAAACAGAGTGAGACAAAGCGTGAGCTGGAGAGGGGCAGAGAGAGAAGGAGACACAGAATCTGAAGCAGGCTCCAGCTTCTAAGCAAGCGGTCAGCACAGAGCCTGATGCAGGGCACGAACCCATGAACTGTGAGGTCATGACCTGAGCTGAAGTCAGACCCTTAACAGACTGAGCCACCCAGGCGCCCCGAAACATTGGCTTTGAATGACACAGTTGAACAGATGGATTTAACAAATGTATTCAGAACATTCCACCCTAAAACATCAGAATTCTTTTCAATTGCACATGGAATATTCTCCATAATAGTTCACATATTAGCCCACAAAACAAATCTCAATAAATTCAAGAAAATCAAAATCCTACCATGTGTATGTTGAGTATAAGGCTATGAAAATAGAAGTCAACTGTAAGAAAAAATCTGGAAAGACCACAAATATGTGGAGACTAAATAATATGCTACTGAGCCATAAATGGGTGAACCATCAAATAAAACAAGGAATAAAAATTACATGGAATCAAGTGAAAATGAAAAAAAAAACAGTCTAAATAAAACATTTGGGATACAGCAAAAGTGGTTCTAGGAAGGAAGTATATCACAATACAGGCCTACATCAGGAAGAAAGAAAAATCTTAACCTAATATTACACCTAAAGGAGCTAGAAAAAGAACAAAGAATGGAGCCTAAAGCCAGTAGAAAGAAGGAAATAAAGATTTGAGCAGAAATAAATGAAGTAGAACTAAAAACAAACAAACAAACAAACAAACAAACAAACAAACACCTTAGAACAGATCAATGAAACCAGCAGCTGGTTCTTTGAATAAATCAACAATATTGATAAAACTCTAGAGAAACTTAACAAGATAAAAGAGAGAGGATTCAGTAAGTAAAATCACAAATGACAGAAAAAGATATAATAATCAACACCACAGAAATACAAATGATCATAAGCAAATATATAAAAAAAACTATATGTCAAAAAATTGGACAACCTAGAAGAAATGGATAAATTCCTAGAAACAAACTATCAAAACTGAAACACACACACACACACAAAATAGAAAACTTGAACAGATCAATAACCGGCCAAGAAATTGAATCAATAATAAAAAAACTCACAACAAACAGAAGTCCAGAAACAGCTGGCTTCATAGGCAAATTCTACCAAATATTTAAAGAAGAGTTAATACCCATTCTCAAACTATTCCAAAATATAGAAGAGGAAGTAAAACTTCCAAATTCGTTTTATGAGGACAACATTACTCTGATACCTAAACCAGATAACGACACCATTGAAAAAGAGAGCTACAGGCAAATATCCCTGATGAACACAGATGCAAAAATTCTCAACAACATACTAGCAAACAGAATTCAAAAATACATTTAAAAATCAGCATGATCAAGTGGGTTATATTCTTGGGTTACAAGTGTGGTTCAATATTTGTGAATCAATCAGCATGATGCATTGATGTGAATAAGAGAGAAGATAAGAACAATGTGATCATTTCATTAGATGCAGAAAAAGTATTTGACAAAGTACAGTAGGCGTTCATGATAAAAACCCTCGAAAAGGGAGGTTTAGAGGGAACATACTTAAAAATAATAAATACTATATATGAAAAACACACAGCTAACATTATACCCAATGGGGAAAAACTGAGATCTTTTCCCCTAAGGTTAAGAACAAGACAAGGATGTCCACTCTAAACACTTTATTCAACACAGTACTGGAAGTCCTAGCCACAGCAATCAGACAACAAAAAGAAATGAAAGGCATCTAGATCAATAAGGAGGAAGTAAAACTTTCACTGTTTGCAGATGACATGACACTATATAGAGAAAACTTGAAAGACTCCACCAATAAAATTGCTAGAACTGAGACACGGA
The DNA here is from genome assembly GCF_028749965.1 of Puma concolor. Lineage (NCBI taxonomy): Eukaryota > Metazoa > Chordata > Mammalia > Carnivora > Felidae > Puma > Puma concolor. The sequence goes on along the minus strand of NC_141673.1, from coordinate 113,620,969 downwards.
TTAAGTAAAGCCACACGATACAAAAATCACTGAATTTTTACACAGCAATAATTAAACAGCAGAAAGAGAAATTAAGAAAGCAATCCTATTTATAATTGCATCAAAATATAATAAGATAATTAGGAATAAACCTAACTGAAGAGGTGAAAGATGTGTATTCTGAATACTATAAAACACTGGTGAAAGAAACTGAAGTTGACACCAAGAAATGGAAAGACATTTCATGCTCGTGGGTTGGAAGAACGAATATTGTTAAAAAGTCTATACTGCCCCAAACATATGCATTTAATGCAATATCTATCCAAATACCTATAGCATTTTTTTCACAGAACTAAAACAAACAATCCTAAAATTTGTATGGAACCACAAAAGACCCCAAATAGCCAAAGCAATCTTGAAAAAGAAAAGGAAAGCTAGAGGCATAGCAATTCTAGACTTCAAATTAAATTACAAAGCTGTAGTGATCAAAACAATGTGGTACTGGGACAAAAACAGACACATAGATCAATGGAACAGTATAGAAAACCCATAAGTGAACCCACACTTGTATGGTCAGTTAATCTTTGACAAAGCAAGAAAGAATATCCAATGGAAAAAAAAAAAAGACAGTCTTTTCAAAAAATTGTATTGTGAAAACTGTACAGTAAAATGCAAAGATTTAAACTGGACCACTTTTGTACAGCATACACAAAAATAAATTAAAAATGGATTAAAGACCTAAATGTGAGACATAAAACCATCAAAATCCTAGAGGAGAACATAGGCAGTAATCTGTTTGGCATTGGCTATAGTAACTTCTTACTAGACACATCTCCTGAGGCAAGAGAAACAAAAGCAAAAATAAACTATTGGTACTATATCAAAATAAAAAGTCTATGCACAGTGAGGGAATCAATTAAAACTAAAAGACAAAACCTATGTCATTGGATAAGGTATTTGCAAATGGCACATTTGATAAAGGATTAGTATCTAAAATATATAAAGAACTTATACAATTCAACACCCAAGAAACAAATAATCCAATTAAAAAATGGGCAAAAGACATGAACATACATTTATCCAAAGAAGACATCCAGATGGGTAACAGACACACGAAAAGATGCTAATCATCACTTATCAGGGAAATGCAAATCAAAAGTATAAGATATCACCTCACCCCTGCCAGAATGACTAAAATGAACAAAAGAAACAACAGGTGTTGGTGAGGATGTGGAGAAAAAGGACAATTGTGCACTGTTGGTGGGAATACAAACTGGTGCAGCCACTCTGGAAAACAAAAGTTAAAAATAGAAAATGTAGAAAGTTGGGGCACTTGGGTGGCTCAGTTGAGTGTCCAACTCTTGATTTCAGGTCAGGTCATGATGTCACGGTTTGTGAGTTTGAACCTCAGGCTCTAGGCTGACAGTGTGCAGCCTGCTTGGGATTCTTTCTCTCTCCCTCTCTCTATGGCCCTCCCCTGCTCAGGTGCACTCCATCTCTTTCTCTCTCTCTCTCTCTCTCTCTCTCTCTCTCAAAATAAATAAATAAAAGTTCAAAACAAAGTTAAAAGTAGAACTGTCTTCAAAAGTTAAAAATATAGTAATCTACAACCCAGCAATTGCAGTATTGAGTATTTGACCAAAGAATACAAGAACATTAATTCAAAGGGGGTACATGCACCCCTTTATTTATAGCAGCATTATTTACAGTAGCCCAGATAGGAATCAGCCAACATATCCATCAATTGATGAATGGATAAGTGGGGTGTGTGTGTGTGTGTGTGTGTGTGTGTGTGTGTGTGTGTGTGTGTCTCTATCTATATGTCTGTCTAATCTCAGAGGGAGGTGGGAGGGAGGATGAGTTAAATAGATGATGGGGATTAAGGGGTGCACTTGTCATGTGAGCACACGTTGACGTATGGAAGTGTTGAATCACTATATTGTACACCTGAAGCTAATATAACACTATAGGTTATGTAACTAGAATTAAAATAGAAACTTAAACCTATACCACAAATCTTAAGTAATCAAAATAATTCCACTATATTCGGCCTATACTGTTTTTGTGCCAGTACCATACTGTCTTGATGACTACAGCTTTGTAATATAGCTTGAGGTCTGGAATTGTGATGCCTCCAGCTGTGCTTTTCTTTCTCGGGATTGATTTAGCTATTTGGATTCCGTTGTGGTTCCATACAAATTTTAGGATTGCTTGTTCTAGCTCTGTGAAAAATGTTGTTGGTATTTTAATAGGGATTGCATTAAATGTGTAGATTGCTTTGGGTAGTATAGACATTTTAACAATGTTCTGATTCATGGCCATGGAATGTTTTTCCATTTCTTTGTGTCCTCCTCAATTTCTTTCTTTGGTGTTCTATAATTTTCAGAGTACAGAGTTTTGATTAGATCTATCCCTATGCATCTTATTGTATTTGGTGCAATTGCAAATGGGATTGATTCCTTAATTCCTTTTTGGCTGCTTCGTTATTGGTGTATAGAAATGCAACAGATTTCTGTTCATTGATATTATATCTTGAGACTTTGCTGAATTCATGTATTGTAGCAATTCTTTGGTGGAGCCTTTTGGGTTTCCTACATAGAGTATCATGTCATCTGCAAATAGTGAGTGTTTGACTTCTTCCTTGCTAGTTTGGATACCTTTTATTTTATTATTATTTATTTATTTGTTTGTTTATATTTTTATTTTTATTTTTTGCTGTCTGATTACTAAGGCTAAGGCTTCCAGTATTATGTTAAATAGTAATGGTTACAGTGGACATCCCTGTCTTATTCCTGACCATAGAGTAAAGCTCTCAGAATTTCTCCATTGGGGATATTAGCTGTGGGTCTTTTGTATATGGCCTTTAAGATGTTGAGGTCTGTTCCATCTATCCCTACTTTGTTAAAGGTTTTGTTTTTTTATCAAAAATAGATGCCCTATGTCATCAAATGATTTTTCTGCATCTATTGAGAGGATCATATGGGTCTTATCCTTTCTTTTATTAAGTGGTGTATCACACTGATTGATCTGTGAATATTGAACCAACCCTACAGCCCAGGAATAAGTCCCTCTTGATCATGGTTAATAATTCTTTTAATGTACTGTTAGATTCAATTTTCTAGTACCATGGTGAGAATTTTTGCATCCATGTTCTTTAGGGATATTGGCTTGTAATTCCCCGTTTTAGTGGGGTCTTTGTCTGGTTTTGGAATCAAGGTAATGCTGGCCTTATAGAAGGAGTTTGGAAGTTTTCCTTCCATTTCTATTTTTTGGAGCAATTTAAGAATAGGTAAAACTATTCTTAAATGTCAGGTAGAATTCCCCTGGGAAGCCATCTCGCCCTGGGCTTTATTTGTTGGGAGGGTTTTGATTACTAACTCAATTTCTTTGCTAGCTATGGATCTGTTCAAATTTTCTATTTCTTCGTGTTTCAGGTTTGGTGGTTTGTATGTTTCTAGGAATTTTTCCATTTCTTCCGGATTGCCCAGTTTGTTGGCATATATTTTTTTCATATGTTTTCTTATGATTGTTTGTATTTCTGTGATGTTGGCTATGATTTCTTCTCTTTCCTTCATGAATTTATTCATTTCTATCTTTTTTTTTTCTTTTTGATAAGTCTTGTTAGGAAGCTATCAGTTTTATTGTTTCATAGAACCAGCTCTTAGTTTCACTGATTTGTTCTACTGGCTTTTTGTTCCTATATCATTTATTTCTGCTCTGGTCTTTATTATTTCCCTTCTCTTGCTGTCTTTAGGCTTTATTTGCTTTTCCTTTTATAGCTCCTTTAGGTTTAAGTGTATGAGACTTTTCTTGCTTATTGAGATAAGCCAGTATTGCAAAATACTTCCCTCTTAGGATGGCCTTTACTTCATCCCAAAAGTTTTGACTGTCGTGTTTTCATTTTCATTTTCTTCCATGTATATTTTTCTTCTTTAATTTCCTTATTTAGTAGTAGTAGTAGTAGTAGTAGTAGTAGTATGTTCTTTAACCCTCATGTATTTTTGGTGTTTTCAAATTTTTTCTTGTGGTTGACTTAAAGTTTCTTAGCATTGTGGTCTGAAAATACGCATGGTATAATCCATATTTTGTTGTACTTGTTGAGGGCTTATTTGTGAACCAGTATTAGATCTGTTTTGGAGAATGTTCTTTGTGCACTTGAAATGTGTTCTGCTACTTTAGGATAAAATGTTCTGAATTATCTGTTAAGTCCATTCCAAGCCATTCAAAGTCATTCAAAGTCATTATTTCCTTGTTGATTTTCTGCTATGACCTATCCATTATTATAAGTGGGGTGTTCCAAGTCCCCTACTATTATTGTATTAATGAGCTCCTTCATATTTTTTGTTAATTGATTTATGTATATAGGGTCTTCTAAGCTGGGGGCATAAATATTTATAATTGTTAGATCTTCTTGATGGATAGACCCCTTAATAATGATGTGATGCCCTTCTTCATCTCTTATTACCATCTTTAGTTTAAAATCTAGTTTGTCTGATTTAAGTATGGTTATTCTGGCTCTCTTGTTGTCCATTTTTATGAAGGATGGTTCTCCATATCTTCACTTTCAATATGCAGGTGTCTTTAGGTTAAAATGAGTCTCTTGTAGGCAGCGTACAGATAGGTCTTGTTTTGTTTTTTTTATCCATTAGGATACCCTATGTCTTTTGATTAGATCATTTAGCCCATTTACATTCAGAGTTGTTATTGGTAGATATAAATTTAGTGCCATTGTGTTACCTGTAAAGTTGGTGTTTCATGTGACGTTTCTCTGTTCCTTTGTAGTCTGTTGCTTTTGGCCTTTTTTCTCATTCAAAGAGTCCCTTTTAATATTTCTTCAGGGCTGGTTTGGTAGTAACAAACTCCTTTAGTTTTTGTTTGTCTGGGAAACTCTTTATTTCTCCTTTTATTCTGAATGACAGCCCTGGTGGATAAAGAATTCTTGGCTACTTATTTTTCCCATTCAGCATGTTAAATATATCAATGCCACTCCCTTCTGGCCTGCCAAGTTTCTGTGGACAGATCTGCTACAAGCCTGATCTGTCTTCCCAAGTATATTAAGGAGTTTTTTCCCTTGCTGCTTTCAGGAATCTTACCTTATCTATTTATTTTTTGTGAAATTGACCATGATATGTCCTACTACAGTAAGCTTTTGTTGAATTTAATGGGAGTTCTCTGTCCTTCTTGGATTTCAGTGTCTGTTTCCTTCCCCCAATTAGGGAAGTTTTCAGCTATAATTTGCTGAAATAAACCTTCTACCCCCTTTTCTCACTCTTCATCTTCTGGTATTCCTATGATACGAATGTTATTACTCTTTATGGAGTCACTGATTTCCCTTAATTATATATTCGTGATCAAACACCTTTCTTTCCCTCTTTCAGCTTCATTATTTTCCATAATTTTATCTTTTATATCACTGATTCACTCTGCTGCTTTGTTCATTCTTGTTGTCATGGCATCCATTCAAGTTTGCATTTCAGTTATAGCCTTTTTAATTTAGTCTAACTAGTTTTTAGTTCTTTAATCTCTGCATCAAGGGAGTCTCTAGTGTTTTCTATTCTTTTCTTAAGCCCAGCTAATATCCTTGTAATTGTTTCAAATTCTGGTTCAGACATTTTACTAATATCTGTATTGATTAAATCCCTGTCTTTTACTTCCTCCTGTTCTTTCTTTTGGGGTGAATTCCTCCATCTTGTCATTTTGTCTAGATCACTGTTTTGTGTGTGTGTGTTTGTTTGTGTGTGTGTGGGGGGGTGATTGTTAGTAAATCCTGTTATATTCCTGTTCCTGAGAGTAATGGCTACATTATGAAGAGGTCCAAAAGAAGGAAGGAAGGAAGGAAGGAAGGAAGGAAGGAAGGAAGGAAGGAAGGAAGGAAGGAAGAAGAAAGAAAGAAAGAAAGAAAGAAAGAAAGAAAGAAAGAAAGAAAGAAAGAAAGAAAGAAAGAAAGAAAGAAAGAGAAGTTCCAATTTATTCAGGAGCTAAAGCTCTGCAGCACTCTATGGTCATTATATTTGGTGCATGTAACAGGTTTGTCCTGGTCTTCTGGCAGAGGGGTGTGCTGTACTGATTCTTACATTCTAAGTAATTATTGATAGTTATGTATTTATTGCCATTTTATTACATGTTTTATAAATGTTTGTCTCTAATAAATGTCTCTAATCCTTTCTTGTCTTTGTCACTTTTGGTCTCTCCTTTCCACACAAAATGTCCCCTTTGATATTTCTTGAAGGGCTGGTTTTGGGTCATTGAACTTCTTTAGTTTTTCTTTGTCTGGGAAACTTTATCTCTCCTTTTATTCTGAATGATAGCCTTGCTGGATAAAGTATTCTTGGTTGCAGATTTTTCCCCCTCAGCATGTTGAATATATCATGCCACTCCCTTCTGGCTTGCCATGTTTCTCTTGAGGGATCTGCAGCTAGCCTAATGGGTCTTCCCTTGTAAGTAAGGACTTCTTTTGTCCTTTTTGCTGATTTTAAGATTTTTTTTCTTTATTGCTATATTTTGTAAATTTAATTATAATATGTCCTGGTATTGGCCTGACTTTTTCAATTTTGATGGTACTTCTCTATGCCTCCTGGATCTGGATGTCTGTTTCCTTCCCCAGATTAGGGAAGTTTTCAACTATTATTTCCTCACATAAATTTTCTGCCCCCTTTTCTATTCTTTTGGGACTCCTGTAATGAATGTTACTATGTTTGATGGAGTCACTGAGTTCCCTAAGTCTATTCTTGGATCCCATAATTCTTTTTACTCTCTTTTTTTCAGCTTCATTATTTTCCAGTATTTTATCTTATAATGTTACTAATTTGTTCCTGTACTTCTTCCAACCTGCTATTCATTGCCTCAAGCCTGTTTCCAATCTCATTCATTGCTTTTTTCAACTCGATTGTTTCTTTTTTAACTCTTTTATCTCTGTGGTAAGGGTCTAACTGATGTCTTCTATTTATTTTCTTAAGTCCAGTGAGCATCCTTATGATTGTTGCTTTAAATTCTCCATCTGGCTTGTTATTTTTTCTGTTTTGCTTAGATTCTGGCCATGGTCTTATTCTTTCATCTGGGATAAATTCCTCTGTATTTCTATTGTGTCTAAGTATCTGCCTTCCTCTGTGTGTTAGAAAAGTCAGTCATGTCTCCTATTCCTAAAAGTAATGGCTTATGAAGAAGAAGTAATATAGTGTCCAGGGCCTGGCACTTCAAGAGTGTCTCTGGTGTGTGCTGCATGCTCTCTGCCCATCAGAGAGGCAAGATTTGGCTGCCCTATCCTTTAGTCCAGTCATCTGCAGAGGCTCTTCTTTCCTGCTATGGGCTGCTTTTGGTCTCTGGCCTGAATGTGGTGTTTTAACTAAGTGTGCTCTGGTGTGCTTGTGAAATGGGGTTGATGCCACTTCCATGAGAACTCAGATCCTGCAGAACTCTCTGGTTGGGAGATGTGATATGGGCAGGGTTTTGTGCTAGTTTTGTGGTGGAGGGGCCCACTGCATTGGGATTGAAGCAGGCTTGACTGAGAGTGGCAGTCTTGCTAGAGTGAAGGGAGGTGGGACTTTGTGTAAGCATATTAGGCAATGAATACTTGCACTGTGCTGCTCCCTACAGGTGGTTCTCTGTTTATACTGAATGGTGGGGAAGGACATGGCACCAACCTCCTTGTTTGCTCTCAGAGAGGCATATCTGTGAATGCTGCCTCTCAGGATGCACTCTGAGAAGAGGGAATAATCTCCCCTGTATGCCCCAGACACACAGATTACTGTTTTCAGGATATCTGCCCCCAAGTTGTTTGCCTGCCTTCTCACCAGGAACCGGGCAGTGTCCTCTGGGCTCTATCCAGCCAAGCCTGCTGACCTTTAAATTGTTAGGCTTTAAGCCCCTCTGGTTGCAAGAACTCATGAAATTCTACCCCTCTCATTTCCAGGACAGTGGCTTCAGGTAAATGTTCTTGTGCATTCCCCTGTGTGCTCCTGTCTCTCTCCTCTCTCTGTCACCCTTCTCCACAACCATGGCTCCACAGCACTGTTGATCCATTTCTCTCCTAAACCATGTCTCTGCACTTCCTACTTTCTTCGATGTGGCCTCTTCTCTCCATTTTGTTGTGGTGTTTGTACATTTTCAGGTTGATTTCTGGGGTATTTAGAAGTAGTTGATATTTATCCAGTTGGGTTTGTGGGTTTGAGATGAGTTTAGGATCCTTTTGTTGCCGTCTTTCTCCTCTTCTCCAATTACCTTTATGCGTTTGTGGTGTGTGTGTGTGTGTGTGTGTGTGTGTGTGTGTGTGTGTGTATTTGGAAAAATATCTGTTCAGCTCCTTTGCCTATTTGTTAACATGGATTATTTGTCTTTTTTTAATGAGCAGGGGTCTTCATTTTGATGTAGAACTACTTAGTATAGTATAATACTATACTATGGTATAGTATTGTTTGAAATCAGGAAATGTAATGCTTATAAATTTTTTCTTTTTTCTCAAGATTGCTTTGGCTATGTGGGGGCATTCTAGGGTTCCAATCAAATTCTAGGGCAATTTTTCTTTTTTCTGTGAAAAATGCTGCTGGAATTTTGATTAGGTTTACATTGAATCTGTAGATTTCTTTGTTTGATAATGAACATTTCATCATATTAAGTCTTCCAATCCAAGAACTAAGGATAGCTTTCCACTTATTTTTGTCTTCTTAAATTTATTTCATCATTATTTTTTTTCTAGATTCCACAAATGGGTCAGATCATATGGGATTTGTCTTTCTGAGTCTGACTAGTTTACAATCAGAAGTTAAAAGGAACATAAAGACCTTGGATGTTCTAATTTATTTGTGAGGTTGAATATGAAGCTGTTTATTATTGCACCAAATAAGAGACATTAAAATACACTTTGAGACAGACACCAAATCCACAAGCTACCATAAAGAACACACTGTAAAGAAGTGTAATACTAAAGTAATTTCTAACTCACAAACCACAGATCATGACCTGATCCAAAGTCAGACACTTAACTGACTGAGCCACCCAGGCGCCCCTGTCTTGAAGTGTGTTTTAATGTCAGTTTATTTGATCTGATAATAAATAGCCACATTTTCAACCTCAGAAGTACAGGAATATCTGGGATCTTATGCTCCTTTTAACTTCTCATAGCAAACTAGCCAGTACTTTGCTAAACTCTTTTAATTTTTGAATCTTTTAATTTGTTTTAAATATTTATTTACTTTTGAGAGAGAGAGAGAGAGTTGAGCTGGAGTGGGGCAGAGAGACAGAGACACAGAATCTGAAGCAGGCTCCAGGCTCTGAGCTGTCAGCACAGAGCCCAATGCGGGGCTCAAACCCACAATCCGTGAGTTCATGACCTGAGCCAAAGTTGGACACTCAACTGACTGAGCCACCCAGGCACCCTGAATCTTTTAATTTTTAATTGTGGCAAAACATGTAGCATGTAATTGACCATTTAACTACGTGTGCAGTTACTACCATATGTGGACAGTTAGTTTTTAAGTATGTACAACTTGCTGTGTAACAGATTTCTAGAACTTTCTTCTCTTTCAAAACTGAAATTCTAAGTCCATTAAACAATAATTCCCCATTGCTCCTCTCCACAGCTGATAGTAACCACCATTTAATTTTTGTTTCTGTGAATTTGACTATGTTAGATACCTCATATGAGTGAATCATACAGAGTTTATCTTTCTGTGACTATATTATTTCACTTAGTATAATGTCCTCAAGGTTCATCAGTGTTGTAGTGATATTATTTCCTTTATTTTTAATTCAGAGTAATATTTCATTGTATGTATATGCCACATATCATTTATCCATCCATTGATGGACATTTGGTTTGCTTCCAACCTTTGTGAATCATGCTGCAATGAATATGGGTTTGCAAATATCTCTATGAGACACTGCTTTCAGTTCTTTTGGATCTATACACAGAAGTAGGATTGCTGTATATATGGGAGTTCTTTTTTTAATATTTTGAACAATGTCCATACTGTTTTCTAGCAGTTTTACATTTCCACTCTTTTACATTTCCCACAACAGTGTGGTAGGGTTCCAATTTTTCCACATCCTCATCAGCACTTATTTTTTTATTATGTTTTTGAATAGTAATCATTCTAATGGGTATGGTGTGATATCTCATTGTGATATTGATTTGAATTTCTCTAATGATTACTGATGTTGAGCATATTTCCATTTACTTGTTGTTCACCTCTCTATAATTTTTAGAGAAAGGCAAATAATTAAATGATAACAGTTATGGAAGAGTTATTAAATAATATTAACAGTTATTAAATAATAACAGTTATGGAAGTGTCTCCTATTTTTTCCTGACTTTAATGAGAATGATTCTACTGCTTTATATTAAGTGTAATATTTACTTTAGGAAGACTTTTTCAAGTTTCTTTTTTATTCCTTATTCACTAAGATTGAAAAAATCAAATTCTCTTTTAGGATTCAGATTCTTATCTGATTTTTCTCCTTAAATAATTACTAATATAGTGAACTAATATGGAGCTATTTATGCATCAGTACTAAATTTTATTTGAACATGATGCATCTTTAAATACTACTTAATTTTATTGTATTTATTTTAGATTTTTGCACTTATATTAATGTAATATCATTAGTGCTGTTCTCCAAATATTTATGTCTCTCCACCTTCTGAATGTTTGGAATTGAACTTCAGTGACTTTTTATTGTGGCTAAAAACCACACATGAGATGCATCCTGTTAACAAATTCATAAGTGTTTAGTACTGTATTGTTAACTACAAGCAAAACGTTGTACAATAGATCTCGAGAACATTTTTATGTTGTAAACTTGAAATTTTATATCTAATGAACAGAGACTTACCTTTTTCCTCAACCTCAGTCATGACAACCAACAATCTACTTTCTGCTTCTATGACCTTGACTACTTTAGATACGTCATATAAGTGGAATCATGGAGTATTTGTCCTTCTGTGACTGGCTTATTTCACTTTGCCTGATGCCCTCAAGAGTCATCCACACTGTTGCAAGTGATAGTATGTCTTACTTTTGAAAGACAAAATAACATTCAATTTTGTGTGTGTGTCTTGTATTTTCTTTATCCATTCACTGTTGATGGGCATTAATGTTGCTTTTACATCTTGGTTATTGTTGATAATGCTGCAGTGACAATGGACTGTAAATATCTTTTTCATATCCTGAGTTGAATTCTGTTGGATAAATAACCAGGAGTGGGATTGCCAGATTGTGTGGTAGTTTTATTTTTAATTTTTTTGAGGAACATTCATATTGTTTTCCATAATGGCCTTACCATTTTTCATTCTCACTGACAGTGAACAATGTTCCATTTTTTTCCTCCACATTTTCACCAACACTTGTCATTCTTTTTTAATAATAACCAACCTAAAAAGTGTAAGGTGACATCTCATTGTGGTTTGATTTGCATTTCCCTGATGTATTTCCCTGATTTCAGGAGTAGATTCCTTAATTCCCCTTACCCATTTAGCCCATCTTCCCTCCAACAACCCCTCCTAAGTTTGTTCTCCATATTTATGAGTCTCTTCTGTTTTGTCCCCCTCCCTGTTTTTATATATTTTTGTTTCCCTTCCCTTATGTTCATCTGTTTTGTCTCTTAAAGTCCTCATATGAGGGAAGTCATATGATTTTTGTCTTTCTCTGACTAGTTTCACTTAGCATAATACCCTCCAGTTCCATCCATTTAGTTGCAAATGGCAAGATTTCATTCTTTTTGATTGCTGTGTAATACTCCATTGTATACATATACCACATCTTCTTTATCCATTTATCCATCGATGGACATTTGGGCTCTTTCCATACTTTGGCTATTGTTTTTTTTTTTAATTTTTTTTTCAACGTTTTTTATTTATTTTTGGGACAGAGAGAGACAGAGCATGAACGGGGGAGGGGCAGAGAGAGAGGGAGACACAGAATCGGAAACAGGCTCCAGGCTCCGAGCCATCAGCCCAGAGCCTGACGCGGGGCTCGAACTCACGGACCGCAAGATCGTGACCTGGCTGAAGTCGGATGCTTAACTGACTGCGCCACCCAGGCGCCCCCATACTTTGGCTATTGTTGATACTGCTGCGATAAACCTGGGGGTGCATGTGTCCCTTCGAAACAGCATACCTGTATCCCTTAGATAAATGCCTAGTAGTGCAATTGCTGGGTCATAGGGTAGTTCTATTTTTAGTTTTTTGAGGAACCTCAATACTATTTTCCAGAGTGGCTGCACCAGCTTGCATTCCCACCAATAAGGCAAAAGAGATCCTCTTTCTCCACATCTCGCCAACATCTGTTGTTGTCTGAGTTGTTAATGTTAGCCATTCTGACAGGTGTGAGGTGATATCTCATTGTGGTTTTGATTTGTATTTTCCTGATGATGAGTGATGTAGAGCATTTTTTCATGTGTTGGTTGGCATCTGGATATCTTCTTTGGAGAAGTGTCTATTCATGTCTTTTGCCTATTTCTTCACTGATTACTTGTTTTTGGGGTGTTGAGTTTGGTAAGTTCTTTATAGATTTTGGATACTAACCCTTTATCTGATATGTCATTTGCAAATATCTTCTCCCATTCTCTTGGTTGCCTTTTAGTTTTGTTGATTGTTTCCTTCACTGTGCAGAAGCTTTTTATTTTTATGAGGTCCCAGTAGTTCATTTTTGCTTTTGTTTCCCTTGCCTCCAGAGATGTGTTGAATAAGAAGTTGCTGTGACCAAGATCAAAGAGGTTTTTGCCTGCTTTCTCCTCAAGGATTTTGATGGCTTCCTGTCTTACATTGAGGTCTTTCATCCATTTTGAGTTTATTTTTGTGTGTGGTGTAAGAAAGTGGTCCAGGTTCATTTTTCTGCATGTCACTATCCAGTTTTCCCAGCACCACTTGGTGAAGAGACTGTCTTTATTACATTGGATATTCTTTCCTGCTTTGTCAATGATTAGTTGGCCATATGTTTGTGGGTCCATTTCTGGGTTCGTTATTCTGTTCCATTGATGTTCTCTTGTGGCAGTACCATACTGTCTTGATGATTACAACTTTGTACTATAGCTTTAAGTCTGGGATTGTGATGCCTCCTACTTTGGTTTTCTTTTTCAAGATTGCTTTGGCTATCAGGGTCTTTTCTGGTTCCATACAAATTTTAGGACTGTTTTTTCTAGCTCTGTGAAGAATGCTGGTGTTACTTTGATAGGGATTGCATTGAATATGTAGATTGCTTTGGATAGTATCGGCATTTTAACAATATTTGTTTTTCCTACCCAGGAGCATGGAATCTTTTTCCATTTTTTTGTGTCTTCTTCAATTTCTTTCATAAGCTTTCTATAGTTTTCAGTGTATAGATTTTTCACCTCTTTGGTTAGATTTATTCCTAGGTATTTTATGTTTTTTTTGTGCAACTGTAAATGGGATCTGTTCCTTGATTTCTCTTTCTGTCGCTTCATTGTTGGTGTATAGAAATGCAGCAGATTTCTGTGTGTTGATTTTATATCCTGTGACCTTGCTGAATTCATGAATCAGTTCTAGCAGTTTTTTGATGGAATGTTTTGGGTTTACCATATAGAGTATCATGTCATCTGTGAAGAGTGAAAGTTGACCTCCTCCTGGCCAATTTGGATGCCTTTTATTTCTTTGTGTTGTCTGATTGCAGAGGCTAAGACTTCTAATACTATGTTGAATAATAGTGGTGAGAGTGGACATCCCTGTCTTGTTCCTGACCGTAGGGGGAAAGCTCTCAGGTTTTCCCCATTGAGGATGATATTAGCATGGGGTCGTTCATATATGGCTCTTATGATCTCGAGGTATGATCCTTCTCTCCCTACTTACTTGAGGGTTTTTATCAAAAAAGGATGCTGTCTTTTGTCAAATGCTTTCTCTGCATCTATTGAGAGAATCATATGGTTCTTGTCCTTTCTTTTATTGATGTGATGAATCTTGTTCATTTTTTTGTGGATATTGAACCAGCCCTGCATCCCAGTTATAAATCCCACTTGGTCGTGGTGAATAATTTTTTTAATGTATTGTTGGATCCAGTTGGCTAATATCTTTTTGAGGATTTTTTCATTCATGTTCATCAGGGAAATTGGCCTATAGTTCTCCTTTTTAGTGGGGTCTCTGTCTGGTTTTGGAATCAAGGTAATGTTGACTTCATAAAAAGAGTTTGGAAGTTTTCCTTCAATTTCTATTTTTTGGAACAGTTTCAAGAGAATAGTTGTTTTCTCTTCCTTAAATGTTTGGTAGAATTCCCCTGGAAAGCCATCTGGCCTTGGACTCTTGTTTTTTGGCAGATTTTTGGTTACTAATTTGATTTCCTTACTGCTTATGGGTTTGTTCAAATTTTCTATTTCTTCCTGTTTCAGTTTTGGTAATCTATATGTTTCTAGGAATTTGTCCATTTCTTCCAGATTGCCCATTTTATTGGCATATAATTGCTCATAATATTATTATTGTTTTTATTTCTGTTGTGTTGGTTATGATCTCTCCTCTTTCATTCTTGATTTTATTTATTTGGGTTCTTTCCTTTTTCTTCTTGATCAAACTGGCTAGTGGTTTATCGATTTTGTTAATTCTTTCAAAGAACAAGCTTCTGGTTTCACTGATCTGTTCTACTGTTTTTTTTTTTTTTGGTTTTGATAGTATTAATTTCTGCTCTGATCTTTATTATTTCCTGTCTTCTGCTGGTTTTGAGTTTTATTTGCTGTTCTTTTTCATTCTCCTTAAGGTGTAAGGTTAGGTTGTGTATCTGAGATCTTTCTTCCTTCTTTAGGAAGGCCTGGATTGCTATATACTTTCCTCTTATGACCACCTTTGCTGCATCCCAGAGGTTTTGGGCTGTGGTGTTATCATTTTCATTGACTTCCATATACTTTTTAATTTCCTCTTTAACAGATTGGTTAGCCCATTTATTCTTTAGTAGGATGTTATTCAGTCTCCAAGTATTTGTTACCTTTCCAAATTTTTTCTTGTCGTTGATTTTGAGTTTCATAGTGTTGTGGTCTGAAAATATGCACAGTATGATCTCGATCTTTTTGTACTTACTTAGGGCTGATTTGTGTCCCAGTATATGGTCTATTCTGGAGAACATTCCATGTACATTGGAGAAGAATGTGTATTTGCTGCTTTAGGATGAAATGTTCTGAATATATCTGTTACATCCATCTGGTCCAGTGTGTCATTCAAAGCCATTGTTTCCTTGTTGAGTTTTTGATTAGATGATCCGTCCATTGCTGTGAGTGGGGTGTTGAAGTCTCCTACTATTATGGTATTACTATTGATGAGTTTCTTTATGTTTGTGTTTAATGGATTTATATATTTGTGTGCTATTACATTAGGCGCATAAATGTTTACAATTGTTAGGTCTTCTTGGTCCATAGACACCTTGATTATGATATAATGCCCTCTGCATCCCTTGATACAGTCTTTATTTTAAAGTCTAGATTGTCTGATATAAGTATGGCTACTCTGGCTTTCTTTTGTTGACCATTAGCATGATAGATGGTTCTCCATCCCCTTATTTTCAATCTGAAGGTGTCTTTAGGTCTAAAGTGGGTCTCTTGTAAACAGCATATAGATGGATCTTGTTTTCTTATCCATTCTGTTACCCTATGCCTTGATTGGAGAACTGAGTCCATTGACGTTTAGAGTGAGTACTGAAAGATATGTATTTATTGCCATCATGATGCTTGTAGAGTTGGAGATTCTGGTGGTGTTCTCTGGTCCTTTCTAATCTTTGTTGCTTTTGGTATTTATTCATATATATATATATATATATATATATATATATATTCATATATATTCATATATATATTCATATATATATATAATTTCTTGCAGGGTCATTTCTTGCAGTGGTCACAGAGTCCTTTAATTTTTGTTTGTCTGGGAAACTTTTTATCTCTCCTTCTATTTTGAATGACAGCCTTGCTGGATAAAGAATTATTGGCTGCATATTTTTTTGATTCAGCACACTGAATATATCCCACCACTCTTTTCTGGCCTACCAAGTTTCTGTGGATAGGTCTGCTACAAACCTGATCTACCTCCCCTTGTATGTTAGGGACTTTTTTCCCCGTGCTGCTTTCATGATTCTCTCCTTGCCTGAGTATTTTGTGAATTTGACTATGATATTCCTTGTTGATGGTCAGTTTTTGTCGAATCTAATGGGTGTCCTCTGTGCTTCCTGGATTTTGATGTCTGTATCTTTCCCCAGGTTAGGAAAGTTTTCCTCTATGATTTGCTCACATAACCCTTCTACCCCTATTTCTCTGTCTTCGTTTTCTTGGACCCCTATTATTCTGATGTTGTTCCTTTTAATGAGTCACTGATTTCTCTAATTCTTAAATCATGTTCTTTTGCCTTAATCTCCCTCTTTTTTTCTGCTATATTTATTCTCCATAAGTTTGTCCTCTATATCACTGATTCTCTGTTCTGCCTCGTCCATCCTTGCCGCCACTGCATCCATCCATGATTGCACTCAGTTATAGCATTTTCAATTTCATTCTGGATATTTTTTACTTATTTTATCTCTGCATAAAGGGATTATAATCTATTTTTGACTCCAGTTAGTATTCTTATTATTGTGATTCTAAATTCTGATTCAGACATCTTGCTTGTATCTGTGTTGGTTAAATCCCTGGCTGTTGTTTCTTCGTGCTCTTTGTTTTGTGGTGAATTCCTTCATTTTCTCATTTTGAAGGGAGAAAAGGAATTAATGAAGTGTAAAATTGAAATAAAAAAATTAAGAATAAGAAATATTGAAATTAAAAATTAAAACCACACACACAAAAATCGAATAGATGATGCTAGATCCTAGATGTGTTTTGGTCTGGGTGTTGAAAGTGGTGACGATTAGAGAAAAAAAAAAGGGGCGGGGAAGGAGATCGTTTGAGAATTTGAAAAAATGAATACACTGGAGTAAAATGAGAGGATGGGGGTAAAATAGAATTTGAAAAAATGTACACAAAAGTAAAGAATATAGTAGAAAAAATTAAAGAAAATATTTTTAATAAAAATTAAAAATAAATATGAATTTTTTCATTTTCTGTAAGAAAAAATAAAAAATGAAAAAGAGAAATAGATAAAAAAAGAAAAAAATCGTTTGAAAATTTGAAAAAGTGAATATACTGTAGTAGACTAAAATAAAATGATGGAAGTAAAATAGAATTTGAAAAAAC
The DNA here is from genome assembly GCF_028749965.1 of Puma concolor. Classification (NCBI taxonomy): domain Eukaryota; kingdom Metazoa; phylum Chordata; class Mammalia; order Carnivora; family Felidae; genus Puma; species Puma concolor. The sequence goes on along the minus strand of NC_141673.1, from coordinate 113,603,845 downwards.
TTACACAAAAGTAAAAAGTATAGTAATAAAAATTAAAGATATTTTTAATAAAAGTTGAAAATAAAAATGATTTTTTCTCTTTCTATATTCAAGAAAAAGAAAAGAATTGTAAAAGAGAAAAAGGAAAAAGAAAAAAAAGTTGAATAGAAAATTGAATAGATGAACCTGCTAACAGATTGAAGTAGGACTGAAATTGCTTCGTTTTCCCCTCAAAGTCAGTCTATGTAGCTCTTTATAGTCCATGAATTAAGTCAGCTGTGAGACTTATGTTCTTGAAGAGCAAAGCTGGCCCAGTTGGGTGAGGCTCAGTGTAAGAGCTCTGCTCTCCACTAGGTGGTGCTGCTAGCCTACTGGGGTGGATGTTGTGGGGGCTCATAGGTGCATATGCACATGCGCGGGAGCAGTGAAAATGACACCACCTAGCTACCCAGTCTATTTTCCTAGATCAGCAGTCATGCACCCATCCTCTGTCTTCAGCTCTCATCCACTCCCCACTTTTTTACTCTCCATGACCAGGCCCCAGGCAGCACCTCTCTCCCAAGCCTTGTATCAGATGTGGCTGTTTTCCCCAGCCCTCTACTTCCAAAGGACTGCAGCTTTGACCCGTTCTGACCCTCTGCAGGAGGGTCTCACCGAGCAATGGCCAAATATCGGCTGCACCCAGGTATGCCCAATGGACCCTGCTGCTGCCAGTGCCCTGAGACTGCGGCTGGGTGCCAGCCCATCCCAGAGAATGTTCGTGAGACAGTGTAGCAGCAGCATCTCAGGGATTATGGAAAATCACAACACACATCTGGCACCAGGCTTCACCCATAGTGACCTTGCCCCAGCACCAGTGAATGTGGCCACCTTCCAGGGTCTTCTGGGACCAGCTGGCTTCAACAGTCTGTACCAAATGTCCTTCCAGCAGTGAAACTGCTTTTCCCCATGTGGCCCGAGAACCTCCCAGAGCCCACTCTGTTCCTGGGGATTCTCCCTTCCCACCAGAGCACCACCAGGTATCGAGCTGCGGAATTGCAGCCTTTGCACTCCCTTGTTTATAGTCTTAATGGAATTTAAACCCTCTCCTTTTTCCTTTCTCCCTTTTTAGTTTAGTGCCTGTGGCTGTTTCTTTTTTTTAATTTTTTTTTTTACGTTTATTTATTTTTGAGACAGAGAGAGACAGAGCATGAACGGGGAGGGTCAGAGAGAGGGAGACACAGAATCTGAAACAGGCTCCAGGCTCTGAGCTGTCAGCACAGAGCCCGAAGCGGGGCTCGAACTCACGGACCGCCAGATCATGACCTGAGCCGAAGTCGGCCGCCCAACCGACTGAGCCACCCAGGCACCCCTCTCTGTGGCTGTTTCTAATTTTCCACTTTCTCTCCAGCTGCTTTTGGGGAGGGATGATTTTCCTGTATTCTCCACCCCTTCCCAGTCTCCATCCTCTCTCTGCCTGCAAAAGTGGTTCCCTACCTTTTGGGGCTTCTTGCTCCCCAAGTTCAGCTCTCCGTGCCATGTACCTGCTGAATTCTGTAGTTCAGGTTGTGCAGATTGTTGTATTAATCCTCCAATCAGTTTTCTAGGTGTGTAGGATGATTCAGTGTTGGTCTGGTTGTATTTTATGGATGGGAGACACGCAGAAAGCTTCCATGCTGTTCCACCATCTTGGCTCCTCTAATAACATATTTTAGATATTAACAACTTATCAGATGTGTGGTTTGCAAATATTTTCTCCAATTCTTTAGGTTGCCCTTTCACTATGTTGTTTTCATTGCTGTGCAATAGTTTTTTTTTTCCATGCAATTTCATTTGTCTATTTTTGCTTTGTTGCTTGTGCTTTTGGCATCCTATCCATTAAATCATTGCCCAGATCAATGTCAAGAAACTTTTTCTTTGTTTCTTCTAGTATTTTTATGATTTGTGGTCTTGCATTTAAATATTTAATCCTTTTCAAATGATTTTTGTATATAGTGTCAAATAGGGCCCAATTTCATTCCTCTGCATGTAGGTATCCATTTCCAACAGCATTTATTGAAGAGACTGATCTTTTCCTCATTGTGTGTTCCTGGTACCCTTGTCAAAGATCAGTTTGCCATACATGTGTAGATTATTTTTGGGCTCTCTGTTCTATTTCTTTTGCCTATATATCTGTTTTTATGCCAGTACCATACTGTTTTAATACTTTAGTTTCAAAATAGTATATTTTGAAATCACGAGGAAGGTGTCTCTAGCTTTGTTCTTCATGTTCAAAATTGCTTTGGTTATTTGGGTCTTTCGTGGTTTCATGTGAATCTTAGGATCATTTTTCTACTTCTGTAAAGGGTGCCATTTGGTTTTGGGAAGAATTTCCTTTGAGGCTGTAAGTCATTTTGGGTAGTATGGATATTTTTATAATAGTAATTCTTCTACGAACATCAAATATCTTTCCATTTATCTTTTTCTTTGAAATTTTTCTTTGTCAATATCTTGTAGTTTTCAGTGACTTTATTCTTTTTGTTGTTTTGTGAGTTGGAATATTTTTTAAATTTCCTTTTCAGGGTTGTGTGTAGAAATGCCATTGATTTTTGATGCTGATTTTATATCCTGCAAATTACTGAGTTCTTTATTTCTAACAGTTTTTTTTTTTGTTGAATATGTAGGGTTTTCTACATATATGATTATGTCATCTGCCAACATTACTTTCTGTTCAATTTGGATGCTTTTGATTTCTTTTATCTAATTATCTAAGGGCTATGTGGCAATACTGAGTCTAAGGGGACTTGTAGTGGTGCTGGTCTGAATTTTGCACAGTGGTATGGGTTCTGATGGGATTTACAGCATTGGCTCTGGCTATTGGGGAACGCGGCAGCTTGTGCTTTATGTAATTCTGTCAGCTGGGGTCTTCATCAGCACAGGGTGTGAGGGGGTCGATGGTGTTGGCAAGTGTTGTTGGGGTCCTATGTGGTGAATGCTGCTAGGGTTGTTCTTGCCTTTTTCCCAGTTGTGGGGGACAGGCAAAATAATAGCTGAGGGTATTCCTATGGACTCTGAGCTATGTCAGCCTGGGGATAGGGTGATGAAAGTAAAATGCTTTCTATACTTTTCTATGTGGCCATCTTTGTTTTTTGTCATCCACTGGGCTGCTGCAACTTCTTAATTGCCCTCTAGAGTTCTCCCAGTGATAATTTTTGTCACAAATAGCTGTTAAATTATTGTTTTTGTGGGGCACAAGGACTAGGACCTCCTGTTCCACTATCTCACTGATATCACTTCCCCATTTTTCAGCCTTAAATGTCCTTTTCTTCTCAATTGTACATAGTTAGATTTGTATTCTCAGTATAGCTTTTAGTTAAATGTAAGAATTGGAAGTACTGTTATACAATAAACTATGTGGGGTATAAAGTAATTTTGCTAATTTTCTTATTGTAAGTTTATTTAGTACATAAATACCAAGGTTTGAGTGGGGAAGAATAATGAAATTTGTATCCAGATTATGGGTATTGTTTCACTTTATGGAATCACTAAGTTCTTTAAGTTTCCCCTTGTAATCTAGTAGTTTCCTTTCCCTCTTCTTTTCAGCTTCATTATTTTTGTGTAATTTTATCTTCTGTATCACCTATTCTCTCCTCTGCTTCCTCAATCTTTGTTGTGACTGTATCCAGCCAGTTTTTCATCTCAGTTATAACAATTTTTATTTCAGCCTGACTAGGTTTTAGGTCTTTGATCTCTGCAGCAGAGTTTCTCTGGTGTCTTATATGCTTTTTACAGGACCAGCTATTAGTCTTATGACTGTTGCTCTAAATTCTGTTCAGATATATTGATTATATCTGTTTTGAGCAAGTCCCTGCCTATGCTTTCTACTTGATCCTTCTTTTGGGGAGAAATCCTCTGTCTTGTCATTTTGGCTAAGTTTCTGTCTTAGCTTATATTCTTTGAATGTTGAAGAGAAATGTTTTAAAATAGCAATATAAAATGTACTCACTTACCTCATTATTTACAAATGAAACATAAACATTGAAAAATAATCTGGTGTTGTTATGTTCACTTAAAAGAACTTGAAATATCAGTACATAAAGCAAAATTATCTTTTTAATCCAACATTATATTATTAAATTTCAATCTGCACTTTGGTATACATTTGAATCAAAGTCTATTATAATATACACCTTTAAAATTTTGTTCATAAGTTGTGCTTCTTCCTATATAATTAATATAAAACAAATAGAGTACTTTTAATAAGATGAATGTAATTTTTGTCACTGCACATGTAATGAATATTATTACAGCTTGTATTTAAATCTCAAATGTGTGATATTCAATGTTGATCCAGAATGACCTTAAATTTAAATAAACTTTTATAATTTATATATTATTGTGGCAGTATAAAAATATAATCCCAAATTCTTTGACACTTCTAATCAAGAGGGTGGTCTATGTACCTTCCTGTTGGACTGGCTGGCTTGTCAATGCTTCCATGAGTAGAATAAGTTGTAAGTGATGCTCTATGGCTTTTGCCTGGCTCTTTTGGAATGCTCAGTCTCAAGAAGCCCAAACCATCAACTGTCCCAGCTAAGGCAGACATGTGAGTGATGAAACCTCTAGTTCACATGGAAGTAAAATCATATGGTTTTTGTCCTTCTCAGTTTGGCTTATTTGATGTAACATAATACCCTCTAGGTCCACCCAGGTTGTTGCAACCTATAAATAGAGAACGAAGTGATGGTTACCAGAGGGGAGAAGGGTAGGAGGATGGGCAAAATGAGTGAAGAAGAGTGGGAGATACAGGCTTCCAGTTATGGAGTGAATAAGCCATGGAAATAAAATGCATCGAATAGGAAATATAGTCAATGATACTGTAATAGCATTGTTTGGTGACAGATAATAGCTATACCTGTGGAGAGCATAACCTAATATATAGAGAAGTTGAATTACTACATTGTACACCAGAAACTAATGTAACATTTTATGTAAACTATACTTAAATAATAAAATAATCAATTCATCATAAATGTAAGGTTTATTTCTGAACTCTATATTTTATTTATCTGTATGCCTGTGCTTATTATTAATATTACATTATCTTTATGATTGTAGTAAGTTTTTAAAGCAGAAAATGGGAGTTCTCTAACTTTTTTCTTCTTAAGACTTTTTTAAGGATATTATAGGTTCCTTACATTTCCATATGGATTTTAGTACTACCTTATCAATTTACATAAAATAGGCATCTGAGGTTTTTATAGGGATTAAACTGAATCTGTAGATCATTTGTAGTATATTGTGATTTTAACAATATTAAGTCTAAAACTCCACTACCAGGGGATGGCTTTCCAATTTGTTGTACCTTGTTTAATTACTTTCAGTGATGTTTTATACTTCCAGTGTACAAGTCTTAGTTTTAGATATTAGTTTACATTTTAATTTTAATTCCAGTTCTGTTAACGTACAGTGTTATATTAGTTTTCAAGTATACAATATAGTGACTCAACAATTCCATACATCACCCAGTGCTCATCACAACAGGTGCACTCCTTAATCCCCATCACTATTTAACCCATCCCTCCACCCTCTCCCTTCTGATAACCATCAGTTTTCTATAATTAAGAGTCTGTTTCTTGGTTTCTCTCTCTGTTTTTCTCCCTTTTCACATACAGTTTATGAGTAAAGATATGTACACACACACACACACACACACACACACACACACACACTGGAATATTATTCAGCCATAAAAAGAATGAAATCTTGCCATTTGCAATGACATGGAGGGAGCTAAAAAGTATAATGTTAAGCAAGATAAGTTAGCCAGAGAAAGACCAATACCATATGACTTCATCCATATGTGGAATGTAAGAAACAAAGCAAATGAGTGTGCAAGTCTTAACTTATTTTGTTAAATTCATTCTTGAATATTTTATTTTTATACCATTATAAATGGAATTATTTTCTTAATTTCATTTTATCATTGTTCATTGCTAGTGTATTAGAATACAATTGAATTTTGTGTATTTATCTTGTAACCTAAAACTTTTGCTGAATTCATTTATTCTAATAGGTTTTGGGTTGTGTGTGTGTGTATGGATATTTTATGTACACATGCAAGAAGAGATAGTTTTATTTATTTATTTCTAATATTGATTTTTATTTCTTTTTCTTGCCCAAATTGCCCTAGCCAGAAACCCCATCACATATTGTCTTTTATTCTAATAATATGGCTCAGTACATTGAGTGACTCATTTTTGCTTATGAAACCAACCAAGCATTTCAGGGATCATTGAATTTCTTTTCTTTTCCCCCTCTATTTTTTTTATTTCTGCTCTAGTCTCTATTATTTGCTTTCTTCTACTTGCTTTGCATTTAGTTTGTTCACTAATTATGGTCTCTCTTTTTCCAAGTAGTTGTTGGAAACTATAAATTTTCCTCTAAGCATCATTTTAACTGCATCCAATAAATTTTAGCATGGTATGTCTTTGTTTTTTCCGTATCTCAGAGTATTCTCTGGTTTTTCTTGTGATTTCTTCTTTGGATCATTGGTCATTTAGGAGTGTGTTTAAATTTAACTCATTTGTGAATTTCTTTGATCTCCTTCTGTTATTGATTTCTAATGTACATTTCATAGGAGTTAGAGGATGTACTTTGTATGATGCCAATCCTATTAAGTTTATTGAGGCTTGATTTATGGTATAGCATATTGTTTATCTTGGATAACGTTCTAAATGCATTTGAGAAGAACATGAATTCAGCTTTTGTTGGGTAGAGTATGCTATAGATATCTGCAAGCTTTTACAGAGGTCTAGTTAGTTCACAGTGTTGTTCAATTACTGTATTTCTTTTTTGATCTAGTGCTTAGTGCTTTATTATTCAAATTGGGGTATTGAAGTGCTTATTGTTATTGAAATATCTATCTGTAATTGTCCGTCTATGGTTGGGCATGAAATATAATGCACAGAATTTTGGCCTGAAACTGGACTCCTGAATGTATATACATACACCTAGGCACATATTCATACACATATATACTTTTACATCCACACATGCATATACACATACATAGACTTCTTTGGAAACCATAAGTCCTCATGGACGTCTTTAGTTACAATCCATTCCCTCAAGTTTTATTCTTTACTTCCTTTGTTTTGTATGTGTAATTTTTTCTTTTACAGTTTGAAACTTGATTGAAGTATATCAATACTTATATTCATTTGATATATCCTTAATGCTTTACATTTGTTTGAGAAACTGCTTAGCACATACCACTAGAAACAAGTATACTAAAAGATTTCATGATTTTATTTGCATCTTATTCTCTTCACTAAGACTGAGGGTATATGCACAGTTGTATTCTTAGGTTACTTAGATTAATTCTTTATTTTTTACTTCAGAAATTTCATTTGTTTATTTTTAGTTTTATTTTCTTTTCCTTATCATGTTCATTTAATTTTGCGGGGTAATATATACTTCTTTTTTTTTTTTAAATTTTTTTTTCAACGTTTTTATTTATTTTTGGGACAGAGAGAGACAGAGCATGAATGGGGGAGGGACAGAGAGAGAGGGAGACACAGAATCCGAAACAGGCTCCAGGCTCCGAGCCATCAGCTCAGAGCCCGACGCGGGGCTCGAACTCACGGACCGCGAGATCGTGACCTGGCTGAAGCCGGATGCTTAACCGACTGCGCCACCCAGGCGCCCCTATATACTTCTTAAAGTATAAATAGCAAAAAGCATACTTACAGAAGTTTCATTTCTCCTGTATCTCTTCCCTTTGCATGCCCAGGCCACCATCCACTCCCTTGAAGGTAACTGAATATATAGTTTACTGAATAACCTTTCTTGTTTTTCATTTTGTAAAAGTGTTTCTTTATTTCTCTCTTTTTTTTTTTTTTTTTGTAATTTCCCCTCTGTTCTCACTCAATAGGGAGCATACTGAAGATCCTTTTTCTCATCCTGCTCCACCCCCCCCCTTAACATTATGTCCTGGAAATAATGAAACAGCTTAAAACACAGCTTCATTAAAGCTGTTATTACAATTTTTATTTAAGATCTAGCATTTTGATATTTTACTTACAACTTTATAAAAATGAGAGAAAATGCTACTGTTCATTTGTTTTAAACTTGAAATTTAGATATTTTACAATCGTTTTTCCATTTAGTAGACTAAATGCATTTCTTTATGTAGCTCATGATCAAGACCAGATGAAAATATTATGCTTGGGAATGGTGCAGTGTCAAACACCCCCATACAAATGTTGAAACAAAGAACTTCTAGACTTAATAGACACAATGGAAAGTATAATTACAGATATCTTTAAATTATTTTAAGTTAAACACTTAAAAAGATCATTTTTATTTGCTTTAAGGCTAGTATTTGTTACAGCATATACTTTACATATATTTTACACTTTGATATGTGTGAATACCCTAAGATAACTAGGCAACTGTAGTAAAAGCTTTGATACCTTTTGCTTGGTATTTGTGTGGGTCAATGATTACTATGTAACAAGACTGTTATTTAAATAAATAAAGTTTATTGCTATAGTTTTGCATTCCTCTTCCCTTTCCACAAATGAGAAGAAATTTTGCTGATTAGTTGGCATATCCAGAATTTTTATAATAGATCTGTTTGTTAATTTTTTTTAACATTTCTTATAACTCAGCAAAACGATATATTATCTATTGCAAATCAATTGCCTGAAGATATGGCTTTAATTTTAAAAAGACTATCTCAAGAGTCATAAACCTACCAGAAGTGAAAACTCTGATAGTAATTAATTTAAAACATTGTAATTATTTTCAAATAAATTCAAAAGGTTTTCCCCCCCATAGTTCATGAATATATCTACAATTATTTTACTCATATTCTCAGGTCTTTATTAGTAATTTCTATTTATTCCATAATTACTGAGTCACATGTGCTAAATTTCCCTTTACGATTATGGATTTCTCTATTTCTTATGTTGTGTCAGGTTTTGCTTCATAAATTATAACATTTTATTAATATATATATAAATTTAAAAGTTATAATATCCCTAGAGGACAGACCCCTTTGTTTTAATGAAGGGACTGATTTTATAATTTTTATGGTTTCGGTTTTCCTGTTTGCCTTAAAAGCTACCATGTTTGCTATTAATGTAGTTCCCATCATCTTCTGGTTGGTATATGCATGATAGATTATTTTTCTATTTTTTTGTTTTAACTTTCCTGTATCTTTATTTTTCTTTATCTCTTGTATGAAACTTATTGTTGTATATTTTTCAAATTCATTCTGATATCTATGTATTTTCATTAGCACTCATAATCACACTCGGTCCAATTTTGATATTTTGAGATTAAATTATTTCATTTTCTTTGTGCTTCCTATTTTCCTGCATGATAAGTTTCTTTTTTTTTTAAGATTTATGTATTTTTGGAAGAACACAATTGGGGGGCAGAAAGAGGGGGACAGATGATCCAAAGTAGGCTCTGCACTGACGGGCTGACAGCAGAGAGCCTGTTGTGGGGCTTGAACTCATGAACCGCAGGATCATGACCTGAGCCGAAGTCAGATGCTCAACAAACTGAGCTACTGAGGTGCCCATGCCTGATAAGTTTCTTTTACTCTGTTTTGCTCTATATTTTTATAATATTATTGTATTTTTCCTTAGATATATCTGATATCCAGTATTTTAACTTTATTCTAAAGTATGTATTTGCCAAGAAAACTAGAAAATATTTTAAATTATTAATATTAATATTAAATGAAAATTATTAAAGTTATTGATATCTGAGTATCTGAAAAGTGACAGGACTGATTCTGCTTGCATAGTGAAAGATCTAGTCAGATAGGTTTATACTTCAATAGTGTCTTTCAATAGTTTATTACACAGAGTGTGATTTGCTTATACCATTATCTCATTTGTTGCAAATGAGACAAAATATTGTTGGGTAATTAACATATATTACAAATCTAGTCCTCACATCAGAGATGTTTTTTTTTTAACGTTTATTTATTTTTGAGACAGAGACAGAGCATGAACGGGGGAGGGTCAGAGAGAGAGGGAGACACAGAATCTGAAACAGGCTCCAGGCTCTGAGCTGTCAGCACAGAGCCCAAGGCGGTGCTCAAACTCACGGACCCATGACCTGAGCCGAAGTCGGACGCTTAACCAACTGAGCCACCCAGGCGCCCCCACAGATCTGGTTTTCTATTTAGTGCATTTAAAAATCTTTCTTCTTATTTTTTTAATGTTTATTTATTTTTGAGAGAGAGATACAGAGGGAAGGAGGATGGGTGGGAGGAGCAGAGAAAGAGGGAGACACAGAATCTGAAGTAGGCTCCAGGCTCTGAGCTTTCAGCACAGAGCCTGACATGGGGCTCTAACTCACCAACCTCCTGGTTCAGCTCATGACCTAAGCTGAAGTTGGATGTTTAACCAACTGAACCACACAGGCGCCCCCCAAATTTTTTCTTTTTGTAGCCAGAGGATTGATGAAATATCAGTTAATATTTCGCTTAACAATTAGAGCTGCTAGAAAGGCTCAGTAGTAACTATAATTATTAATATTATAAAATTATTTTTAATTAATTTAATTAGTTTTTAATTAAGTGGAATTTTGTTCATCACTGTATATCAATACAACCTTACATACACTCCACAAGTGCATATACATGTGTATCAAGTGCACATTCCCCTTCCTGGAGTACTTTTGGAAAAGGATACATTGCCTGCCCAAGGACAAAAGACCCTTTAGGCACTAGTGAGAGGTATTTCATCAGCAGGGGATAGAAGTGCACCTAGAGGGAATATAACATTGTTGCTACTTTTAGCAGTGCTGCACAATAGATTATGTGCACTGTGTAGGCATGGGACTGTTTTACTGGGACAAAGGACTTCAGACACAGTGTGGAAAGGCTCTACTCTAGAGGAGGGGGTCAAGTTAGCACCGTGTCACGTCCTTTAAGACTTTATGTTTTGAATCTAAGTGGAGAGTTGTGGCACAGGGCTAGCTGACTGCCCTCACTACTCTGTGAGGGCTGCTTGAACAGCAGGGGATGTGAGATCCCCTGTCTGGGGATGAGAGATTGGGGTTGTGACATTTTTCCCCCAACACCAATATGGTGGGACTTCAGAGAACAGCACAGCAGCCCCCAGTGGAGGCAGGGCCCACTTACACCAAACCTGTCCCCCTGTGCCTGGCTATTACTTATTTACTGGGGCAAGACTGACTCTGAGCTAATGCCATGGATCTCTCCTCCAGAGGACCAGCAGTGGAAGGACCTTGTGTGCACTAACTGTACTGAAAATCAAATGCTTCAAAATGACACCTGCATTTCTGGTGGAAATAGGTCCAGGCTTATGGACAAACAAATGAAAGCACACCTAGTTAAAAGTCCAAACACTCCCGACTGCAAGCAAGGAACTTTTCTGCACCAGAAACACTTTCTGAAGTGCCAGATCCTGGGTGGTGTATAACCCCTTTTTAATATAGCATTATTCTCAGTGCAGAGAAACTGACAAGCTTTTAAAACACACAAAAGACAGAAACTTAGCCAAAATGACAAGACAGAGGATTTCTCCCCAAAAGAAGGGTCAAGTAGAAAGCATAGGCAGGGACTTGCTCAAAACAGATATAAGCAATATATCTGAACAGAATTTAGAGCAACAGTCATAAGACTAATAGCTGGTCCTGTAAAAAGCATATAAGACACCAGAGAAACTCTGCTGCAGAGATCAAAGACCTAAAACCTAGTCAGGCTGAAATAAAAATTGTTATAACTGGGATGAAAAACTGGCTGGATACAGTCACAACAAAGATTGAGGAAGCAGAGGAGAGAATAGGTGATACAGAAGATAAAATTACACAAAAATAATGAAGCTGAAAAGAAGAGGGAAAGGAAACTACTAGATTACAAGGGGAAACTTAAGGAACTTAGTGATTCCATAAAATGAAACAATACCCATATCATAGGAATGCCAGAAGAGTGGTAAAAAAAAACAACTTACAAACTTAAAGAAGGTTTATTTGAACAAATTATAGCTGAGAACTTGCTAATCTGGGGAAAGAAACAGGCATTCAAGTCCAAGAAGCACAGAGATTACCCTCAAAATCAACAAAACAGGTAAAAATCATGACCTATCATAGTGAAACTTGCAAAAATACAAAGGTAAAAAGAGAATTCTGAAAGCAGCTAGGGGACAAAGGTCATTAATCTACAAGGGTAGACACAGAAGGTTAGCAGCAATGTCCACTGAAACTTTTCAGACCAGAAGAGAGTGGCAGGAAATATTCAATGTGCTGAATGGAAAAAATATGCAGCCAAGAATTCTTTATCCAGCAAGGCATTCAGAATAGAAGAAGAGATAAATAGTTTACCAGACAAACAAAAACACACAAAAAGGGGTTTGTGATCACTAAACCAGCCCTGAAATGTTAAGGGGTACTCTCTGAGTAGAGAAAAACTAGGAAGACCGAAGCAACAAAGACTACAAAGGACCAGAGAACATCACCAGAATCACCAACTCTACAAGTAACACAATGGCACTAAATTCATATCTTCAGTAATCACTCTGAATGTAAATGGACTAAATGCTCCAATCGAAAGGCACAGTGTGTCAGAATGGATAACAAACAAGATTCTGCTTGTCTACATGCTACATACAAGACTCATATTAGATCTAAAGACACCTAAAAATTGCAAGTGAGGGGATGGAGAACCATCTATCATGTTAATGGATGTGTAAAGAAAATCAGAGTAGCCATATTATATCAGGCAAACTGATTTTAAAACAAAGACCATAACAAGAGATGAAGAAAGGCATTATATCATAATTAAGGGACCTATCCTTTAAGAAGATCTAACAGTTGTAAATATTTATGTCCCCAACTTGGAGCACCTAAACATATAAATCAATTAAAACAAACATCAAGAAACTCATTGATAATAATAAAATAACAGTAAGGGGCTTTAATGCCCCATTTATAACAATGGACAGATCATGTAAGCAGAAAATCAACAGGGAAACAATGGCTTTGAATGACACACTGGACTACATGGACTTAACAGATATATTCAGAACATTTCACCTTAACAGTGGAACACATTTTCCTCGAGTGCGCAAGGAACATTCTCCAGAATAGACACATACTTGGTCACAAATCAGTCCTCAACACTTACAAGAAGATTGAGATCATAGCATGTATATTTTCGTATCACAATGCTCTGAAACTTGAAGTCAACCACAAGAAAAAATTTGGAAAGGCAAAAAATTTATGAAGATTAAAGAACATCCTCCTAAAGAATGAATGAGTTAACCAGAAAATTAAAGAAGAAATAAAAAAGATACGTAGAAACAAATGAAAATGAAAACATGACAGTCCAAACCTTTTGGAATGAAGCAAATGCAGTCCTAAGAAGGAAGTATATTGCAGTTCAGGCCTATCTCCAGAAGCAAGATAGGTCCCAAACATGTAAGTTCTAAAGTAGACAGAAGAAAGGAAATGAAAAATACCAGAGCAGAAATAAATGATGTAGAAACAAAAAAAGCAGTAGAACAGATCACCAAAACTAAGAGCTGGTTCTTTGAAAGTATTAACAAAATTGGTAACCCCCTAGCCAGACTTATCAGAAAAGGGAAAGTACCGGGGCGCCTGGGTGGTGCAGTCGGTTAAGCGTCCGACTTCAGCCAGGTCACGATCTCGCGGTCTGTGAGTTCGAGCCCCGTGTCAGGCTCTGGGCTGATGGTTCAGAGCCTGGAGCCTGTTTCCGATTCTGTGTCTCCCTCTCTCTCTGCCCCTCCCCCGTTCATGCTCTGTCTCTCTCTGTCCCAAAAATAAATAAAAAAACGTTGAAAAAAAATTTTTAAAAAAGAAAACGGAAAGTACCCAAATAGATAAAATCATAAGTGAAAGAGAAGTCAAAACCAACACTACAGAAGTACAAACAATTGTAAGAAAATACTGTGAGAATTTATATGCGAACAAATTGGGCAATCTGGAAGAAATGGTCAAATTCCTGGAAACATACAAATGACAAACACTGGAACATGAATAAATAGAAAATTTGAACAGATGCAAACCAGCAAAGAAATTGAATCAGTAATCAAAAATCTCCCAGCAAACAAGAGTACTGGGACAGATGGCTTCCCAGGGGAATTCTACCAGACATTTAAAGAAGAGTTAATACCTATTTTTGTCAAACTGTTCCAAAAAATAGAAATGAAAGGAAAGCTTCCAAACTCATCCTATAAAGCCAGCATTACTATGAATCCAAAACCAGGCAAAGGCCCACTAAAGAGGAGAATTACAGGCTAATATGCCTGATGAATCTGGATGCAAAAATTCTCAACAAGATACTAGCAAATCAAATTAAATAGCACATTAAAGGAATTCTTCACCTGGGGTACAGGGCTGGTACAATATTTGCAAATCAATCATTATGATACAGCACATTAATAAAAGAAAGGATTAGAACCCTATGATCCTTTCAATAGATGCAGAAAAAGCATTGGACAAAATACAAAACCTTTTCTTGATAAAATCCCTCAAAAAGTAGGGATAGAAGAAATATATGAAACCTCAACATCATAGAGGCCATATATGAAAGACCCACAGCTAATATCATCCTCAGTGAGGAAAAACTGAGAGCTTTCCCCATAAGGTCAGGAACACGACAGGGATGTCCACTCTCACCACTATTGATCAGCTTCCTACTGGAAGTCCTAGCCTCAACAATCAGAAAACAAAAAAAATAAAATGCATATAAATTGGTAGGAAGAAGTCTGCAAGGAGTCTTTCTTTCACTCTATGCAGAAGACATGATACTCTATGTGGAAAACCCAAAAATCTCCACCAAAAAAACCTTCTAGAACTGATACACGAATTCACCAAAATTGCAAGATACAAAATCAATGTACAGAAATCAGTTGCATTTCTATACACCAATAATGAAGCAACAGAAAGAGAAATCAAGGAATTGAACCCATTTACAATTTCACAAAAAACCATAAGACACCTAGGATGAAACTTAATCAAAGAGGTAAAAGATCAGTATGCTGACAATTTTACAAAGGTTATGAAAGAAATTGAAGAAGATATAAAGAAATAGAAAAACATTCCATACTCATGGATTGGAAGAGCCAATATAGTTAAAATGTCTATACTACCCAAACCAATTGACACATTCAATGCAATCCCTTATAAAAATAACACCAGTATTTTTCACAGAGCTAGAACAAACAATTTTAAAATTTGTATGAAACCACAAAAGAGCCTGAATAGCCAAAGTAATGTTCAAAAAAGAAAACCAGGGGGCATCTGGGTGGCTCAATCAGTCGAGCATCTGACTTCAGTTCAGGTCCTGATCTCACAGTTTGACCCTATGTGAGGCTCTGTGCTGATGGCTTGGAACCTAGAATCTTTTTCAGATTTTGTGTCTCACTCTTTCTCTG
Source organism: Puma concolor (assembly GCF_028749965.1). Classification (NCBI taxonomy): domain Eukaryota; kingdom Metazoa; phylum Chordata; class Mammalia; order Carnivora; family Felidae; genus Puma; species Puma concolor. Next base: position 113,588,462 of record NC_141673.1, on the reverse strand, counting down.
CCCTTTCCCCACTTGTGCTCTCTCGTTCTCTCTCTCTCTGAAAAATAAATAAACATTAAAAAAAAAAAGAAAGAAAGAAAAGCTGGAAGCATCACAATTCCAGGCTTCAAACTGTATTACAAAGCTGTAGTTAACAAGAAAGTATGGTACTGGCACAAAAACAGACACATAGATCAATGGAACAGAATAGAAAACTCAGAAATGGACCCACAAATGTATGGCCAACTAATCATTGACAAAGCAGGAGAGAGTATCCAATGGAAAAAAAATGTCTCTTCAGCGAATGGCATTGGGAAAACTGGAAAGCAGCATGCAGGAGAATGAACCTGGACCACTTTCTTACATTATCCACAAAAATAAATTCAAAATGGATGAAAGACCTAAAGGTAAAACAGGAAACCATCAATATTCTAGAGGAGAAGACAGGCAGCAGTCTCTTTGACCTCAGCCACAGCAACTTCTTACTAGACATGTCTCTGGAGGCAAGGGAAACAAAAGCAAAAATGAACTATTGGGGACTCATCAAGATAAAAAGCTTCTCCTCAATGAAGGAAACAATCAACAAAACTAGAAGGCAACAGATGGAATGGGAGAAGATATTTCCAAATGACATATCAGATAAAGGATTAGTATCCAAAATCTGTAAGACCTTATCAAACTCAATAACCAAAAACTAAATAATCCAGTGAAGAAATGGGCAGGAAACATGAATAGACACTTTTCCAAAGAAGACATCCAGATACACGAAAAGGTGCTTAACATCACTCATCATCAGGGAAATAGAAATCAAAACCACAGTGAGATATCACATCACACCCATCAGAATGGCTAAAATTAACAACTCAGGAAACAACAGATGTTGACGAGGCTGCAGAGAAAGGGGAACACTCTTGCACTGGTGGTGGGATTGCAAACTGGCGCAGCTGCTCTGGAAAACAGTATGGAGATTCTGCAAAAAATTAAAAATAGAGCCTACCTTACATCTCAGCAATTGCACTACTAAGTGTTTGTCCAGAGGATACCAAAATGCTGATTCAGTGGGGCACATGCATCCTGTTTTTAATGGCAGTGATATCAACAATACCCAAATTATGGAAAGAACCCAAATGTCCATTGACTGACGACTGGATGAAGAATATGTGGTATACATCTATAATGGAATATTACTCAGCCATAAAAAAGAATGAAATCTTGCCATTTTCAACCACATGGATAGAACTAGAGTTTATAATGCTAAGCAAAGTAAGTCAATCAGAGAAAGACAAATCCTATATGATTTCATTCGTGTTGAATTTAAAAAGCACGATAGATGAACATAAGAGAAGGGAAGGAAAAATAAGGTAAAAACAGAGATGCAGGCAAACCATAAGTGACTCTTAAATACAGAGATGAAACTGGGGTGCTGAACAGGAGTTGTATGGGAGGATAGGCTAAATGGGTGAAGGGCATTAAGGAGGGTGGGAGGGCACTTGTTGGGATGAACACTGGGTATTATATGTAAGTTATGAATCACTAAATTCTATACCTGAAACCAATACAACACTATATGTTAACTAACTTGAGTTTAAATAAAAATAAATAAATAAATAAATAAATAAATAAATAAATAAATAAATAAATAAGATATTAAGCCCAGGTTAAAAAAAAATAAAACTTATAGTTCTGAAAGTGTTGATGGTGATGATTTATTTGACCAGTATTCTCATTAATTTTAAAAAGTAGATTTTTGGCTTTCATCAATGTGTCATTGAATTTAGTTTTTTTTTTTGAGTGTTGCTTTGGATGACCTGAATATTATCATCATTTTAAAATTTCTAGTTACCTTTTAAATATTTTCCTGTGTATGTTTTTAAATCTCCAGTCATTTTGCTTAAGCAATGAGTCATTTCTCTTAAGCAATATGTAGTTTGATTTTACTTTTGAAACCAATATGAAATTTCCTCCCATGTTTGTATTTAAATTTCAGCTAGTGCAATATGAGTTTCAGGTGTAGAATTTAGTGATTCATCACTTACATATAGCACCCAGTTTTCATCACAAGTGCCCTTCTTAAATATTTTTGTTCACTTGTCTATGAAAAGGGTATTTAAGCTATTTGTTTATTAAAATAAATAGGGTTGATATATATTATTTCTGCTTTCTGTTCAAGAATTCCTTGTAGTTATATGGATAATGCTTACTTGTTTTGATTTTTCCTTCCTTCCAGAGATTATAAACATACATTTTTTTAAAGTTTCTTTATTTGAGAAAGAGAGAGAGAGAGAGCCAGAGAGAGAGAGGGAGAGAATCCCAAGCAGGCTCCATGCTGTCGGTGCAGAGCCTGACATGGAGCTTGATCCCACTTACCTTGAGATCATGACCTGAGCCGAAATCAAGAGTCACTTAATCCACTGAGCCACCCAGGTACCCCCAAAGATACAAATTTTTAAATAAAAATATTTTTGTTTAATTTTAATAGTAATATTTGTTCACTAATAGAGTCAAACAATACAAAAATGTATAAGAAAAATGAGACTTTCTTCTCTTTACTTTCCCCCCACTCATATCAAAGTGATTACCCATGTTGATAATTGAATGTGTATCCTATCATAAAGTGTTTTGTTGTGTTTTTTTTTGCATACAAACTCCATTCAATCTCACAGCTTTTTTCCCCAATCAAAAAATGGGACTCTTTTTTCTTCTGCTTAACAAAATATTGTGCCCTTCATTTCATTACAACATATAGATCATGGTTTTCAATGGACATTTATTTATCAACTTCATTTTTTTAAGTATAGATAGGTTTTACTTCTTCCTTACTACAAACAATGATTAATATATGTTCCTTGTGAATATTTAATTGTTTTTTGGTCTTAGTGGTATTGTAGGATTTTGTAAGATTGTTAGGTCTTAATGTATACACATTAAAAAGTGATAGAAATCGCCAAGTTGTCCTCTGAAAGGTTTTATCAATTTATTTTCCCCTCAAACGTGTATTTTTTAAAGTTTATTTATTTATTTTGAGAGAGAGAGAGAGATAATCCCAAGCAGGCTCCACACTATCAGCACACATCCCAATGCAGGGCTAGATCTCAGGGATCATGAAATCATGACCTGAGCCAAAGTCAAGAGTGGGACACTTAACTGACTGAGCTACCCAGGTGACCCTCCCCTCTAGTATGTATTAATTTTCCCTTTTCTATCCCTGTTCTCCACACTGAATAATATAAACCTTTAATATTTCTGTCAAATTTGAGCCAAATTTAATTTTGTTGCTTTACTTATCCTTGAAAAACATGAATGAGTTCTATATATTTAAGAAATATTGGGTACAACTTTGTGTCAGGTACTGAGTGTGGACTTAACACTGTACAGTTACTGATTATATATACATATTTTTGTGGGTCATATTTGTTCATGTCCTTGAACATTTATGTATACTAACTTTTATTTTTTAATTATTTGTTGTAGATATTGACCTTTGTGCTTTCTGTATATGTTATAAATAATTTTTCCCAGTTTATTATTTAAATTTTTATTTTTATGCTGTCTTTGAAGAATGTGTATTAATTTTTCTTTTTGTCTTCTTGGTTTCATGATAGACTTAGAAATGCTATCTCAAACTCAAGATTATATATATATATAAACATATGTATACAAATTATAATTATCCTAAAATTTGTTGTTGCCCTAAGAGCTTTTTTCTTTATAGAATTTGTTTTTTTTTAAACTTTATTTACATTCCTTGTGTGTGTGTGTGTGTGTGTGTGTGTGTGTGTGTGTGTGTGTTGTATCAGTTATTGTTAGTTTTGGTTACATTTAACAGGAAATATTCTTGTAATACTGGCTTTAACAATTTGGAAATTTCTTTCCCACATAAACAATTCTAAAACAATGTAGTCAAAGGTTTGGTAGTTTCACAGTAAATAAGGAGCCAAGCTATATTTTGTTACTTTTTCTACCTTATCATCTGCCTCATATCTGCATTCTAGCAAGGTAGAGAAAAGTGACTTAAAAAGAATACTGTGGGTTTTTTTTTAATGAGAGTTCTTGAATTTCCTACATACACTTCCAACTACATTTCATTTTCTAAATTAAAAATTAGTCATGTGGATATTTTTGGGTAAAGGAGGCTGAGAAATATGTTAGTTTAGCTGGCTGTCATATACTCAAGCTAAAAATCAGGACTTTGTTACTAAAGGAGAGAGTAGTAATGGATTATGCATGTATTCTCATATAGTGTAAGATGAAGATTTATTATTAACTTCTTCTGTATAGTTAGCCGACTATTTTAATACCCTTTATTGAATACTTTCTTAACTGACACAAAAGGAAACTGATTTAATAGATCTGTAGATTTATTTCATGATTCACTATTCAGTTACATTGACCTACTTGTATATTCTTGTCCTGGTTCAAAAAGGACAAATTTGAGACTTCTGGTAAATTTGGTGTCAGTAGAATACCTTGATCTTAATTTTACCTAGGTTTCTATTTTTTCTTGTCCGTTGTGCATTTACTCTTTTGAATAAACTTAAATTAGCTTAAGTGCCACCAAACAATGTATTGTGATTTTAACTACTTTTATTGATTTATCATTCTAGTTTATATTTAAAAAATCTTTGCCTTGACTTTTGTAATTTTAGTTCTAATTGCTTGTTTTTAAAACACTATTGTGATTTGAAGGTAATATTTTCTATCATATTTTCTAAATGGATATTACAGATCTGAAGAATAATTGACATTTGACTACTTGTCTGATCCTGCTACTGTACTGAACTCTATCAATTCTAATATTTGATTATCTTCAAAAATTTAGATGGAAAATCTTATCAATTGTAAATAATTATCATTAGTCTCCTTATATTATTTCCTCATTTTTTTTGGTCATTTTGCATCACTTAAGATCTCTTGGATAATGTTAAATAAATAGTTAGTGGGGAGGAACTATTATTTGTTTTCAACTTTAATGGGAATACTTATAATGTTTCATATTGATTTTAATATTTGCCCAATGCAAATTTCCTTTTATTCATTACTCATTAAGAATGAAAAAAATATTTTCTTTGCAGATCAACTGAGATTTTCATAAGACTTTTATAATCAATTAATATATTGTTCTAAATATCATGTCATCCCTGAAACTCAAATAAACAATTTAACTTTACACCTAAAGGAGCTATAAAAGAAACAAACAAAACCCAAAACAAGTAGAAGAAAGAAATGTGAATATCAGAGTAAAAATAGGTGACATAGAGACTAAAACAATCAGAAAAATATCAATAAAACTAAGAGCTGGCTCTTTGAAAAGATTAAAAAAGTTGATAAACCCTTAGCCAGACTCATTAAGAAAATAAAGAGAAAAGGCCCAAGTAAATAAAATCAGAACTGAGAGAGGAAATTAACAACTGGTATCGCAGAAATAGGAAGAATTGCAAGAGATTATTATAAAACTTATATGCCAACAAATTTTACAGCATAGAAGAAATGGATAAATTCCTAGAAATATACAGTCTTCCAAAACTGAATCAGGAAAAAATAGAAAATCTGAACAGACTGATTACAAGTAATGAAATTGAATTCATAATAAAAAAAAATTCCAAAAAATTAAAGTCCAAGACCAGATAGATGGATTGACAGGTGGATTCTACAAATATTTAAAGGAGAGTTAATACATATTCTCAAACTATTCCAGAAAATAAAAGAGGAAAGAAAGCTTCCGAATATATTCTACAACACTAGCATTATAATGATACCAAAGCCTACGACCATAAAAAAAAACTATAGGCCAATATCTCTCATGAACATAGATGCAAGAATTGTCAGCAAAATATTAGCAAACCACATACAATAACACATTAAAAAGCTCATTCACCACAACCAAATGGGATTTATTCTGGGATACAAAGATGGTTCAGTATTTGCAAACCAAATGAAAGATAAAAATTATATGATCATCTCAGATGCAGAAAAAAATGGACAGAATTTAACCTGCTTTCATGATAAAAGCTCTGAACAAAGGGAGTTTAGAGGGAACACTGGTTAGCATAACAAAGGCCATATATGAAAAAAAGCTCATATCATAATGGTGAGAAGCAGAGCTTTTCTGCTAAGATCAGGAATAAGACAAGGATGTGCACTCCAGCTTTTATGCAGCATTGTACTGGAAATAGCCACAGCAATCAGATAAGGAAAGGAAATGCAAAACATCCCTATTGGTAAAGAAGAATTTAAACTCTCACTATTTGCAGATGACATAGTATACATAGAAAACTCTAAAGCCTCCACCAAAATCTACTAGAACTGATTTATGAATTCAGTAAAGTTGCAAGATACAAAATTAATACTTAGAAACTGGCAGCATTTCTATACACCAATAACAAAGTAGTAGAATGAGAAATTAAGAAAACACAACTTACAATTGCACCAAAAATAATAAAATATCTAAAAGTAAACTTAACAAAGAGGTGAAAGACCTGTACTCAAACACCCGAGACAAAAACAAAAAACCAAGAACCAAAAAACAAACAAACAGAAATCCACATTGGTGAAAGATATTGAAGAGGACATGAACAAACAGATATTTCATGTTTATGGGTTGGAAATTTTAGTATCATTAAAATGCCATATAGGCCAAAATGGGGAGACAGGAAGATGGTGGTGGAGTAGGAGGACCCGAGGCTTACCTTGTTCCATTACTACAACTAGATGACTATCAACTCATCCTAAAAACCCAAGAAACTGTCCTGAAGATTGACAGAATAAACACCACAACTAAAGAGAAAGAAGGGGCCACATTAAAGAAAGTAGAAAATGCGAAGATATGGTTTAGAGGAGAAACAGATCCTGGCTGCTGTGAAGGGGAGGGATCCATGGTTGCAGAAAAGGGTGAGAGAGAGAGCACACTGGAGAATGCACGAGGGGAATATTTCCCCATAGCCATTGGCTTGGATAATGAGAGGGGCTGAATTTTGTTGAATTATTGAAACCAGTAGGGCTTAAAGCCTGGAGTTGTTAAGGTCAGTAGGTTTAGCAGAAATAGAGCCTGGAGGGCACTGTGCTGCTCCTGGAGAGAAGGTAGGCAAACAACTGCAGGGCATACAGTTTGGAAACCCTGGTCTAAGAGTGCCTGGGGCACACAGAAAGAGGATTGTTTTCTCAGAGCATGTTTCTAAAAGGCAGGTCACAGAGACATCTCTCTGGCAACAAAGGAGCTGGCCTGCACCACTTCCCTCCCCCACCCTTCTGCATAAATACAGAGGCACCTGTGGGAAGCAGTACAGTAAAGGCACTGGCTGCCTAACTTGCTTACACCAAGCCTCTCCCCTGCACTCTGGTGGAGCTCCTCAGTCATGCTTACCTCAATCTCAGTGTGGCAGGCCTCTCCTCCACAAGACCAGCACAAACACCTGCCCACACCATGTCTCCTGACCAGAGAATTTTACAGGGCTTCAGTGCCAGTGGAGGTAGTGACGGGTCTCATTTCACAAGAAGACCAGAACACATCTAGTTGAAACTCACCACATTCAGGCCAGGGACCAAAAACTGCCCATTAGCAAGCAAGGAGAACCTCTGAAGAAGGCTTGCCTGAAGGATAGAGCAGTCAGAACAGAACAGCAGAGTGCATGCAGCACATGCCAGAGGGCAGTGTGGAGATCTACTCCCCAGTACTGGGGTGCACTGAGTGGGAGTTTGAATCTCAGCCAAGCGCCAGGGCATGGGAGTTGGCGGAGCGGGACAAACTGCCTCATTTGCACCCATGGCACAGGGAGGATAGCTCGAACAGAGTGGTTTGGGATACCTGGTCTGAGGAGGAGGGACTGGGGTGTCACCATTTTTTTCCCCCATCACCAACAAGGTGGGACTTCAGCGAAGGGATAGCAAGGGCCCACAGTAGAGGCAGGACCCGCCTGCACCAAACCATACCCCTCCCCACTTGGTAATGGCTTATCTACTGGAGTGGGATTGATGATGATGAACCAGCCAGCCCCTCCTCCAGACCAGTGCTGTTGCATTGACTGGTTTAATTCTTGGACAATTCTTATTATATAGATATAGTCTTCCTTCCTTTTCTCCTTATCTCTTCCCTCCTCTAGTCAGGTTACTCTGGTTGTTGTTTTGTTTAAGCAGACATATTTAATCCATTCTCTTGATACATGTTCCATACCTCCTTCTTTATTTTCCTTTCTCTCTCTCTGGATTAAGCCTTATAGTTTCTCTGTCTGGATAACTTTATATTCTTTTATTTTTCCCAGCCTCTTTCTTTATTTTCCTTTCTCTCTCTCTCTGGACTAAGCCATATAGTTTCTCTGGTCAATTTTTATCCTTTTTTTCCTCCTGCCCCCCCCCCCATCTCTCTTTGTATGGGATAAGGCCGCTTTCATCAACACAGCCTCCACCCTGTTGTTTACTTGTAGCTGCTGTTTCTGGTTGTGTGTGTGTGTGTGTGTGTGTGTGTGTGTGTTTATTTTCTGTTTGTTTTTGTTTGTTTGTTTTCCTTTCCAGGGCTACTTCAATGAACAAATCAAAAGACACCTGGTGGAGGGTCTGAAACATCACTACCAGTAAGGAGATAAAAAAAATCACAGTCACAACAACAGAGAGCAAGTAACTCTCTAAAAAGCACCTCCTGAAGGGCCAGGTCCTGGACAATGTATGACCCTTCTTTAATACAGTAGTGCTCACAGGTGCAGGACACATAACAAGCTTTTAAAACACATAAGGGACAGAAAACTAGCAAAAATGATGATACAGAAGATTTTCCTCAAAAGAAATTCCTGGAAGAAATGACAGCTAAAGAATTGCTCCAAACAGATATAAAAAATATAACTGAATGATAATTTAGAATAATACTCATAAGATTAATTGCTGGGCTTATAAAAGGCATAGAAGATAGCAAAGAATCTATTGCTGCAGAGATCAAGGAATTAAAAATAGTCAGGATGAATTTAAAAATGCTGTAAATGAGGTGCAAAATAAACTAGAGGTGGTGACAGCCAGAATTGAAGTGGTAGAGGGGAGAATAGGTGAAATAGAATATAAAAGTATGGGAAAAGATGAAGCTGAGAAAAAGATAAAAAAATTCTGGACCATGAGGGGAGAATTAGAGAACTAAGTGTCTCAATGAATCAGAACAATATCCGTATCACAAGAGTTCCAGAAGAAGAAGAGAGAAAGGGGTCGAAGGTGTACTTGAACAAATCATAGCTGAGAACCTCGCCAATCTGGGGAAGGAAACAAACAGACATTGAAATCTAGGAGGCACAGAGAACTCCCTTCAGACTTAAATCAATCTTCTGCATGACATATCATAGTGAAACTGGCAAAATACAAGGATAAAGAGAGAATTCTGAAAACAGCCAGGGATAAATGGGACTAAACCTACAAGGGTAGATACATAAGTTTAGTAGCACCCTATATACTGACACTTGGCAGGCCAGAAAGGAGTTGCAGAAAAATTTCAATGTGCTGAATAGGAAAAATAAACAGCCAAGAATCCTTTATTCAACAAACCTCTCATTCAGAATAGAAGGAGAGATAAAGGCTTTCCCAGAAAAACAAACAAACAAACAAAAAACTGAAGGAATTCATCACCACTAAACAAGCCCTACAAGAGATTCAAAGGGGGACTCTGTGAGTATTGTGAAGACCACAAAGGACCAGAGACATCAGTACAAGCATGAAACCTACAGATAACACAGAGACTCTAAATCCATATCTTTCAATAATAACACTGAATGTAAACAGACTAAGTGCTCCAATCAAAAGACATAGGGGATCAGGATGGATAAAAAGACCAGACCCATCTGTCTACAAGAGACACATTTTAGATCTGAGGACACTTTCAGATTGAAAGTGAGGGGAAGGAGAAACATCTATCATGCTATTGAGAGTCAAAAGAAAGCTGGAGAGGCCATACTTATATCAGACAAACTAGATTTTAAACTAAAGACTATAACAAGAGATTAAGAAGAGCATTATATAATAATTACGGGGTCTATCCAACAAGAAGAGCTAACAATTATAAAGGTTTATGCACTGAATTTAGAAGCACCCAAATATATAAAACAATCACAAACATAAGCAACCTTATTGGTAAGCATGTGATAATTGCAGGGGACTTTAATACTCCGCTTGTAACAATCATCTAGACAGAAAATCAATAAATAAACAATGGCCCTGAATGATACACTGGACCAGATGGACTTGACGGGTATATTTAGAACTTTTCATGCAAAAGCAGCAGAATATATATTCTTCTTGAGTGCACATGGAACATTCTCCTAGATAGATCACATACTGGTTCACAAAATAGCCCTCAGTGAATACAAAAGATTTAAGATCATACCATGCACACTTTCACACCTCAATGCTATGAAACTTAAAAATCAAAAAGTAAAAGTTTGGAAAACCTCCAAATGCATGGAGTTTAAAAAACATCTAAAGAATGATTTGGTCAACAGGCAATTAAAGGGAAAATTAAAAAATATATGGAAACAAATGATGAAAACACAACAATCCAACTTTTTGGGATGCAGCAAAGGCAGTCCTAAGAAGAAAATACATTGCAATCCAGGCCTATCTCAAGAAATAAGAAAAATTCCATATACAAAATCTAACAGCACACCTAAAGGAAATAGAAGCAGAACAACAAACACACCCCAAAACCAGCAGAAGTAAAGAAAGAATAAAGATCAGAGCAGAAATAAACAATATAGGATCCAAAAAAACCCACAGTAGAACAGATCAATGAAACTAAGACTTGGTTTTTTGAAAAATTAAAATTGATTACCCCCTAGCCTAACTTCTCAAAAAGAAAAGAGAGAGAGGACCCAAATAGATAAAATAATGAATGAAAGTGGATTTATCACAACAAATCCTTCAGAAATACAAGCAATTATCAGAGAATATTATGAAAAATTACATGCCAACAAACAGGACAACCTGGAAGAAATGGACAAATTCCTAAACAACCACACACTACCAAAACTCAAACAGGAAGAAATAGAAAATTTGAACACACCCATAATTAGTGAAGAAATTGAATCAGTTATCAAAAATCTCCCTACAAACAAGAGTCATAGACTAGATGGGGAATTCTACCTGGGGAATTCTACCGGACATTTAAAGCAGAATTAATACCTATTCTTCTCAAGCTGTTCCAAAAAATAGAAATGGAAGGAAAGTTTCTGGACTCATTCTATGAAGGCAGCATTACCTTGATTAATAAACCAACCCCACAAAAAAGGAGAACTACAGGCCAATATCTCTGATAAACATAGATGAAAAAATTCTCTACAGGATACTAGCAAATCAAATTCAACAGCATATAAAAAGAATTATTCACCATGATCAAGTGGGATTCATTACTGGGCTGCAGGGCTGGTTCAGTATTCACAAATGAATCAATGTGATACATCACATTAATAAAGGATGAGAACCATATGACCCTATCAATAGATGCAGAAAAAGCATTTGACAAAATACAACATCGTTTCTTAATAAAAACGCTCAAGAAAGTTAGGACAGAAGGAACATACTTAAACATCGTAAAGCCATACATCAAAATCCCAAAGCTAATATTATCCTCAGTGGGGAAAACTGAGAGCTTTCCCCCTGAGATAGGGACATGACAGAGATGTTCACTCTCACCACTGTTGTTTAACATGTGTTGGAATTCCTACCCTCAGCAATAAGACAAGAAAATAAAATCAAAGGCAGCAAAATTGGCAAAGAAGTCAACCTTTCACTTTTCGCAGACGACATGATACTCTATGTGGAAAACCTGAACAACTCCACCAAAAGACTCCTAGAACTGATACATGAATTCAGCAGAGTCACGGGGTACAAAATCAATATACAGAAATAGGTTGCATTTTTATACACCAATAATGAAGCAACAGAAAGAGAAATAAAGAATCTTATCCCATTTACAATTGCACCAAGAACCATAAAATACCTAGAAATAAACCTAACCAAAGATGTAAAAGACATGTCTGCTGAAAACTATAGAAAGTTTATGAAGGAAATTAAAGAAGACACAAAGAAATGGAAAAACGTTTCATAGTCATGGATTGGAAGAATAAATATTGTTAAAATTTCAATATCACCCAAAGCAATCTACACAGTCCATGCAATACCAATCAAAATTGCACTAGCATTCTTCTCAAAGCTAGAACAAACAATCCTAAAATTTGTATGGAACCACAAACGACCCCAAATATCCAAAGTAATATTGAAGAAGAAAACTAAAGTGGGAGGCAACACAATCCTAGACTTCAGCCTATATAATAAAACTGTAATCATCAAGACAGAATGGTATTGGCACAAAAACAGACACATAGATCAATGGAATAGAATAGAGAATGTAGAATTGGACCCACAAATGTATGACCAGCTAATCTTTGACAAAGCAGGAAAGAGCATCCAATGGAAAAAAGACAGTCTTTTTAGCAAATGGTGCTGGGAGAACTGGGCAGCAACATGCAGAAGAATGAACCTAGACCACTTTCTTACAGCATACACAAAAATAAACTCAAAATAGATTAAAGACCTGGGGCGCCTGGGTGGCTCAGTTGGTTGGGCGTCCGACTTCGGTTCAGGTCACGATCTCACTGTCCATGGGTTCGAGCCCCGCGTCGGGCTCTGTGCTGACTGCTCAGAGCCTGGAGCCTGTTTCGGATTCTGTGTCTCCCTCTCTCTCTGACCCTCCCCCGTTCATGCTCTGTCTCTCTCTGTCTCAAAAATAAATAAATGTTAAAAAAAAATTAAAAAAAAATAGCTTAAAGACCTAAATGTTAGATAGAAAACCATCAAAACCCAAGAGGAGAAATCAGGCAACACCCTCTTTGACCTCAGCCACAGCAATTTCTTGCTTGACATGTCTCCAAAGGCAAAGGAATTAAAAGCACAAGTGAGCTATTGGTACCTCATTAAGATAAAAGGCTTCTGCAAGTCAAAGGAAACAATCAACAAAACTGAAAGGCAACCAACGGAATGGGACAAGATATTTGCAAATGACATATGTCAGATAAAGGGTTAGTGTCCAAAATCTATTAAGAACTTACCAAAATCAACACTCAAAAAACAAATAATACAGTGAAGAAATGGGCAGAAGACATGAATAGACACTTTTCCAAAAAAGACATCCAGATGCCAACAGACACATGAAAAGATGCTCGATGTCACTCACAATCAGGGAAATAAAAATCAAAGCCACACTGAGATGTCACCTCCCACCAGTCAGAGTGGCTAAGATGAACAACTCAGGAAACTACAGATACTGATAAGGATGTGGAGAAACTGGTGATGGGAATGCAAACTGGTGCAGCCACTCTGGAAAACAGTGTGGATGTTCCTAAAAAAATTAAAAATAGAGCTACCCTAAGACCCAGTAATAACACTGCTAAGAATTTATCCAAAGGATACAGAAGTGCTGATGCATAGGGGCACATGTACCCCAATGTTTATAGCAGTGCTTTCAACAATAGCCAAATTATGCAAAGAGCATAAATGTCCATCAACACATGAATGGATAAAGAAGATGTGGTTTATATATTCAATGGAATACCACTTGGCAATGAGAAAGAATGAAATCCTGTCATTTGCAGCAAAGTGGATAGAACTGGAAGGTATTATGCTGAGTGAAATAAGTCAGTCAGAGAAGGAAAACATATATGTTTTCACTCAGAAACTGAATGAAACTGAACAGAAGTTTCAGTTCAGAATGAAACTGAACAGAAGACCATGGGGAAAAGGAAGGGGAAAAATAGATATAAACAGAGATGGAGGGAGGCCAACCACAAGAGACTCTTAAATACAGAGAACAAACTAAAGGTGGATGGGGGTGGGAGAGAAGGAAAGTGGGTGATGGGGATTGAGGAGGGCAATTGTTGGGATGAGCACTGGGTGTTGTATGTAAGCCAATTCGACAATAAATTATATTCATAAAAAACAATATCAGAAAGAGGCTTGATGCAATGAACTGGAGGCTGGAAGAAGCAGAGTAATGAATTAGTGACAACAGAGGATAAAATGTTAGAAAATAAGGAAGCTGAACAAAAGGGAGAAATAATTATGGAACCAAGAATTGACATAGACAACTCAGTAACTCCACTGAACCTAATAACATTTCTTTATAGGAGTACTAGAAGAAGAAGAAGAGAGAAAAGGGGATAGAAAATTTATTTGAGAAAAGAACAGCTGAAAACTTCCCTTATCTGGGGAAGGAGACAAACATCCTGATCCAGGAGGCCCAGAGAACTCTGATCAAAATCAACAAAAACACACCAACACCAAGACATATTGTAATTACATTTGCAAAATACAGAGATAGAGACAACACAAATCAGTAACTTACAATGAAAACCCTTAAGAACAGCAGTAGATAGATTTTTCAACAGAAACTTGACAAGCTAGAAGGGAGTGGTATGATATATTCAAAGTGCTGACTGAGAAAAATCTGCAGAAAGAATACTCTATCTAGCAAGACTATCATTAAGAATAGAAGGAGAGGTAAAGAATTTCCTAGACAAACAAAAGTTAAAGCAATCAATCACCACTTAACAAGCTGTACAGGAAATGTTAAAAGGGACTCTTTGAGTGGAAAGGAGAGACCATAAATAGGAATAAGAAAAGTAGAATTAAAAAACATTAAAATTAAGTATATGTATAAATATTAGTGAAAGGATTCTGGAAATAAAGTAATGTAAGTTATGACACCCTAAACCTAATATATGTGTGGGGGGGATAAAGAGTGGGTTCAAACTTAATTGTTATCATCAACTTAATATAGACTGTCTTGTTCTTTCATTTGGGATAAATTTATCTGTTTCCTCATTTTGTCTGCCTCTCTGTGCCTGTTTATGTGTTAAGATAGTCAACTGTGTCTCCCGCTTTTGAAAGTAATGACTTTATGACGAAGTGGCCCTGGAGTGCCCAGCAGTGCAATGTCTCCCCTTCATCAGAACCTGGCACTTAGGATAGTATCCTATGTGTGTTGCTTATGCCCTGATGTTGTGTCTGAGTCACTTTTCCTTTTAGTGCAATTGTCTCTCTGACTCTCTGCCTGTTTTGGGCTGTGCTTTCTTTCTGTGATGTTAGGGGAACCCCAAGCAGGCCAGCTCTGAGGGGATGTGCCTGCCAGGGAACTTGGAATGGAGTGGTGGTATTAGCAAAATCTGTGCTGGGTCACTAGTCCTTTGCCGGATCTCCTAAAGTTTTCCTGCATTTGGGGGCTGTGTACTGGGGCTGCCAGAGGCTTGAGGATGGGTATGATGTGCAACAATGGCTGGATGTGCCTGGGTCTGGCATGTATCAGTAGCTGGGGCACAGGGCTGGGCATGGTGTGGTGGCTGGGCCTGGCCTGGCAGCTGGGCATGGCACACAGCAGCAGCTGTGACCTGGCAGTTAGGCGTGGTGCATGATGCTAGTGGTGCAGCTAAGTGAGGCACATAATGGTAGCTATAGGCAAAGGGCTATGTGTAGTGTACATGCAAGGTACTCTGCAGGGCTAGCAGGCTTTGGAGTGGGCTAGTTCTCAGGAGAACTCATGGGCATAGCACACCACTAGTAGATTCAGTAGCAGGTGTCTGTGCAGCCCTGCTTCTCTAAGATGGCTGTGTTTTCATACTGGGGGTTGGGTACTGGGGGAGGAAAATGGTGCCTTCTAACTCCCTCATTTTTGGAGAAGTCCCCCAACATACTCTGAAATCAGTACGAGGAGACCTAGCTCTCACTTGCTCCCCACCATGCACCCACATTGTGTAAACTGCTGTTTTTATGTTGCCTCTCCATGAAGATTTCTGTCTCTTTCAGTGTTGTGACTGAGCCATCGCTCACCCTCCCCACTTGCCCAATGCTGATACATCCAGGTTTGAAAGCTCTAGGCTTGATGTATGACTGGTTTTTCACAGAATTCAGCCTCTCTGGTTTAAAAAAATTTTTTTTTAATGTTTATTTAGTTGAGAGAGACAGACAGAGAGAGAGACAGAGACAGAGACAGTGTGTGAGTCAGGGAGGGGCAGACAGAGAGGGAGACCCAGCCAAAGCAGGCTCCAGGCTCTAAGCTGTTAGCACAGAGCGCAATGAAGGTCTTGAACTCGCCAACTGTGAGATAATGACCTGAGCTGAATGGATGCTTAACTGACTGAGCCACACAGGTGTCCCAGCCCCTCTGGTTTTAATTTTTTTTTTTTATTTTTTTTAATGTTTATTTATTTATGTATTTATTTTTTATTTTAATGTTTATATATATATATTTCAATATATGAAATTTATTGTCAAATTGGTTTCCATACAACACCCAGTGCTCATCCCAAAAGGTGCCGTCCTCAATACCCATCACCCACCCTCCCCTCCCTCCCACTCCCCATCAACCCTCAGTTTGTTCTCAGGTTTTAAGAATCTCTTATGCTTTGGCTCTCTCCCACTCTAACCTCTTTTTTTATCCTTCCCCTCCCCCATGGGTTCCTGTTAAGTTTCTCAGGATCCACACAAGAGTGAAACCATATGGTATCTGTCTTTCTCTGTATGGCTTATTTCACTTAGAATCATGCTCTCCATTTCCATCCACATTGCTACAAAGGGCCATATTTCATTCTTTCTCATTGCCACGTAGTATTCCATCGTGTATATAAACCACAATTTCTTTATCCATTCATCAGTTGATGGACATTTAGGCTCTTTCCATAATTTGGCTATTGTTGAGAGTGCTGCTATAAACATTGGGGTACAAGTGCCCCTATGCATCAGTACTCCTGTATCCCCTGGGTAAATTCCTAGCAGTGCTATTGCTGGGTCATAGGGTAGGTCTATTTTTAATTTTTTGAGGAACCTCCACACTGCTTTCCAGAGTGGCTGCACCAATTTGCATTCCCACCAACAGTGCAAGAGGGTTCCCGTTTCTCCACATCCTCGCCAGCATCTATAGTCTCCTGATTTGTTCATTTTGGCCACTCTGACTGGCGTGAAGTGATACCTGAGTGTGGATTTGATTTGTATTTCCCTGATGAGGAGCGACGTTGAACATCTTTTCATGTGCCTGTTGGCCACCCAGATGTCTTCTTTAGAGAAGTGTCTATTCATGTTTTCTGCCCATTTCTTCACTGGGTTATTTGTTCTTCGGGTGTGGAGTTTGGTGAGCTTTCTATAGATTTTGGATACTAGCCCTTTGTCCGATATGTCATTTGCAAATATCTTGTCCCATTCCGTTGGTTGCCTTTTAGTTTTGTTGGTTGTTTCCTTTGCTGTGCAGAAGCTTTTTATCTTCATGACGTCCCAGTAGTTCATTTTTGCTTTTAATTCCCTTGCCTTTGGGGATGTGTCAAGTAAGAAATTGCTACGGCTGAGGTCAGAGAGGTCTTTTCCTGCTTTCTCCTCTAAGGTTTTGATGGTTTCCTGTCTCACATTCAGGTCCTTTATCCATTTTGAGTTTATTTTTGTGAATGGTGTGAGAAAGTGGTCTATTTCAATCTTCTGCATTTTGCTGTCTAGTTCTCCCAGCACCATTTGTTAAAGAGACTGCCTTTTTTCCTTTGGATGTTCTTTCCTGCTTTGTCAAAGATGAGTTGGCCATACGTTTGTGGGTCTAGTTCTGGGATTTCTATTCTATTCCATTGGTCTATGTGTCTGTTTTTGTGCCAATACCATGCTGTCTTGATGACAGCTTTGTAGTAGAGGCTAAAGTCTGGGATTGTGATGCCTCCTGCTTTGGTCGTCTTCTTCAAAATTACTTTGGCTATTCGGAGTCTTTTGTGGTTCCATATGAATTTTAGGATTGCTTGTTCTAGTTTTGAGAAGAATGCTGGTGCAATTTTGATTGGGATTGCATTGAATGTGTAGATAGCTTTGGGTAGTATTGACATTTTGACAATATTTATTCTTCCAACCCATGAGCACGGAATGTTTTTCCATTTCTTTATATCTTCTTCAGTTTCCTTCATAAGCTTTCTATAGTTTTCAGCATACAGATCTTTTACATCTTTGGTTAGATTTATACCTAGGTATTTTATGCTTCTTGGTGCAATTGTGAATGGGATCAGTTTCTTTATTTGTCTTTCTGTTGCTTCATTGTTAGTGTATAAGAATGCAACTGATTTCTGTACATTGATTTTGTATCCTGCAACGTTGCTAAATTCATGTATCAGTTCTAGCAGACTTTTGGTGGAGTCTATCGGATTTTCCATGTATAATATCATGTCTTCTGCAAAAAGCGAAAGCTCGACTTCATC
Organism: Puma concolor; assembly: GCF_028749965.1. Lineage (NCBI taxonomy): Eukaryota > Metazoa > Chordata > Mammalia > Carnivora > Felidae > Puma > Puma concolor. The sequence goes on along the minus strand of NC_141673.1, from coordinate 113,570,253 downwards.
TTTGCCAATTTTGCTGCCTTTGATTTCCTTTTGTTGTCTGATTGCTGATGCTAGCACTTCCAGCACTATGTTAAACAACAGCGGTGAGAGTGGGCATCCCTGTCGTGTTCCTGATCTCAGGGAAAAAGCTCTCAGTTTTTCCCCGTTGAGGATGATGTTAGCTGTGGGCTTTTCATAAATGGCTTTTATGACGTTTAAGTATGTTCCTTCTATCCCGACTTTCTCAAGGGTTTTTATTAAGAAAGTTGCTGAATTTTGTCAAATGCCTTTTCTGCATCGATTGACAGGATCATATGGTTCTTGTCTTTTCTTTTATTAATGTGATGTATCACGTTGATTGATTTGCGAATGTTGAACCAGCCCTGCATCCCAGGAATGAATCCCACTTGATCATGGTGAATATTTCTTTTTATATGCCATTGAATTCGATTTGCTAGTATCTTATTGAGAATTTTTGCATCCATATTCATCAGGGATATTGGCCTGTAGTTCTCTTTTTTTACTGGGTCTCTGTCTGGCTTAGGAATCAAGGTAATACTGCCTTGGGAGAGGGAAGATGGTGGCGTAGGAGGACGCTGGGCTCACCGCGCGTCCTGCTGATCACTTAGATTCCACCTACACCTGCCTAAATAACCCAGAAAACCGCCAGAGGATTAGCAGAATGGAGTCGCGGGAGCCAAGCTCAGACGAGAGGCCCACAGAAGAGGGTAGGAAGGGCAGCGAGGCGGTGCGCGCTCCACGGACTGGCGGGAGGGAGCCGGGGTGGAGAGGCGGCTCACCGGCCAAGCAGAGCCCCTGAGTCTGGCTTGCAAAAAGCGGAGGGGCCTGACGGACTGTGTTCCGACAGAAGGGCGACTTAGCGTCTGGGAGGTCATAAGTTAACAGCTCTTCTCAGAAAGCGGGAAGGCTGGAGGACAAAGGGAAGGAGAGCTGCTGAGCCCCCTGACGACAGAGCTAAGTTTGGTGGGGAACAAAGGCGCTCACCAGCACCATCTCCCCCGCCCATCCCCCAGCCAAAATCCCAAAGAGAACCAGTTCCTGCCAGGGAACTTGCTCACTCCGGGCAAACACCCAACTCTGCGCTTCTGCGGAGCTAAACCTCCGGCAGCGGATCTGACTCCCTCCTGCTGCCACAGGGCCCCTCCTGAAGTGGATCACCTAAGGAGAAGCAAGCTAAGCCTGCCCCTCCTGCCCCCGTGCACCTTGCCTACCCACCCCAGCTAAGACGCCAGATCCCCAGCATCACAAGCCTGGCAGTGTGCAAGTAGCCCAGACAGGCCACCCCACCCCACAGTGAATCCTGCCCCTAGGAGAGGGGAAGAGAAGGCACACACCAGTCTGACTGTGGACACAGCAGTGGGCTGGGGGCAGACATCAGGTCTGACTGCGGCTCCGCCCACCAACTCCAGTTATACACCACAGCACAGGGGAAGTGCCCTGCAGGTCCTCACCATGCCAGGGACTATCCAAAATGACCAAGCGGAAGAATTCCCCTCAGAAGAATCTCCAGGAAATAACAACAGCTAATGAGCTGATCAAAAAGGATTTAAATAATATAACAGAAAGTGAATTTAGAATAATAGTCATAAAATTAATCGCTGGGCTTGAAAAGAGTATAGCTGACAGCAGAGAATCTCTTGCTACAGAGATCAAGGGACTAAGGAACAGTCACGAGGAGCTGAAAAACACTTTAAACGAAATGCATAACAAAATGGAAACCACCACGGCTCGGATTGAAGAGGCAGAGGAGAGAATAGGTGAACTAGAAGATAAAGTTATGGAAAAAGAGGAAGCTGAGAAAAAGAGAGATAAAAAAATCCAGGAGTATGAGGGGAAAATTAGAGAACTAAGTGATACACTAAAAAGAAACAATATACGCATAATTGGTATCCCAGAGGAGGAAGAGAGAGGGAAAGGTGCTGAAGGGGTACCTGAAGAAATAATAGCTGAGAACTTCCCTGAACTGGGGAAGGAAAAAGGCATTGAAATCCAAGAGGCACAGAGAACTCCCTTCAGACGTAACTTGAATCGATCTTCTGCACGACATATCATAGTCAAACTGGCAAAACACAAGGATAAAGAGAAAATTCTGAAAGCAGCAAGGGGTAAACGTGCCCTCACATATAAAGGGAGACCTATAAGACTCGTGACGGATCTCTCTTTTGAAACTTGGCAGGCCAGAAAGAATTGGCACGAGATTTTCAGTGTGCTAGACAGAAAAAATATGCAGCCGAGAATCCTTTATCCAGCAAGTCTGTCATTTAGAATAGAAGGAGAGATAAAGGTCTTCCCAAACAAACAAAAACTGAAGGAATTTGTCACCACTAAACCAGCCCTCCAAGAGATCCTAAGGGGGACCCTGTGAGACAAAGTACCAGAGACATCACTACAAGCATAAAACATACAGACATCACAATGACTCTAAGCCCGTATCTTTCTATAATAACACTGAATGTAAATGGATTAAATGTGCCAACCAAAAGACATAGGGTATCAGAATGGATAAAAAAACAAGACCCATCTATTTGCTGTCTACAAGAGACTCATTTTAGACCTGAGGACACCTTTAGATTGAGAGTGAGGGGACGGAGAACTATTTATCATGCTACTGGAAGCCAAAAGAAAGCTGGAGTAGCCATACTTATATTAGACAAACTAGACTTTAAATTAAAGGCTGTAACAAGAGATGAAGAAGGACATTATATAATAGTGACAGGGTCTATCCATCAGGAAGAGCTAACAATTATAAATGTCTATGCGCCGAATACCGGAGCGCCCAAATATATAAAACAATTACTCATAAACATAAGCAACCTTATTGATAAGAATGTGGTAATTGCAAGGGACTTTAACACCCCACTTACAGAAATGGATAGATCATCTAGACACACAGTCAATAAAGAAACAAGGGCCCTGAATGAGACATTGGATCAGATGGACTTGACAGATATATTTAGAACTCTGCATCCCAAAGCAACAGAATATACTTTCTTCTCGAGTGCACATGGAACATTCTCCAAGATAGATCATATACTGGTTCACAAAACAGCCCTTCATAAGTTTACAAGAATTGAAATCATACCATGCATACTTTCAGACCACAATGCTATGAAGCTTGAAATCAACCACAGAAAAAAGTCTGGAAAACCCCCAAAAGCATGGAGGTTAAAGAACACCCTACTAACGAATGAGTGGGTCAACCAGGCAATTAGAGAAGAAATTAAAAAAATATGGAAACAAACGAAAATGAAAATACAACAATCCAAACGCTTTGGGACGCAGCAAAGGCAGTCCTGAGAGGAAAATACATTGCAATCCAGGCCTATCTCAAGAAACAAGAAAAATCCCAAATACAAAATCTAACAGCACACCTAAAGGAAATAGAAGCAGAACAGCAAAGGCAGCCTAAACCCAGCAGAAGAAGAGAAATAATAAAGATCAGAGCAGAAATAAACAATATAGAATCTAAAAAAACTGTAGAGCAGATCAACGAAACCAAGAGTTGGTTTTTTGAAAAAATAAACAAAATTGACAAACCTCTAGCCAGGCTTCTCAAAAAGAAAAGGGAGATGACCCAAATAGATAAAATCATGAATGAAAATGGAATGATTACAACCAATCCCTCAGAGATACAAACAATTATCAGGGAATACTATGAAAAATTATATGCCAACAAATAGGACAACCTGGAAGAAATGGACAAATTCCTGAACACCCACACTGTTCCAAAACTCAATCAGGAGGAAATAGAAAGCTTGAACAGACCCATAACCAGCGAAGAAATTGAATCGGTTATCAAAAATCTCCCAACAAATAAGAGTCCAGGACCAGATGGCTTCCCAGGGGAGTTCTACCAGACGTTTAAAGCAGAGATAATACCTATCCTTCTCAAGCTATTCCAAGAAATAGAAAGGGAAGGAAAACTTCCAGACTCATTCTATGAAGCCAATATTACTTTGATTCCTAAACCAGACAGAGACCCAGTAAAAAAAGAGAACTACAGGCCAATATCCCTGATGAATATGGATGCAAAAATTCTCAATAAGATACTAGCAAATCGAATTCAATGGCATATAAAAAGAATTATTCACCATGATCAAGTGGGATTCATTCCTGGGATGCAGGGCTGGTTCAACATTCGCAAATCAATCAACGTGATACATCACATTAACAAAAAAAAAAACGAAAAACCATATGATCCTGTCAATCGATGCAGAAAAGGCCTTTGACAAAATCCAGCACCCTTTCTTAATCAAAACCCTTGAGAAAGTCGGGATAGAAGGAACATACTTAAACATCATAAAAGCCATTTATGAAAAGCCCACAGCTAACATCATCCTCAACGGGGAAAAACTGAGAGCTTTTTCCCTGAGATCAGGAACACGACAGGGATGCCCACTCTCACCTCTGTTGTTTAACATAGTGCTGGAAGTTCTAGCATCAGCAATCAGACAACAAAAGGAAATCAAAGGCAGCAAAATTGGCAAAGATGAAGTCAAGCTTTCGCTTTTTGCAGATGACATGATATTATACATGGAAAATCCGATAGACTCCACCAAAAGTCTGCTAGAACTGATACATGAATTCAGCAAAGTTGCAGGATACAAAATCAATGTACAGAAATCAGTTGCATTCTTATACACTAACAATGAAGCAACAGAAAGACAAATAAAGAAACTGATCCCATTCACAATTGCACCAAGAAGCATAAAATACCTAGGAATAAATCTAACCAAAGATGTAAAAGATCTGTATGCTGAAAACTATAGAAAGCTTATGAAGGTAATTGAAGAAGATTTAAAGAAATGGAAAGACATTCCGTGCTCATGGGTTGGAAGAATAAATATTGTCAAAATGTCAATACTACCCAAAGCTATCTACACATTCAATGCAATCCCAATCAAAATTGCACCAGCATGCTTCTCGAAACTAGAACAAGCAATCCTAAAATTCATATGGAACCACAAAAGGCCCCGAATAGCCAAAGTAATTTTGAAGAAGAAGACCAAAGCAGGAGGCATCACAATCCCAGACTTTAGCCTCTACTACAAAGCTGTCATCAAGACAGCATGGTATTGGCACAAAAACAGACACATAGACCAATGGAATAGAATAGAAACCCCAGAACTAGACCCACAAACATATGGCCAACTCATCTTTGACAAAGCAGGAAAGAACATCCAATGGAAAAAAGACAGTCTCTTTAACAAATGGTGCTGGGAGAACTGGACAGCAACATGCAGAAGGTTGAAACTAGACCACTTTCTCACACCATTCACAAAAATAAACTCAAAATGGATAAAGGACCTGAATGTGAGACAGGAAACCATCAAAACCTTAGAGGAGAAAGCAGGAAAAGACCTCTCTGACCTCAGCCATAGCAATCTCTTACTCGACACATCCCCAAAGGCAAGGGAATTAAAAGCAAAAATGAACTACTGGGACGTCATGAAGATAAAAAGCTTCTGCACAGCAAAGGAAACAACCAACAAAACTAAAAGGCAACCAATGGAAAGGGAAAAGATATTTGCAAATGACATATCGGACAAAGGGCCAGTATCCAAAATCTATAAAGAGCTCACCAAACTCCACACCTGAAAAGCAAGTAACCCAGTGAAGAAATGGGCAGAAAACATGAACAGACACTTCTCTAAAGAAGACATCCGGATGGCCAACAGGCACATGAAAAGATGTTCAGCGTCGCTCCTTATCAGGGAAATACAAATCAAAACCACACTCAGGTATCACCTCACGCCAGTCAGAGTGGCCAAAATGAACAAATCAGGAGACTATAGATGCTGGCGAGGATGTGGAGAAACGGGAACCCTCTTGCACTGTTGGTGGGAATGCAAATTGGTGCAGCCGCTCTGGAAAGCAGTGTGGAGGTTCCTCAGAAAATTAAAAATAGACCTACCCTATGACCCAGCAATAGCACTGCTAGGAATTTATCCAAGGGACACAGGAGTACTGATGCATAGGGGCACTTGTACCCCAATGTTCATAGCAGCACTCTCAACAATAGCCAAATTATGGAAAGAGCCTAAATGTCCATCAACTGATGAATGGATAAAGAAATTGTGGTTCATATACACAATGGAATACTACGTGGCAATGAGAAAAAATGAAATATGGCCTTTTGTAGCAACGTGGATGGAACTGGAGAGTGTGATGCTAAGTGAAATAAGCCATACAGAGAAAGACAGATACCATATGGTTTCACTCTTATGTGGATCCTGAGAAACTTAACAGGAACCCATGGGGGAGGGGAATGAAAAAAAAAAAAAAAGAGGTTAGAGTGGGAGAGAGCCAAAACATAAGAGACTGTTGAGAACTGAGAACAAACTAAGGGTTGATTGGGGGTGGGAGGGAGGAGAGGGTGGGTGATGGGTATTGAGGAGGGCACCTTTTGGGATGAGCACTGGGTATTGTATGGAAACCAATTTGACAATAAATTTCATATATAAATAAAAAAAAATAAATGCAAAAGGCATGGATTCTGAAATAGACTGCTGTTTGATAAATAAATTTATAAATAAATGTAATTTTATTTAAAAAAAAAAGAAAGATATGGGTTTAGAGTCATTGTGATGTCTGTAGGTTTTATGCTTGTAGTGATGTGTCTGGTACTTTGTCTCACAGGATCCCTCTTAGGATCTCTTGTAGGGCTCGTTTAGTGGTGACGAATTCCTTCAGTTTTTGTTTGTTTGGCAAGACTTTTATCTCTCCTTCTATTCTAAATGACAGATTTGCTGGATAAAGGATTCTCAGCTGCATATTTTTTCTCTTCATGACATTGAAGATCTCCTGCCATTCCTTTCTGGCCTGCCAAGTTTCAGTAGAGAGATCAGTCACGAGTCTTATAGGTCTCCCTTTATATGTTAGAGCACGTTTATCTCTAGCTGCTTTCAGAATTTTCTCTTTATCCTTGTATTTTGCCAGTTTCACTATGATATGTCGTGCAGAAGATCGATTCAAGTTACGTCTGAAGGTAGTTCTCTGTGCCTCTTGGATTTCAATGCCTTTTCCTTCCCCAGTTCAGGGAAGTTCTCAGCTATTATTTCTTCAAGTACCCCTTCAGCACCTTTCCCTCTCTCTTCCTCCTCTGGAATACCAATTATGGGTAGATTATTTCTCTTTAGTGCATCACTTAGTTCTCTAATTTTCCCCCTCATACTCCTGGATTTTTTTAATCTCTCTTTTTCTCAGCTTCCTCTTTTTCCATAATTTTATCTTCTAGTTCACCTATTCTCTCCTCTGCCTCTTCAATCCGAGCCGTGGTTTTTTCCATTTTATTTTGCAGCTGATTAATAGCATTTTTTAGCTCCTCCTGGCTGTTCCTTAGTCCCTTGATCTCTGTAGCAATAGATTCTCTGCTGTCCTTTATACAATTTTCAAGCCCAGCTATTAATTTTATGGCTATTATTCTAAATTCACTTTCTGTTATGTTGTTTAAATCGTTTTTTATCAGTTCGCTAGTTGTCTTTATTTCCTGGACGTTTTTTTTGAGGGGAATTCTCCTGTTTTGTCATTTTGGATAGTCACTGGAGTGGTGTGGAACTGCGGTGCACTTCCCCTGTGCTGTCTTGAATAACTTGCATTGGTGGGCGGGGCCACAGTCAGACCTGATGTCTGCCCCAAGCCCAGAGCTGTGGCCACAGTCAGACTGGTGTGTGCCTTCTTTCCCTCTCCTAGGGGTGGGATTTACTGTGGGGTGGGGAGGCCCATCTGGGCTACTTGCACAGTGCCAAGCTTGTGGTGCTGGGGATCTGGCGTATTAGCTGGGGTGGATCAGCAAGGTGCATAGGGGTGGGACGGGCAGGCTCAGTTCGCTTTTCCTTGGGAGTTCCTCTTCAGGAGGGGCCCTGAGGCACTGTGAGGGAGTCAGACCCACTGAAGGGATGGATCCGCAGAAGCACAGCGTTTGGTGTTTGCGCAGTGCAAGCAAGTTCCCTGGCAGGAACTGGTTCCCTTTGGGATTTTGGCTGTGGGATGGGCGAGGGAGATGGCAACCACGAGCGCCTTTGTTCCCCGCCAAGCTGTGCTCTGTCGTCAGGGGCTCAACAACTCTCCCTCCCATTGTCATCCAGCCGTCCTGCTCTCCGAGCAGAGCTGTTAGCTTATAACCTTCCAGATGTTAAGTCCCGCTTGCTGTCCGAACACACTCTGTCTGGCCCCTCAGCTTTTGCAAGCCAGACTTGGGGGCTCTGCTTGCCCAGCGGGCCGCCCCTCCACCTCGGCTCCCTCCTGTCAGTCTGTGTAGCACACTGCCTCTCCGCCCCTCCTACCCTCTTCTGTGGACCTCTCGTCTATGCTTGGCTCTGGAGAATCCATTCTGCTAGTCTCTGGCAGTTTTCTGGGTTATTTAGGCAGGTGTGGGTGGAATCTTAGTGAGCCGCAGGACTTGGTAAGCTCAGCGTCCTCCTACACCGCCATCTTCCCACTCTTCCACCCCTCTGGTTTTTAAAGTCAAACTTTAAGGGCATTAGTCTTCCCCATGTGAGCTCCCTGGTGCAAGGGCCTGATTTATCTTCAGCGACTCTTATTATCCATATGTTTGTCTGTTTTTAATATCTGTTACTTTTTCTCACATTCATTTTATCTTTCTTCATTATTTAAAAAATGACTTTAAAAAGGTTTCAATTTGTAAATAATTTTAAATTTAAAAAGAGGTTAAAAAACAGTACAAAGAACACCTATATATTCTTCATGTAGAATCATCTATTGTTAACATTTTTCTTGTTTGCTTTTTTGTCTTTATCTTTTGCTCTCTTTTATAAGGCATATGTTGGACTATTTCTGAACTATTTAAGAGTAAGTTGGGTATGTCATAGCCCTTTAAACATATATTTCCTACGTTTAAGCATGTTGTCTGTGTAGTGACAATACAGTTCATACCTTCAGTAAACTTAAGATCAGTATACTAGTTTTCTCCTAATCTACCATTCACAATCCAATATTTGTCATTTAACCCAATATTATTCTTTATAACATTTTCCCCTTTCATGCAGAATCCAGTTTAGTATTAGGTATTTCATGTAGTTGTTATGTTGCTATCCTTCTTTAAACTAGGATATTTCCTTAGGTTTTCTTTGTCTTTTATGACATTATATTCTTTGAAGAATAATGTATCTTTAAAGAAAGTTTCCTCATTTTGGATATTTCTGATGTTCTTAGGGTATCACATCCAGAGCTACACTGTGTACATCTATCATTAATTTGTGATTTTAATAATGATAAATGGGTCAAACTGTTTTCCTCCATCTTACTATTTTCTCCTTAGCAGATAATAAGTAATCTGTAGGAAGATACATTCAGATCATGCAAATATCCTCTTCTCTATCATAATTTCCTAGATTTAAGATGTATTCATAATACATTGCTGAACTAGTCTCTAGTTTGAAGGTTCCAAAATGATTATTTCCCAACTCTAATACCATATCCATGTTTATCCAATTGGTACCTGACATTCTTGAAAGTAAGGGCTTATCCTCACTCATATTTTTTCCCCTTTTTAAAAATTATTAGAATGAGATCATGGATTCTCATTCTTCCAATGGTTTCATAGCTTATACTATTCTTTTTTAGCTCTAAAATTGTTATGGCATTGGCTAGTGGGATTTTATTCAAGTTAAGTACTATAAACTTATTACACTAGACATTGAGAAATTCCTTGATATTTAGTATGACAAGATGTGCCAATCTTGAACATTTCCTGCACATAGGTAGAATCAGCCATTTTTCCTAGTAGATTGTTTTTTTTTTTTTAAATGGGAAATGTTACTAGAAACCAACATTTGAAAACTAATGGTGTCCATTGGTGCTGGGGTGTATGTATGTGTGTGTGTGTGTGTGTGTGTGTGTGTGTGTGTGTCTGTGTTTGTGCATATCTGTATTTCTATCTATACATTTATGGTATGTAATTATATGTGTGTGTGAATATGTATACATATGTATGAACATGTATATGTAGGTATATGTGTGTATAAATATAGCATCAATGTATTTACTCATTTGCTCAATTTTAGAAGACCCTAAAATTGTTTTAGAATTATGTAGCTGATACCAGTAGAAAAACAAACCAAACCAAAGATTTTATGATTTTATTTCTCTTACCCAAGACTGAGGATATATTACTATATCATGAGTACCTAAATTAGTCCCTTTTTCCCCTTCTTGAGTTGGCTCATTAAAAAAAAATTTTTTTTTAAGTTTATTTATTTTGAGAGAGAGAGAGAAAGGGGAGGGGCAGAGAGAGTGGGACAGAGGGAGAATCCCAGGTAGGCTCCACACCATCAGTGCACAGCATTGGGCTCCAATCCATGAACTGCAAGATCATGACCTGAGCAAAAGTTGGATGCTTAACCAACTGAACCATGCAGGCACGCCAAGTTGACTAATTTCTTTTTTAGTTTTTTTTTTAACGTTTATTTTTGAGACAGAGAGAACATGAATGGAGGAGGGTTAGAGAGAGAGGGAGACACAGAATCTGAAACAGGCTCCAGGCTCTGAGATGTCAGCACAGAGCCCGACGCTGGGCTCGAAATCAGTGAGATCATGACCTGAGCCGAAGTCGGACGTTTAACCAACTGAGCCATCCAGGCACCCCAAAGTTGACTAATTTCTTAAGTTGCCTTCATTTTTAGTACCCTATTCTTATTTTTGTTAATACAATTTGTTTTAGGAATATACAGAAATATTAGCCTACTTCCAATAATGAAAATATTTAAGAAGGAGAGATTTTTTTCCTGAAACCACACCCTTGCATCCCCCAATTTATCCCTTCTGTTTTAAGTAAGTTGTTTTCTGGTTTATCATTCTTGTGTTTCATTTTGTAAAAGTAAGTGTCTCTATATTTTTCCCCTTATTTCCTCTTCTTTCTCACATGGATAGGTAAAAAACTAGATATCTACTTTTTTTTACTTTATTTTTCATTTAACATTCTCTCCAAGAAATTCTCCTGTCATATTCTAGAGAAATTTTCTATTCATTATACAGTTGTATGTACAGCTGTTTGTATCATATTATATATCATTGTTTATGTCATACCATAGTTTATAGTATATACCTTCAGTTATTCAAACAGTAATCTATGCTTGAACACTTAGGTGGTTTTGAATATTATGCAGATACAAGTGAAGCTATAAGTAACCTGTGTGTATGTGTTTTATTGTTTGGTATCTCTTTATCTTAGGCTAAGTTTATATTAGCTTAAGAAACTGGAACTGATGTGTTTAATTTCTATAAATGTTTATGAAATAATAAGAGTATAAAAATACTCATCAAAACTTTTCTCACCATTTTCATATCATATCTTGCATTATGGTATTTTTGGCTTTATCAAAATGAGGGAAAATTCTGCTGTACACTTGTATAAATTTGAAGTTTAGGTACTTCATAATGGATCTGATGGTTTTTTTTTTCTATTTAATGGCCTAAATGCATTTCTTTTGTAGGTTATGATGAATTACCAAATGAAGAGCTTGTGCTTGAGCATCAAGATTTAGTGCCAAAAACCCAAATGCAAGTAGAGAAACAAAAAACTCCTGGAAGAAAAGATTCACTAGTAAGTATTAAAAAAACCCTGCATATTAATTTCAATTAAACTCATCAGAGGGTTTTTTTCCGTTGGTTCATGAAAATATAGGTCAGCATGTGTTTTGTAGAAATGTTACATGTTGATATAAAGTGTGAATTCCCTGGAGTGCCTGGGTGGCTCAGTCAGTTAAGCATCTGACTCTTGATTTCAGCTCAGTTTTGTGGGATTGAGCCCCATGTCAGGCTCCATGCTGTCAGTGCAGAGCCTGCTTGGAATTTTCTCTCTCCCTCTTTCTCTGCCCCTCCCCCGCTCATATACTTGCACATGTTCTCTCTCTCTCAAAATGAATGAATGAATGAATGAATTAATCAATTAATTAATTAAAAAGTGTGAATACCCTAAGATAATTAGAGATCAAAAACAAGATTATTGATTGGAATTTCTGATTAAGACTATTTCACAGCAATGCGTCATGTACTCAGTACCCACCAAGGGCAATAGTAGGCCAATAATTGCCTCACAAAGGGTATGTACCTTTCAGCCAAACCTGGGAGATTACCGGTCCAAAAGGTCAATGGGTTCTTCAGACCTGTGTCAGTGTCTTTTTGCAATAGGTTTCAGTGGGTGTACAGATATATTATTGAGATCAGTAACTCAGAAACCAAATGGGGATCAGAGAAGTTCAAGGAAAAGCAGCTTGAGTGGCCTATTGGAGGTACTCTATAACATCTTGTTGGCTGGGTCTCCATCAAAGGTAACAGCCCTTCTGCTAGCCCCATAAATATGTGCTATGAAACCTCTTTGGGTAGAAAGTATCAGTAGTCAAAGTAGTCCCACCAATATTCAAACTCTTGTTATAATTTGGGGAAGAGAAGGCCAAAAGATTCACAAACATCTTCTTTGGAATAAGATGTCTTATCTCATACAGATCCTTCCCTGGAATTTCACTTGGATACTAGGTCCTTGTACGTTTTTTATATTAATGACCCAGCCATATTGCCCCATATGGATCAGCACGATATGCAGTCCTTGATGGATAGTGTCCTTGTTTGCGCCCACCAGAAGGATGTCATCAATATAGTGAACGGCTAGTATTCCCTCTGCAAATGGGACTTTTTCCAGATCTTGCCCTATACATTGGTGACAGACAGATGGGGAATTTAAGGAGATTGTGGAAGGACATTAGTGGCATATTTCAACCAATTTTACAAGGGTAAATTGATCCTGGTCATTAGCATGAAGAAGGATGTTATAAAAGGAGTTCAAGATGTTGGTTGCTGTATACCAAGTTCCTTCATCTTCAGTAATAGCTTCTATGACTGTGCCAGTGTCAGCACCACAATGTCAGTGGTACAAATGCTTTGTAGAGCCTTAATCAGTCTCTAGGCACCCAAAAGTTTTGTGCACAGGCTAGCTGAGGCAATTTAATTGAGAAACAGTCTACAAAATTTGTTTGCCTCCTTAAACTCAGTAACAAGGGCAGTTATTTTTTTTTTATACCCAGGCTGTCAGTATTGTTTTTGGTAGATATTAAATTTTTTTTAATGTTTATTTTTTTAGAGAGAGAGAGAGAGAGAGAGAGAGAGAGAGAGACAGAGCATGAGTGGGGGAGGGGAAGAGAGAGAGGGAGACACAGAATCCAAAGCAGGCTCCAGGCTCTGAGCTGTCAGCGCAGAGCCTGACGCGGAGCTTGAACCCACAAACGGTGAGATCATGACCTGAGCCAAAGTCAGATGCTTAATCAAGCAAGCCACCCAGGTGCCCTGTTTTTGGTAGATATTGGCACTAGGTTCTGGTAGTTCTGTGGCTCAGGATCTTCCATAAGCTCCATTAAAATGCCCTAACTGCAGAAAATTCTGTCAGTACCTGGGAGTGAATATGAGTGGTGGATCACATAGATAATGTATCTATGTATACCAATAATACATTCATTAGTAGAGGCAATAATAATGGAATCCACCATAGTCTGGCCTAGAAAAGGTTTTTAGTGTTGGGTAGCTCCAAACCAGGGAGCATTATCTATTTCTTTCTCATGTTGATACCAGGGTTTGTGGGGATCATGGTTACCAGTACAGCAATATTCAAAAGACCCAAGAAATGGAATTGTCATCCTGCCCCACCTGTCTATTGAACTTTGTCCTTGGAATAGGACTTTATATCTCTATTGGGAATATAGACGCTTTGATATAACTCCTAGTTTTATTTATTTTTGAAAGCTGAGATCAGGGTGAATGTATATGGGGTTCTCTGCTTCATTTCAAGATTCACTGTAGTGATAGTAGAGGAAATAACACTTGTATTCATAGTGGCATTATGTAGACACTAGTGAGTTTACATGTTATATCCTTCATGGTCCATAATCTTACCATGAGTACCCTGGTAGAGAGACAATCAATCTATTCCTTTGAGACCCCACTGTATGGTAATCAGACCCAATGATCTTAAGCAAGGACATTGCCTATATCATCCAGTAGACGGTGCATTATTACCATTTTTACATCACTCTTTGTCTTGGCAACAGCCAAATTTTGCATTTTCAAAATGTGTCAATTAAAGATCTGAGTGTCACAACTGATTGACACACATTATGAGTAGGTTTGTTCTCCATGACCAATAGTATTGAAGGAAGCGAATCTAGAAACACGAAACTAGTCAACAATCTGATCATATATTCTTCTCACTCTTTTATGTACCTAAGAGGCTACTTGGCTTTCTGGAAGACAGTTATCCATGTTTTTCATTATGGAAACTCATTACTTGTGGACCCAAACAAGTAATAAGTCTATTACTACTACCCAGATGATGATGGAGATGATTTCAGTTTTTTGCATCATTTTATATTTCTTTCCATTTTTTTCCTTATCCCTAGGCAAAGTGGCTACTGTCAGCACACTCTGAAATAGGTGGTCTGTAGGGAGTAATGCACCTCACAGGATGCCTTTATCACTTATTATATTTAATAAGATTGCCTCCTTCATTATGCAGGCAAACTACTTAAGTCTGTAAGATCTCGTCAGATCACTGAACAAAGTTATTCCAAAGACCTTTACATTCTTTTTCAGTAAAGGTGTGAGTCTTAAAAACTTGCTGTGATTTGTGCTATCAGTGTTAGGACATAGTTCACAATAGCCATAGAGTACAACTCAGCTTGCAGGGTCTGATGACTTTTGGTCTTATAATCATTAGCTACGGAATTGCTTTTCTAGCTTTTTTAAAGTCTCTCTGTTAGATCTCTAATTTAACTCACCAGGGTAACTTAGCCAGAATTTTGGAGGCTAAAGTGAAAGACAAATGTTCCCCTCAAACTGAAAGTATTATTTTGCAATCCATTAGAACTTTCTGAGAGTGTTCTGTGGCATCTACCAGCACTTTCTGAAACTCATTGGTATGCCTGGCAACGTGCTTGATTGGATCCTCAGACGTTTCAATGATCTATTTGCAAGGTCCAAGAGTGACCCATGTCTTTCTTAACACTCCCAAAAGTGCTTTGCCAATTTTGCTTTTTCAGAAAGGCATTATGTTTCATTGACCACTTTGCTCAGTTGTGCGAATTTGTGAGAGAGAGCTGCCAGTTGTCAGGTTGGTCAATTAAGATAACAATCCACTTACTGTGATAGTATAAGCAAGAGTCTAAACAGAAAAGAGCTGAGTCTCTACCAACCTTTCATATTTCCCACAGAACAGTACTGGGTAAGGGTCAGGTATCTCATCATAGACAGGAAGGGAGAAAGGAAACATTTCTCTGCATCCCCTGATGCAGAAAGGTCCCTGATGTTTTAAGGACCATGGGCCCACGGAAAGTTAGAAGGATCAGAGTTTGGAGTAAGTAAGTATGTTATACTGAGTCAGAGAAAAGTGTCCCCCAGGTCTACCTGCTAAGGTAGTCTGCGTATAGACACATGAACAGTACAGTGTCACAGCTAAGGATTACTCCTTTATAAGGAGGCTCTGAATGGAGGTGCCTGGGTGAGAATGTAGATCTCTCATGTGTAAGATCATGGTCAGCCAGAAGTGGAGGTAGTGTTAGCTTCAGTCATTGACTGCAACTACCTCTAGTGCCTTCAGTGCACTTGCTGTGCATCCAATGAGTGCGAGGTAGGAAACTTTACCCCATAATGACTTCCAGGTAAAGTCTTTGTAATTGCCTATGATAAAGGCTGAAAGATCACATATAGGATTTTGACCTGGAATTGGAACACTGGTATATACACACAGACGTGTGTGTATTCATAAACAAAGAGACCTACATACAAACACAAATGACCACATATGCATATACATATACATACATAGACATATTTAGAAATCACGAGTTCTTACAGACATTTTCAATTCCAGTTACTTCATTCAGGACTTATTATTGCCTTCCTCCATTTCATATATGTAGTCACAGTGTGAATTCTAACTTTGAGCAGCATGAACACATTTATACTTTTGCTTTGTCCTATAATACTTCTAAAATTGTTTCACAGCTGCTAGAAAAGCTACTAGAAAGAGGCGAAACTACTAAAAATTTTGTGGATGTTTACATACCCCACTCTCTTGCCTAAGACTGAAGGTGTATGTCAAATACTGGTGATTGATTACTTGGGTACGTCCTTGTTTTTTCCATCATTAGGTTCATTAAGTTTGCTTTCAATTTTAGTCTTCCTTCTCATCTTTAAAAGTTATTTTTTGGAATATGTAAAAATGAACTTTCAAAAATGATAAATATGCAAAAAGAGATATATAAAGTATTTTCCTTTCCTTACATTACTCAGTCCTCATCCTTCTCTTATAGTTATCCAATTAAATTGTTTTCTAGTTTGTTCTTTAATATTTCATTAAAAAAACCCTGTCTTCCCCTTCTCTTTATTTCTATGTTACCTTCTTTCTTTTACAAAAGGTAGCATGCTAGGTATTCTCTATTTCACAGTTTTTTTCCACCTAACATTAGCTTCTAGAAATCCTCCCAATTCATTTTGTAGAGATCTTTTGCATTCCTTTTATAGCAGTCAGTTAGGCATCTGACTCTTGATTTTGGCTTAGGTCATGATCTCACAGTTCATGAGATCAAGCCCTGCATTGGACTTCACAGTGACAGCATGGAGCCTGCTTGGAATTCTCTCTCTCTCTCTCTCTCTCTCTCTCTCTCTGCTCCTCCCCTGCATGCTCTCTCTCTCTCTCTCTCAAAATGAATAAAATAAATTTTAGAAAACAAACCTAAAAAAGAGAATACTATGAGAAATTATATGCCAACAAACTAGACAATCTGGGAGAAATGAGCAAATTCCTAGAAACTCACAAACAACCAAAACTGAAACAGGAAGACATAGAAAATTTGAACAGGCTCATAGCCAGCAAAGAAATTGAATCAGTAATCAAAAATATCCCAATAAACAAGATTCCTGGACCAGATGGCTTCCCAGGGGAATTCTACCAGACATTTAAAGCAGAGTTAATACATATTCTTCTCAAATTGTTCCAAAAATAGAAACAGAAGGAAAGCTTCCAGATTCATTCTATTTAGGCCAGCATTACCTTGATCCCAAAACCAGACAAAGATCCCACTAAAAAGGAAAATTACAGGCCAATATCCCTGATGAGCATGAATGCAAAAATTCTCAACAAGATACTAGCAAATCAAATACAACATTATATTAAAACAATTATTTACCATGATCAAGTGGGATTTATTCCTGAGCTATAGGACTGGTTAAATATACCCAAATCAATCAATGTGATACACCTCATTAGTAAAAGAAAAGATAAGAACCATATGATTCTGTCAATAGATGCAGGTAAAGCATTTGACAAAAAGCAGCATCCATTCTTGATAAAAACTCTCAACAAAGTAGGGATAGATGGAAGATACCTCAACAACATAAAGGTCATATACAAAAGACCCACAGCTAACATCATCCTCATTGGGAAAAATGTGAGAGCCTTTCCCCTATGGTCAGGAACAAGACAAGGATGCCCACTCTTACCATTACTATTTAACATAGTACTCAGCCTCAACAATCAGACAACAAAAAGAAATAAAAGGTGTACAAATCAGCAAGGAAGAAGTCAAACTTTTCACTGTTTTCAGATGACCAAACACTGTATGTAGAAAACCCAAAAGACTCCACCAAAAAATTGCTGGAACTAATACACAAATTCAGGAGAGTCACAGGATATAAAATTAACATGCAGAATGCATTTACTATATACCAATAGTGAAGCAGCATAACAAGGAATAAATCCCATTTACAATTGCACCAAAAACGATGAGATACTTAGGAATAAACCTAACTAAAGAGGTAAAAGATCTGAAAACTATAGAAGACTTATGAAAGAAAGTGAAGAGGAAAAACATTCCATGGTCATGGACTGAATGAACAAATACTGTTAAAATGTCTATACTACCCAAAGCAATTAGCACATTTAACACAGTTGCTATCAAATACCACTAGCATTCTTCACAGAGCTAGGGCAATCCTAAAATTTGTATGGAACCACAAAAGACCCCAAATAGTCAAAGGAATCCCGCTAGAAACAAAACTGGAGGCATTATGATTCCAGACTTCAGGCTATATTACAAAACTGTAGTCATCAAGATAGTATAGTATTGGCAAAAATAGACACATAGATCAATGAAACAGAATATAAAACCCAGAAATGGACCCACAACTATATGGCCAACTAACCTTTAACAAAGGAGGAAAGAATATCCAATGGAAAAAAGACAGTCTCATTCAGCAAATGGGGTTGGGAAAATTGGACTGCGACATGCAGAAGGATAAAACTGGACTACTTTCTTCACTGTGCACAAAAATAAATTCAAAATGGATTAAAGACCTAAATGTGAGACAGAAAACCATCAAAATCCTACCGAAGAACACAGGCAGCAAACTCTGACTTTGGCCAAAGCAACTTTTTACTAGACATGTCACCGAAGGCAAGTTGAACTACCTATAATTAATTGAGATTCCAGAAACCCCAAATCTCATGCATAGGTCATTTGGTGAAACTTTGTCTTCCTGAAGCACACAATGAGGGCAGGTATTTTTTTCCCTCAGGAATTTGTTTTTGAGCGACAAAAGCATTAGGGGCTGGTAGGTGAGTTAGGCACACAGCCTTCAACATATCCCACTAAAGTAGTCTTAACTGAAACAGTTCCTTTCAAGGAAAGCAGAGGTTCACATAGACAATGCATTTGTACATTGCATTTATACAATGCATTTATACATATAATGTAGTGGGCACCATAACAGTGGAGGTCTGTGGTGGCCCACTGGTCCTACCCATAGTCAAATCAGGATAGGAGTCCTGGTGACAGTGGCTTCATACTCTAAGCCAGAAAGGATTATCTATTTTCCCTTCATTCTGGTGTCATAGGTTGTGTATATCAGAAACACCTTTGTGCCAGTATCCAAAAGGTCACCCCCAGTGCAGTTCTTCTCCATGTCCCCATTGAACTCTGACTTTGGTATAGGGCCTTCTTTCCCTGGTGAGGACATAGAGCCTTTGGCCTGATACATAGTTTTGTTTATGTTTAAAAACTGAAAGTTCTGGTTTAAGGTTTGCAGGATTTTTCATTCATATCAAGATTTACTGGGGAAGGCAAAGGAAATAGCACTTAATATTAATCATAGAGCTATCACCATGAAGACTTTAGGGGCTTCATTTTGCACCCTCAAAGGCATGCTATGGTCCTGAGCTCCTTGGTAGACATCCCATCTACTTCTCAACTAAGAAAACATTGTTAAGTAGCAAGATCCAAAGATCACTCCAGGAAGACCATTGTTTGGGGTGTCTAGGAGTATGTATATGATTACCCTTTTTATGTCACTCTCTCTGATGGTCTATATCTAGTATTTTGTCAGTAGTTTTTTACATGCCCCCAGATTTGTTAGTTATGATCCAAATTGTGTATAGACAAATTGACCTGAACTTATAGGGAGGTTTAATTGAGCTTGATAATCAGCAACAGTTGCATGAATGGACCTAGAAGTCTGAGTATAGTTAATAATCTTATCATGGACTTTTCTCATTCTCTCTTTGTAGAACCAAGGTGACACCAATATGGTTTGTGGGACTGCTAAAGCACTCTGCAAGAGTGGTCCAAACATATTTTAGTCACAGGGAGCTCATTACAGGTGGGTCAAATCTTTCGGAACCTAAATAGTACCCATTTGAGAGTAGAGAGGGTCTTTGGTGTTTGCCTCTCATTTATTCCCTTTCTTCTACTTCCTTGGGCAAAGTGGTCCCTGTCAGGGCATTCTGAAGGTGGGATGCTATAGTTAGGTACTCCAAAAGGTACCACTTTCCCTTACTTCCTTTAATAAGATTTACCTCCTTCATTGTGAAGGCAAGCTACTCAGCCTCTAAAGTCTCTTCAGACACCTGGGAAAAGCAGTACTGAAGGGTTCTGTATTCTTTTTCATTAAAAAACTAGTCTCTATAACTAGCTGCATCATGGGTATTCGTTGGTGCCAGGGACTTGCTTAGAGCATCTACAACTCTGCTCACAGACTCTGATGACTTTTAATCTCATCAGTGGATAATCATAAGTTATAGCCCCAAAATTGCTTCCCTAGCTTTCTCAGAGCCACCTCTGTTGAATCTCTAATTTGACTACTACATGGCATCTTGGCCATGTAGACAGGGGCTAAAGAGAAGGACAGTTGGTACCCCTCAGAACTGAAATGCTTACAGAAAGTATTTGCTACTACTTTCCAAGACCAAACTGCATTGCAGACCAAACTGCATTGGACCCAGTGGCATGGCTGATGAAGTGTACCTCCAGACTTCCAAAGTCTTGCAAACCAGAAGTCTGTGGACTTCTCTATTATCTTCCAAAAGTGGCTCCATGGAATCTTCTGGATTTTTGTTTTTCCAGAATAACATTGCACTTAATTGACTATCCTGTTTTCTGTGCCAACTTGTCATAGATAGAGTTCCCAGATGTCTGTGTAGTTACATAAGACAATAAGCCAAATTCAATGTAACAATTAAGGCTTTATTCACTTACTGTGATTAGATTAAAAGATTAAATAGGAAAGGGAACTGGCTCCCTAGTGTTCATTTCTTTCCATAGAATGGCACCAAGAAAGGGACAGTTGTATCAGTGTAGAAAGGGAGATCATTTCACTTTTGAAGGGGTTCCAAATATAAAGGTCCTGTTGTTCTCTGGATCTTGGGACCAGGGAAAGGAGGTAGAAAGTCTAGGAGGGAAAAACCAAATACTGAATTAGAATGGATAAATAATATCTTCAAGGTCCCCTAATAGGTCAGTTTTGGCAGAGGTACTTGAAAAGTGTCTCCACTAAAGCCATTCACCTCTCATAAGTAGCCCTCTGAATGCAGGTGTCTAGGATAGGAATGCAGAAATATGTAAGAACATGGATAGCCCAGAAGGACATGAATCCTTGACAATAACTCCTTTCAGAGACTGCAATGCACTGGCTATCAGATGTAGAGAAGGCAGCTTTCTCTTATGAGGCATATCAATATATATTTATATAATGTGTATATAAATATAAATAAATATGTATATATATGTATATATAGTGTGTGTGTATATATGTATATGTATATATACATGCACAGATATATTTAGAAATATGTGTTAGTTAACTAAAATTTTCCTCCAGTCCTTTATTGTGATTTGAAGAGGAATTTGAGGTCTTCCACAGGTTCACAGGAATAAGAATGCACATTAGTTTGCTCATTAATTTACTGTTGATTGGGTTTTGGGGTGATGGGGGGTTTGGAGCTGATGGCCAAGAAAGAATTCTTGAAGACATCTTTCTTGCAAAAAGGTGATTTTATTAAAGCACAGGACAGGACCCGTGGTCAGAAAGAGCTGCACTGGGGTTGTGACAGGTAACTGATTATGTACACTCAGGTTGGGAGGGGGTTAGGGATAGAGTAAGTCTCTAAGGTATTTTGGAAGCAATATTTCCAGAACCTTGAGGAGCTAGCTGTGTAAGATAAATGACATTTATTACCATTTAGGAAAACCTCAGTCATGAGACCCTGCAGATGTATATCATAGGGCCATAAGCTTGGAGTATGATTGCCAGCATATATCTTGGGGTGTTGAGATAAAGGAAGTTTTGAAGGAATTTTCATATGCTAAAGTAGACTCAAAGGACCCTGGGAGGTCTGGATAATGTTAAGCCAAGGTACCCTTTTGCCCCTGGCAAAGTGTCATTATCGAGGCAGCTGAGATCCTAGAGGGAGGCCACTTTGCCTGTTTCAAGGACTGTCAATGGGCTGTAGGCAGTAAGGGAATTTAATTTTTCATTTGCCTTAGCTTTCCATGTCAATGTAGCAAGCACTTAAACCCCTTTCCTTTGTTTGTGGGTAGCGAGGAGTGTCCAAGGAATATCACACATATCCCATGTGGGCAGGAGTGTGTGTGTGTGTGTGTGTGTGTGTGCACGCGCGTGCACTATTAGCTGGTATGTACTTTGCCCTCAGCTTGCCCCATGCTCCCTCACCACTGTAAAGGAGGTATAGGTTTTATTCTAGATATATGAGCCCATTAAGAGTGCCCCTTTAACTTTACTTCAGTGGGAGTACATAATATGACCCAGTAGGGGCCCTTCCACCTTTTAATTAAATCCCCTGATATATATTAGACTTCCAATCCTTTAAATAAACCAGGTCTACTGGGTTTATATGGGGTAGGTTTCTAGTACCTGCTAGATCAGGTTTAGGGAGGATATGATTTGAACATTTAGAGATTTATGAATGAACCCAGCCTCAAGTGAAGAATTTAATAAAGCACTGTAGTCTTTTTCTATTGATAGGTCTTCAATGAGAAAAGGATTTTTATATACAATTGTTGGAGGAATTGATCCCATTTTCCAATTGTTTAAATAGTCACTGCCCATGAGATTCTGTTATTTTCCCCACAGAATAACAAGCAAGAAGATTGTCCATACCTATGCTATTTTGACAATGTTTTCTGAAGTTTATCTCAAGTTGTCTAGTTTAAGCAAACAACAAATATCTAAAGACAATCAGAACCAGAATTTAACATCCATAAAATTGTGTCATTGAAACATAGTTTTTCCAATTACCCTCATTTCCAGATAGTCAAGTCAAGACTAATTCACTTAAAAAAATTTTTTTTTAATGTTTATTTATTTTTGAGAGAGAGAGACAGACAGACAGATAGAGTGTGAGTGGGGGAGGGTCAGAGAGAGAGGGAGACACAGAATCCAAAACAGTCTCCAGACTCTGAGCTGTCAGCACAGAGGCCGACATGGGGCTCAAACTCACAAACTGTGAGATCATGACCTGAGCTGAAGTCAGATGCTTAACCAACTGAGCCACCCAGGTGCCCCTAGACTAATTCATTTTTGGTGTGCCTGGGTGGCTCAGTCAGTTAAAGGTTTGACTTCAGCTCAGGTCATGATCTCACAGTTTGTGAGTTCGAGCCCCATGTTGGGCTCTGTGCTAACAGCTCAGAGCCTGAAGCCTGTTCAGATTCTGCGTCTCCCTCTCTCTGCCCCTCCCCAGCTTGCACTCTGTCTCTCTTTCTCAAAAATAAACATTAAAAAATTAAAAAAAAAAGACCAATTTGTTTGTAAAACAAACCCAGTTTTAACATAATTGGCCTAATCACATAAGCATAGCAAAAATAGTGATTGGTCATATAGATCTTTAAAATTTGCTTTGCTGGAACTTTTTCTAAGGAATCTAGATTGAACTTTTAGTAGCCTCTCCAGGCCAGAAGCTAAGCCAAGTATTTGCCATCAGATATGCTTGCAATACCTGTTGATTTGGGCAAATTCCTCTTCACAATGTCCCCCAAATATCTTGATCTTCCTGCATCTGCCAGAAAGTGACATTCTTTCACCTGGTAAGGCTGCTGGGAACTCTGTAAGTAAGGTATCAGGCCAATATTTCCAAGGGACTTTATTGGCTACATGCTTCATAAAGTCAACCTTAGTTCCTTAAAGCTGTATGGTCATATCTGATTCTATGCATATCTCTCAAATATGACATTCCAGTCAAAGCCTTGGCAAAATAACCAATGTTTCCAGTAGTGTCCTGGTACAAGAAGAAGATTCTTATTGAACTTATGCAAATAAGTATGATTGCCATGGAAGAAAGAACCCTCACTGAGCTTGTGAATTTCAGAGGGTTTGGGTAGAGAAAAAAGTTAAACACTTTGGTTTTTTTATAGGTGAAAACTTTATCACATTTTTGTATATTACAGACCTCTTAAGAGGAAGTTTCCTTAATCTATAAAAGCAAATATTAGAGGACCAGCAATTTTTCCAATAAGAGTCACAAAAACTATGACACAAAGACTCAAAAATGGACACAGTTAAGGGTCTGATAAGAGATTACAGTATAGCTGGCAAGGAAATCCAGTTATTTCTGTGGCACATAACACTTCAATAATTAGGATATCAAGTGATGGCCTTATAGCAGAAAATATTGAAACTTTAAGAATTGCATATAATCTCTAGAGTAAAGCATTTACCCAAATGTAACCTAAGACTTACTATTTGTTTAATGGTGCTTCCAGAGTAACTTAACATACCAAACAAACAAGCCTAATTAATCAAAAGGACTTCATTTATAATTTAAATCTTGGGGAAGTTTGTTTAAAAACCTCAGAAAGTTATAAAGTACAAAGCATGTTTACCATTTAATTAAGATAGACATGTCTTATCATGCACCAAATATGAAACTTATTCTATCTAGGTTTGCTGAAGGTCAAATAAGCTCATGTTATCTGTTACAATTTGTTAGCAAAAAGATGGCTTAAAATGATGCTTAATTCTGTCTGTAAGTTTTCAGGAGTAACTAAGATAGCTTTCAAAGTCTTTGGTAACCAGAAACTAAAGTTTTGCTTGCGTGATAAATGGGATTGAATTTGTTGGACATCTAGCACTTTTCCAAATGAGATAAAATGCTAAAGCATTAATTACTGAATTTGGGTTTGTGATTTTTTAATTTTTATTTCAGAGAGACTAAGAATATTTGGGTCTGATAGTATAGAGTCTATTTTAAAATCCAGTTTGTCCAATATAAGTCTTGCTACTCTGGCTATCTTTTGACATCCATTTGCATGATAAATGTTTCTCTTCCCCTCACTTTCAATCTGTAGCTGTCTTTAGGTTTCAAATGAGTCTCTTGTAGGCAGCATATAGAGGGGTCTTGTTTTTATTAATCCATTCTGACACCCTATGTTTTTTGATTGGAATGATTAGTCCATTTACATTTAATGTAATTATTGATAAATATGTATTTATTACCATTTTGTTACTTGATTTGTGGTTGTTTCTGAAGAATTTCTCTGATCCTTTCTTGTTTTTCTCTTTCATGTTTTGCTGATTTTCTTTAATGATATATTTGGATTTCTTTCTCCTTATTCTTATATATTTATTAGAGGTTTTCCATATGGTTACTAGTAGGTTTGTATATAACCTCCTACAAATAGCAGTCTATATTAATTTGGTGGTCATTTATGTTTAAACCCCTTCTTTTCTCCTCTGCTCTGTACATTTTGGAAATATTTTATATCCTTTTTTGGTGAGTTCTTTCACAGATTGTTTACAGAAATATTCATTTTACTTGCTTTTGTGTTTCCTATGTTTATACTATCACTTTGGTCTATCCTTTCTACTCAAAGAATCCCCTTTAATATTTCTTGGAGGGCTTGTTTAGTGGTCATGAACTCCTTTACTTTTTGTTTGTCTGGGGAATTCTTTATCTATGTATTCTGAATGATACCCTTGCTGGATAGAGTATTCTTGCCTTCAGATTTTTCCCATTCATCACATTGAATATATCATGCCACTCCCTTCTGGCTTGCCAAATTTCTGTTGAAAAATCTCCTGCTAGCCTTATGAGTTTTTTTTCTTGCAAGTTAATGACTTCTTTGGTCTTGATGCTTTTAAGATTTTTTTCTTTATCACTATATTTTGCAAATTTAATTACAATATGTCTTGGTGTTGCCCTGCTTTTGTTGATTTGATCGGAGTTCTCTCTGCCTCCTGGATCTGTGCCTCCTGTGCTTCCTTCCTCAGATTAGGGAAGTTTTCAACTATTATTTCTTCAAATAAATATACTTACCTCTTTTCTCTCCATTTTCTTCTGGGACTCTTATAATATAAATGTTATTATGTTTGATGGGATCATTGGGTTCTCTAAGTCTATTCTTGTATTACACAATTCTTCTTTCTCTCTTTTGTTCAGCTTCATTGCTTATCGTTGCTTTGTTTTCTAGGTCATTAATTCATTCCTCTGCTTCTTCCAGCCTGCTGTTCATTGCAACAAGCATGTTCCCAATCTCATTTATTGCATTCTTCATCTCTGATCAATTCTTTTTTTTTTTTAAGTCTTTCATCTCTGTGATAAGGGACTCACTGATGTCTTCCAGTCTTTTCTCAAGCATCAGTGAATATCATTAAGATCAATTGTTTTAGATTTTATTAATTTCTTATTTTTATTTTTTTAAATGTGAATTATTGTCAAATTGGCTAACATACAGTGTGTAAAGTGTGCTCTTGGTTTTTGGGGTAGATTCCCATGGTTCATCACTTATATACAACACCCAGTGCTCATCCCAGCAAGTGCCCTCCTCAATGCCCATCACTCATTTTCCCCTCTCCCCCACCCTCCTATCCACCCTCAGTTTTTTCTCTGTATTTAAGAGACTCTTATGATTTGCCTCCCTCCCTCCCTGTTTGTAACTATTTTGTTCCCCTTCCTTCCCCCCATGGTCTTCTGTTAAGTTTCTCAAGATCCACATATGACTGAAAACATGATATCTGTCCTTTTCTGACTGAGTTATTTCACTCAGCATAATACCTTCCAGTTCCATCCATATTGCTTCAAATGGCATGATTTCATTCTTTCTCATTGCCAAGTAGTATTTCATTGTATATATAAACCACATCTTCTTTATCCATTCATAAATTGATGGACATTTAGGCTCTTTCCATAATTTAGCTATTGTTGAAAGTGCTGCTATAAACATTGGAGTACATGTGCCCCTATGAATCAGAACTCCTGAATCCTTTGGATAAATTCCTAGCAGTGCTATTTCTGAGTCATAGGGTAGTTCTATTTTTAATTTTTTGAGGAAACTCCACAGTTTTCCAGAGCAGCTGCACCAGTTTGCATTCCCACCAATAGTACAAAAGGGTTTCATTTCTCCACATCCTCACCAGCACCTGTAGTTTCCTGAGTTGTTAATTTTAGCCATTCTGACCAGTGTTAGGTAGTATCTCCATGTGGATTTGATTTTTATTTCCCTGATGATGAGTGATGTTGAGCAATGTATCATCTGTTGGTTGGCCATCTGGATGTCTTCTTTGGAAAAGTGTCTATTCATGTCTTCTGCCCAATTCTTCACTGGAGTTTTGTTTTTCGGGTGTTGAGTTTGGTAAGTTCTCTATAGATTTTGGATACTAAGCCTTCATACAATATGTCCTTTGCTAATATCTTTTCCCATTCCATCAGTTGCCTTTTAGTATTGTTGATTCTTTCCTTTGAGATGCAGAAGATTTTATCTTTTTTTCCCTTTCCTTTTAATTTTTGAATTTACATCCAAATTAGTTAGCATATAGTGCAACACTGATTTCAGGAGTAGATTCCTTAATGCCCCTTACCCATTTAACCCACCCCCCCCCACAACCCCTCCCATAACCCTCAGTTTGTTCTCCATATTTATGAGTCTCTTCTGTTTTGTCCCCATCCCTGTTTTTGTATTATTTTTGTTTCCTTTCCCTTATGTTCATCTGTTTTGTCTCTTAAAGTCCTCATATGAATGAAGTCATATGATTTTTGTCTTTCTCTGACTTACTAATTTCACTTAGCATAATACCCTCCAGTTCCATCCATGTAGTTTCTTTTTTTTTTTTTTTTTTTTCAACGTTTATTTATTTTTGGGACAGAGAGAGACAGAGCATGAACGGGGGAGGGGCAGAGAGAGAGGGAGACACAGAATCGGAAACAGGCTCCAGGCTCTGAGCCATCAGCCCAGAGCCTGACGCGGGGCTCGAACTCACGGACCGCGAGATCGTGACCTGGCTGAAGTCGGACGCTTAACCGACTGTGCCACCCAGGCGCCCCATCATCCATGTAGTTTCAAATGGCAAGATTTCATTCTTTTGGTTGCCAAGTAATGCTCCATTGTGTGTGTGTGTGTGTGTGTGTGTGTGTGTGTGTGTGTGTGTACACACACACAACCATTTTGACAGGTATAAGGTGGTATCTCATTGTGGTTTTGATTTGCATTTCCCTGATTTTCCTGATGTGGAGCATTTTTTCATGTGTCAGTTGGCATCTGGATGTCTTCTTTGGAGAAGTGTCTATTCATGTCTTTTGCCTGTTTCTTCACTGGATTATTTGTTTTGTGGGTATTGAGTTTGAGAAGTTCTTTATAGATTTTGGATACTAACCCTTTATGTGATATGTCATTTGCAAATATCTTCTCCCATTATGTCAGTTGCCTTTTAGTTTTGTTGATTGTTTCCTTCACTGTGCAGAAGATTTTTATTTTTATGAGGTCCCAGTAGTTCATTTTTGCTTTTGTTTCCCTTGCCTCCAGAGATGTGTTTAAGAAGTTGCTGTGGCCAAGATCAAAGAGGTTTTTGCCTGCTTTCTCCTCAAGGATTTTGATGGCTTCCTGTCTTACATTGAGGTCTTTCATCCATTTTGAGTTTATTTTTGTGTATGGTGTAAGAAAATGGTCCGGGTTCATTCTTCTGCATGACGCTATCCATCACCACTTGCTGAAGAGGCTGTCTTTAATCCATTGGATATTCTTTCCTGCTTTGTCAAAGATTAGTTGGCCATACATGTGTGGGTCCATTTCTGGGTTCTCTATTCTGTTCCATTGACCTGAGTTTCTGCTCTTGTGGCAGTACCATACTGGCTTGATGATTACAGCTTTGTAGTATATCTTGAAGTCTGGGATTGTGATGCCTCCTGCTTTGGTTTTCTTTTTCAAGATGCTTTGGCTATTCAGGGTCTTTTCTGGTTCCATACAAATTTTAGGATTGTTTGTTCTAGCTCTGTGAAGAATGCTGGTGTTACTTTGATAGGGATTGCATCAAATATGTAGATTGCTTTGGTTAGTATTGGCATTTTAACAATATTTGTTCTTCCTCTCCAGGAGCATGGAATCTTTTTCCATTTCTTTGTGTCTTCTTCAATTTCTTTCATAAGCTTTCTATGGTTTTTTCTATAGTTTTTTGGTTAGATTTATTCCTAGGTATTTTATGGTTTTCTGTGCCACTGTGAATGGAATCGATTCCTTGATTTCCCATTCTGTCGCTTCATTGTTGGTGTATAGAAATGCAACCAATTTCTGTGAGTTTATTTTATATCCTGCAACTTTGCTGAATTCATGAATCAATTCTATCAGTTTTTTTTGTGGAATGTTTTGGGTTTTCCATATAGAGTATCATGTCATCTGTGAAGAGTGAAAGTTTGACCTCCTCCTGGCCAATTTGGATGTCATTTATTTCTTTGTGTTGTCTGACTGCAGAGGCTAAGACTTCCAATACTATATTGAATAACAGTGGTGAGAGTGGACATCCCTGTCTTGTTCCTGACCTTAGGGGGAAAGCTCTCATGTTTTCCCCATTGAGGATGATATTAGCATGGGGTCGTTCATATATGGCTTTTATGATCTCAAGGTATGATCCTTCTCTCCCTACTTTCTTGAGGGTTTTTTATCAAAAAAGGATGCTGTCTTTTGTCAAATGCTTTCTCTGTGTCTATCTAGAGGATCATATGGTTCTTGTCCTTTCTTTTATTGATGTGATGAATCTCGTTAATTGTTTTATGGATATTGAACCAGCCCTGCATCCCAGTTATAAATCCCACTTGGTCGTGGTGAATAATTTTTTTAATGTATTGTTGGATCCAGTTGGCTAATATCTTGTTGAGGATTTTTGCATTCATGTTCATCAGGGAAATTGGCCTATAGTTCTCCTTTTTAGTGTGGTCTCTGTCTGGTTTTGGAATCAAGGTAATGCTGGCTTCATAGAAAGAGTTTGGAAGTTTCCCTTCCATTTCTATTTTTTGGAACAGCTTTAAGAGAATAGGTGTTAAGTCTTCCTTAAATGTGTTATAGAATTCCCCTGGAAAGCCATCTGGCTCTGGACTCTTGTTTTTTGGGAAATTTTTAATTTCTAATTCGATTTCTTTACTGGTTATGGGTCTGTTCAAATTTTCTATTTCTTCCTGTTTCAGTTTTGGTACTGTATATGTTTCTGGGAATTTGTCCATTTCTTCCAGATTGCCCATTTTATTGGCATATAATTGCTGATACTATTCTCCTATTATTGTTTTTATTTCTGCTGTGTTGGTTGTGATTTCTCCACTTTCCTTCTTGATTTTATTTATTTGGGTCCTTTCCTTTTTCTTTTTGATCAAAGTGGCTAGTGGTTTATCAATTTTGTTAATTCTTTCAAAGAACCAGCTCCTGGTTTCATTGATCTGTTCTACTGTGTTTTTTTTTTTGTTGTTGTTGTTATTGTTGTTTTGTTTTCAATAGCATTAATTTCTGCTCTAATCTTTGTTATTTACTGTCTTCTTCTGGTTTTGGGTTTTATTTGCTGTTTTTTTCCAGCTCTTTAATGTGTAAGGTTAGGTTGTGTATCTGAGACCTTCCTTCTTTAGGAAGTCCTAGATTGTTATATACTTTCTTCTTATGACAACCTTTGCTGCGTCCCAGAGGTTTTGGGTTGTGGTATTATCATTTTAATTGGCTTCCACGTACTTTTTAATTTCATCTTTAACTTCCTGGTTAGCCCATTCATTCTTTAGTAGGATGTTCTTTAGTCTCCAAGAATTTGTTAACTTTCCAAATTTTTTCTTCTGGTTGATTTTGACTTTCATTGGGTTGTGGTCTGAAAATAGGCATGGTATGATCTTGATCTTTTTGTACTTGTTGAGGGTTGATTTGTGTCCCAGTATGTGGGTTATTCTGGAGAACATTCCATGTGCACTGGAGAAGAATGTATATTCTGCTGCTTTAGGATGAAATGTTCTGAATATATCTGTTAGGCCCATCTGGTCCAATGTGTCATTCAAAGCCATTGTCTCCTTGTTGATTTTCTGATTAGATGATCTGTCCATTGTTTTACATGGGGTGTTGAAGTCCCCT
The DNA here is from genome assembly GCF_028749965.1 of Puma concolor. Classification (NCBI taxonomy): domain Eukaryota; kingdom Metazoa; phylum Chordata; class Mammalia; order Carnivora; family Felidae; genus Puma; species Puma concolor. The sequence continues at coordinate 113,539,597 of NC_141673.1, read as the reverse complement.
ACTATTATAGTATTAATATCAATTAGTTTCTTTTTGTTTGTGATTAATTGATTGATATATTTGGTTATTCCACATTCAGAGCATAAATGTTTATAATTGTTAGGTCTTCTTGATGGATAGACCCTGTAATTATGATATAATGCCCTTCTTCATCTCTTGATACAGTCTTTACTTTAAAGTCTAAATTATCTGAGATAAGTATGGCTACCCTGGCTTTCTTTTGTTGAACATTAGCATGATAGATGGTTCTCTACCCCATTACTTACAATCTGAAGGTGTCTTTAGGTCTAAAGTGGGTCTCTTGTAAACAGCATATAGATGGATCTTGTTTTCTTATCCATTCTGTTACCCTATGTATTTTTATTGGAGCATTTAGTCCATTGACATTTAGAGTGAGTAATTAAAGATATGAATTTATTGCCATTATGATGCTTGTAGAGTTGGAGCTTCTGGTGGTATTCTCTAGTCCTTTCTAGTCTTTGTTGCTTTTGGTGTTTGTTTGTTTGTTGTTTGTTTTCATGTTTTCTCCCCTCAGAGAGTCCCCATTAAAATTTCTTGCAGGGCTGGTTTAGTGGTCACAAACTCCTTTAATTTTTGTCTGGGAAAATTTAATCTCTCCCTCTATTTTGAATGACAGCTTTGCTGGATATGGAATTCTTGGCTGCATGTTTTTCTGACTTAACACATTGAATATATCCTGCCACTCTTTTCTGGCCTGCCAAGTTTCTGTGCATAAATCTGATGCAAACTGGATGTATCTTCCCTTGTAGGTTAATGACTTTTTCCCCTTGTTGCTTTCATGATTCTCTCCTTGCCTGAGTATTTTGTGAATTTGACTATGATATGCCTTGTTGATAGTTGGATTTTGTTGAACCTAATGGGAGTCCTCTGTGCTTCCTGGAATTTGATGTCTATGTCTTTCCCCAGGTTAGAAATGTTTTCCACTATGATTTGTCCACACAACCCTTCTATCCCTTTCTCTCTCTCTTTATCTTCTGGGACCCCTATGATTCTGATGTTGTTCCTTTTTAATGAGTCACTGATTTCTCTAATTCTTAAATCGTGCTCTTTTGCCTTAGTCTCCCTCTTTTTTCTGCTTCATTGTTCTCCATAAGTTTTTCCTCTGTATCACTCTGCTTCATCCATCCTTGCCACTGTGGCATCCTTTCGAGATTGCAGCTCAGTTATAGCATTTTTATTTCATCCTTACTAGCTTTTACTTCTTTTATCTCTGCAGAAAGTGATTCTAATCTATTTTCAACTCCAGCTAATATTCTTATTGTCGTGATTCTAAATTCTGTTTCAGACATCTTGTTTGTATCTGTGTTGGGTAATTCCCTGGCTGTTGTTTCTTCCTGCTCTTTCTTTTGGGGTGAATTCCTTCGTTTCATCATTTTGAAGGGAGAAAAGGAATTAAGGAGGTAAAAAATTAAAAAAAATTAAAATTAAAAAAATTTTAAATTAAAAAATTAAAAGGGGCTCCTGGGTGGCGCAGTCGGTTAAGCGTCCGACTTCAGCCAGGTCACGATCTCGCGGTCCGTGAGTTCGAGCCCCGCATCAGGCTCTGGGCTGATGGCTCAGAGCCTGGAGCCTGTTTCCGATTCTGTGTCTCCCTCTCTCTCTGCTCCTCCCCCGTTCATGCTCTGTCTCTCTCTGTCCCAAAAATAAATAAACGTTGAAAAAAAAATTTAAAAAAAAAATTAAAAACCACACACACACGCAAAAATCAAAAAGATGATGCTAGATCCTAGGTGTGTTTTTGTCTGGGTGTTGAAAGAGGCTTGATTAGAGAAAAAAGGGGAAAGAAAAGAAAAAGAAATCATTTGAAAATTTGAAGAAATGAATAAACTGAAATAGAATAAAATGAAATGATGGAAGTTAAATAGAATTTGAATAAATTTACAAAAAGTAAAATTATAGTAGAAAAAATGAAAAATATTTTTAACAAAAATTGAAAATAAAAATATTTTTTTTCTCTTTCTGTATTCAACAAAAAAGAAATTAAAAAGAGAAAAAAAGAAAAAAAATTGAATAAATGGACCAGCGAACAGACTGAAATACATTTGAAATTACTTTGTTTTCCCCTAGAAGTCAAACTATGAAGCTCTTTATAGTCCATAAACTAAGCATTTGCAGAGACGTGTTCCTGAAGAGTGAGGCTGGCCCAGTTGGGCTGGGCTTAATGTAATGGTTCCATTCTGCACTAGATGGCACTGCTTAGCTTACTGGTATGAATTGTGGCGCTTATAGGTGTGTATACACATATGCGGGAGGGTTGAAAATGGCATCACTCAGCTACCCAGTCTCTAGTATTGGAACTCTGTTTTCCCCAATCTGCAACCATGCACCTGTCCTTTGTCTTTGGCTTCTACTCCCCTCTTTGACACTGTCTGTGACCAAACCCCAGGCAGCACCTCCCTGCTGAGTTTTATCTCAGGTGTGGCTGTTTTCCCCAAAACCTTATATCTGAGGGACTGTGGCTTTGATTCCTTTTTCCCCTCTGTGGGAGAGTCTCAAGGAGCAATGGCCAGGTGCTGGCTGAACCCAGGAATGTTTGCCAGACCATACTGCTGCTGATGCCTGGAGACTGTGGCTGGGTGCCAGCCCACACCAGAAAAAGTTCACAGGATCATGTAGCAGCAGCGTTTCAGGCATTATGGCAAATCACAACACATATCTGGCACAAGCCTTCACCCCCAAAGACCTTGTTCAGCATCAGTGAATGTGGTTGTTCTCCTGGGTCCACTTGGGCCTTTGCCTTTGAGGAAGCCACATAGACTCTACCAGATGTCCTCCCCGCAGGGGAACTGCCTCTCCTCATGTGGCTTGAAGACCCCCAGACTTCACTCTGCTCCTGGGGATTTGCCCTTCTCACCAGAGCACTGCCAGATATCAAGCTGCAGATTTCAGATTCTGTGCGCCCCCACCCTGTTTATAGAGTCTTAATAGAATTGAAACCCTCTTATTTCTCCTTTCTCCCTTTTTAGTTCAGTCCCTGTGGCTGTTACCACTTTTCTACTTTCTCTCTAGCTGTTTTTGGGGGAGGGAGGAGCATTTCCTGTATTCTCCCCCCACCCCATCTCCCTTCTCTCTCCTCACACAAAAACAGCTCCCTGCCCTCTGTGGCTTTTCTTTCCCCTAGTTCACCTCTCTGTACCATGTACCTGCTGAGTTCTGTGGTTCAGGTTGTGCATATATGTTGCGTTAATCCTCGAATTAGTTTTCTAGGTGTGCAGAATGGTTTAGCAGTGATCTGGCTGTATTTCATGGATGTGAGACACAAAAAAACCCTTCATGCTATTCGCCATCTTGGCTTCTCCTCTCAGAAGTTTTTTATCTTGATGAGGTCCCAATAGTTCATTTTTGCTTTTAATTGCCTTGCCTTTGGAGATGTGTCAAGCAAGAAATTGCTGTGGCTAAGGTCAAAGATGTTTTTGCCTGCTTTCTCCTCTTGGGTTTTGATGGTTTCCTGTCTTACATTTAGGTCTTTCATCCATTTTGAATTTATTTTTGTGTATGGTGTAAAAAAGTGGTCTAGGTTCATTCTTCTACATGTTGCTGTCCAGTTCTCCCAGCACAATTTGCTTAAGAGACTGTCTTTTTTTCCATTGAATGCTATTTCCTGCTTTTTCAAAGATTGACAAAGATTGGCCATACATTTGTGGATCCAATTCTGGGTTCTCTATTCTATTCCATTGATCTATGTGTATACTTTTGTGTCAACACCATACTGTCTTGATGATTACAGCTTTGTAGTAGATGATGAAGTCTGGGATTGTGATGCCTCCTGCTTTGGTTTTCTTCAATATTACTTTGGCTGTTTGGGGTATTTTGTGGTTCCATACAAATTTTAGCATTGTTTGTTCTACCTTTAAGAAGAATGCCAGTGCAATTTTGATTGAGATTGCATGGAATGTGTAGATTGCTTTGGATAGTATTGACATTTTAACAATACTGATTCTTCCAATCCATGAGCATGGAATGTTTTTTTCATTTATTTGTGTTTTCTTCAGTTTCCTTCATAAGTTTTTTATAGTTTTTCAGCATACAGAGCCTTTACTTCTTTGGTTAGGTTTATTCCCAGGTATTTTATGGTTCCTGGTGCAATTGTAAATGGATCAGTTTCTTTATTTCTCTTTCTAATGCTTCATTACTGGTGTGTAGAAATGCAACCTATTTCTGTACATTGATTTTGTACCCTGTGACTTTGCTGAATTCATGTATCAGTTCTAGGAGTCTTTTGGTGGAGTCTTTTTGATTTTCCATGTAGACTATCATGCCATCTGTGAAAAGTGAAAAGTTTACTTCTTATTTTCCAATTTTGCTGCCTTTGATTTCATTTTGTTGTCTTATTGCTGAAGTTAGGACATCCAACACTATGTTAAACAACAGTGGTGAGAGTGAACATCCCTGTTGTGTTCCTGATCTCAGGGGGAAAGTTCTCAGATTTTTCCCATTGAGGATGATATTAGCTGTGGGCTTTTGATATATGGCTTTTATGATGTTAAGGTATGTTCCTTCTATCCCAACTTTCTTGAGGGTTTTTATTAAGAAAGGATGCTGTATTTTGTCAAATGCTTTTTCTGCATCTATTGACAGATCATATAGTTCTTATCCTTTCTTCTATTAATTTGATGTATGAATTGATTGAATTGCAAATATTGAACCAGCCCTACAGCCCAGTAATGAATCCCATTTGATCATGGTGAATAATTCTTTTAATATACTGTCGTATTCGATTTGCTAGTATCCTGTAGAGAATTTTTGCATCCATGTTCATCAGAGATATTGGCCTATAATTCTCCTTTTTTTGTGGTGTCTCTGTCTGGTTTGGGAATCAAGGTATGCTGGCTTCATAGAATGAGTCCAGAAACTTTTCTTCCATTTCTATTTTTGGAATCGCTTGAGAAGCATAGGTATTAACTCCGCTTTAAATGTCTGGTAGAATTTCCCAGGGATGCCATCTAGTCCACGACTCTTGTTTGTAGGGAGATTTTTGATAACAGATTCAATTTCTTCACTAATTATGGGTGTGTTCAAATTTTCTATTTCTTCCTGTTTGAGTTTTGGTAGTGTGTGGGTGTCTAGGAATTTGTGCATTTCTTCCAGATTGTCCTGTTTGTTGGCATATAATTTTTCATAGTATTCTCTGGTAATTCCTTGTATTTCTGAGGGATTGATTGTGATAAATCCATTTTCATGATTTTATCTGTTTGGGTCCTCTCTCTTTTTGAGAAGTTGGGGTAGGAGTTTATCAATTTTGTTTAATTTTTCAAAAAAACAACTCTTAGTTTCATTGATCTTTTCTTTTTCTTGGATTCGATATTGTTTATTTCTGCTCTGATCTTCGTTATTTCTCTTCTTCTGCTGGGTTTGGGGTTTCTTTGTTATTCTACTTCTAATTCCTTTAGGTGTGCTGTTAGATTTTGTATTTGGGATTTTCTTGTTTCTTGAGACAGGCCTGGATTGAAGTGTATTTTCCTCTTAGGACTGCTTTGCTGCATCCCAAAAGGTTGGATTGTTGTGTTTCATTTTCATTTGTTTGCATATATTTTTGACTTTTCTTTTTAATTGCCTAGTTGACCAGCTCGTTATTTACTAAGATGTTCTTTAACCTCCATGCATTTAGAGGTTTTCCAAACTTTTTCCTGTGGTTGATTTTAAGTTTCTTAGCATTGAGATCTGAAAGTGTGCATGGTGTGATCTCAATTCTTTTGTATTTATTGAGGACTATTTTGTGAACCAGTATGTGATCTGTCTTGGAGAATGTTCTGTGTGCACTTGAGAAGAATGTATATTCTGCTGCTTTTGGATGAAAAGTTCTAGTATATCTGTCAAGTCCATCTGGTCCAGTGTATCATTCATGGCCATTGTTTCTGTATTGATTTTCTGTGTAGATGATCTGTACATTGTGGTAAGTGGAGTATTAATGTTCCCTGCAATTACCACATTCTTATCAATAAGGTTGCTTATGTTTGTGATTAATTGTTTTATATATTTGGGGGCTCCAATATTCAGCACATAGACATTTATAATTGTTAGCTCTTCCTGATGGGTAGACCCTGTAATTATTATATAATGCCCTTCCTCATCTCTTGTTACAGCCTTTAATGTAAAGTCTAGTTTGTTTGATATAAGTATGGCTAGTCCAAGCTTTCTTTTGACTTCCAGTAGCATGATAGATAGTTCTCCATCCCCTCACTTTCAATCTGAAGGTGTCCTCAGGCCTGAAATGAGTCTCTTGTAGACAGCAAATAGGTCTTGTTTTTTTATCCATTCTGATACCTTATGTCTTTTGATGGAGGATTTAGTCCATTTTCATTCAGTGTTATTATTGAAAGATATGCGTTTAGCATCATTGTGTTGTCTGTAGGTTTCGTGCTTGTAGTGATGTCTCTGCTACTTCGTGGTCCTTGCAACATTCCACTCACAGAGTCCCCTTTAGGATCTCTTGTAGGACTGGTTTAGTGGTAATGAATTCATTCAGGTTTTTTTTTTAATTTTTTTTTTTATGTTTTTTGGGGGAAAGCCTTTATCTCTCCTTTTATTCTGAATGACAGGCTTGCTGGATAAAGGATTCTTGGCTGCATGTTTTTCTTATTCAGCACATTGAAAATTTTTGTCACTCCTTTCTGGGCTGCCAAGTTTCAGTATATGGGTCTGCTACTACCCTTACGTGTCTACCCTTGTAGGTTAAGTCCTGTTTATCCCCAGCTGCTTTCAGAATTCTCTCTTTACCCTTGTATTTTGCCAGTTTCACTATGATATGTAGTGCAGACTATCAATTTAAATTATGTCTGAAGGGAGTTCTCTGTGCCTCCTGGATTTCAATGTCTGTTTCAGATGTGATTTGTGCAAGTACCCCTTCAGCCCTTTTCTGTTCTTCTTCAGGAACTCCTATGATATGGATATTGTCCCGTTTCATTGAGTCACTTAGCTCTCTAATTCTCCCCTCGTGGTTCAGTGTTTTTTCTCTCTCTTTTTCTTAACTTCATCTTTTTCCATTCACTTAATTTCCCCTCTGCCTCCCCAATCCTTACTGTCACTGCCTCTAGTTTATTTTACACCTCATTTACAGCATTTTAAATTCATCATGTCTATTATTTAGTTCCTTGATCTCTGCAGCAATAGATTCTCTGCTGTCTTCTATACTGTTTTCAAGCCCAATGATTAATCTTATGACTATTATTCTAAATTCTCCTTCAGTTATATTGTTTACATGTGTTTTGATCAATTCTTTATCTCTCATTTCTTTCTGGAATTTCTTTTGAGGAGAATTCTTCTGTGTCATCATTTTGGCTAGTTTTCTGTCCCTTATTTGTTTTAAAATCTTGTTATGTGCCCTGCACCTATGAGCACTAGTATATTAAAGAGAGGTGATACACTGTCCAGGGCCTAGCCCTTCAGGAGGTGGTTTTTGGAGAGTGTTACTTGCTCTCTATTGTTGTGACTTTGATTACTTTATCTCCCTACCATGTTTTGGACCCTCCCCCAGGTGTGCTTTGATTTTTTCATTGAAAGCCCTGGAAAGGAAAACAAACAACAAAAAACAAACAGAAAACAAAAACAAGCAATTGCACAAATAAACAAAAAACAAAACAAAACAAAACAAAAACCAGAAACACCAGCTACAAGTAAACAACAGGGTTCAGGAAGTGCTGCTGGAAGAGGCCTTATCCTATACAAAGAGAGAAATGACAGGGGCTGGGGAAAAGAAAAGAAAATAAAATTTACCAGACAGAGAAACTATAGGGCTTAATCCAGAAAGAGAGAAAGGAAAATAAGGAAGGAGGTGTAGAACATGTATCAAGAGAATAGATTACATATGTCTGCTTAAACAAACAACCAGTGTAACCAGTCTAGAGGAAAGAAGAGATAAGAACAAGAAACGGAGGGTTGACTACATATATATAATAAGAATTGTCTGAGGATTAAATAAGGCAGTGCAACAGTGCTGGTCTGGACTAGGGGATATCTGGTTTGTCAGTGTCAATCTCGCTCTTGTAGATAAACAGTCATCAGGCATGGGGCAGAGTGATTTGGTGTAGGCAGGTCCTGCCTCTCCTGTGGGCCCCCTATCCATTTCCTGAAGCCCAGCCTTGTTGGTGATGGGGAGAAAAATGGTGATGCTCCAGTCTCTTCTCCGTGGACCAGGTGTCCTCAACCACTCTGTACAAGCCATCTTCACTGTGCAACAGTCACAAACGAGGTGGTTTGTCCCACTCCATGACTCCCATGCCTCCCTGGAACTTGGCTGGGATTTAATCCCCGATGTCTTAAAGATTCCTGCTCCATTTGTCCTAGTTCCAGGGAAGAGCTATTCTGCTGGCTCACAGTGGCCTGCATGCAATTGTCCCTTTCCACCATCTCCTGCACCTCCCTGGTGCTCGGCTGTGACTTAAACCCTGATGTCTTTAAGGTTCTTACTCTATCTGCCCATGTTTTGGGGAAGTGCTGCTCCTTTGAGTGGATATATGCCTTCTTCCCACAATACTCCAGGGAGGGGATTGCTTTCTCCCACTGCAGACTGAATCTCTGAACTAGTTACAGAGCCTGGGGCTGGCGCCCCTTCTCCCCACGTGCGAGAACAGGACAGCCAGCCCCAGTCCAAAGAGAGCCTTGCAGTTAGAGATTGGATCTTTCTCTGTCCCAGTCCATGTTTTTCTCTTGTCCAGATACCATCCTACATTTCCCCAGCCTCTCTTTATCTCCCCTTTGTCTCTCCACAGAAGGGGATCCCTCCCCTTTGTTCATTTTATCCCTCCCAGTTTGCAATCATGAACCTATGGCCCATCAGATTGTCCTGGTGGGTCCCTAGAAGCATCTCCATCACTTTGCCACCCAGACTCTTGGAGTTCATAGTCCTTTGGCCTCAACTCTACTTTTAGAGAGGAGGGACTTTGGATCCTCCTACTTCTCTGCCATGTTGGCCCCTCCTCCTCCTATTTTTTATTTTTAAAGTGATCTCTACCCTCCACATGGGATTCAAACTCATGATCCTGAGATCAGATTCACATACTTTACTGCCTGAGCCAGCCAAGTGTCCCCTTTATGATAATTGCTCTAAAATCTGCATTAGACATGTTATTATATCTGTTTTACTTAGATCTCTGGACGTGGCCTTATCTTGTTCTTTCATTTAGTATAAATTCCCATGTCTTCTCATTTTCTCTAAATTTTTATCTAAATTTATGCCTGTTCTCTGTGTTGGAAAAGCCAGTTATATCTTCTGCTCCTGAAAATACTGGCCTTATGAAGAAGAGGTCATGTAGTGCCCAGGGCCTCACACTTCAGGGAGTGCCTACAGTGCATGTTGTGTGTTCTCTGGTGTTGTGTTTTGGCTGCTCTATCCTTCAGGCAAGTTATCTGCAGAGGTTCTCCTTGCCTGCTGTGGGCAGTGTTTGGCACCTGGCCTGAAAGTGGTGAGTTTTAACCAGGCATGCTCTTGTCTGTTTGTGAAATGAGACCTGTCATTACCTCCACTGGAACTGAGGCCCTGTGAAACTCTGCAGTTGGGAGAAATGGAGTGGGCAGGGGTTTGTGCTGGTCTTGTTGGGGACTGAGGTAAGCATGACTGAGAGGGCAATTACAATGAAGTGTGGTAGGATGGTGCTTATTGTAAGGAAGTTAGGCAGATTTTGTCTGCATTGCACTGCTTCCTGCAGGTGGCTCTGTGTTTATCCAGAGCGGTGGGGAGGGAAATGGCACAGCATAGCTCCTTTGTTCCTAGAGTGGTATCTCTGCGAATTCTGCCTCTCAGGGACATGCTTTGAGAGGAGCAAATAATCTCCCTACTGGGTACTCCCAGGCACTCTTCAAATCTCTATATCCATGCTGTATGCCTTCCAGTTTTTGCCTGCCTTCTCTCTAAGAGCAGCACAGTGCTCTCCAGGGTCTATCCCAGGCAAACCCACTGACCTTTAATACTCCAGACTTTAAACCTTCCTGATGGCAAGAACTCATGAAATTCAGCCTTTTGTTTTCCAACCCAATGGCCATGGGGACAGGTTCTCTTTGTGCATTTCCCTGTGTGCTTCTCTCTCTCTCTCTCAACCCTTCTCTGTAAGCATGGCTATCTCTCTTCTGCAGCAGCCCCTAGGAACCATTTTGCCCTTAGATCACATGTCTGCACTTCCTACCTTTTCATGTGGCTTCTTCTACCCCTCTAGTTTTGGAGTTTGTTCTGTTAGTCTTAGGCCAATTTATGTGGCACTTAGGATGATTTCATAATTTCCTAGTTGTATTTATGGGATGAGGTGAGCCTAGGGTCCTCCTACTCTGCTACAATTTTCCTGTCTCTATTCTATTTGTCTATGTATCTTTATGCCACGAGCAAACTATTTTGATTACTTTTGCTTTGTAATAAGTTTTAAAATTAGGAAATGTTAGACCTCTAAGTTTGTTATTATTTCTTTGCGATTCTGTATAAATTTTAGGATGAATTTTTAAATTTCTATCTCGACAAAAAATGCACATAAAATTTTTTTAGGGATTACACTGTATCTATAGATTGCCTTAGGCAGTACTAATGTTTTAACAATATTAATTTATCTAATCCATAAACATAAGATGTCTTCCATTTATTTGTGTTGTCTTTAATTTTTTCAGTAGTGTTTTATAGTTTTCAGTGTACATATATTTTGCCTCCTTGGTTAAATTTATTCCTACTTATTTTATTATTGTTGATGGGCTTATTTTTCTTTTTAGTTTACTTTTCATATTTTACATTGATAAGGTATAGAAATGTACAGTTTTTGTACCGTGATTTTGTATCCTGAACTTTTGTTGAATTCATTCATTAATTCTAATACATTTTATATAACCCTTTAGGATTTTCTATGTATAAAGATCCTGTTATCTGTGAACAGAAATAATTTTACTTCTTTCTGTATAAATTTTATTTATTTATTTATGTATGTATGTATGTATGTATTTATTTATTTATTTATTCACTCACTCACTCAACTTCTATGGTTAGGACTTCTAGTACTGTTGAATAGAAATAGTGAATGTTCATCTTTCCTTTTTTCTTATCTCAGAGGAAAAATGTTTGGTCTTTTACTTTAATAATGAGAGGATGTTGAATTTTTTCACATGCTGTTTCTGCTTCAGTTGAGATGGTCGTGTGTGTGTGCATGTGTTTGTGTGTTTTAATGCTGTTAATATTAGCACATGACATTAATTGATTTTCATATATTGATTCATCCTTGCATTTCAGGAAAAAAGTCCCACTTAGCTCTGAGTTTAATCCTTTCCACAAGCTCTTGAATTCTGTTTGCTAGTATATTGTTAAGGATTTTTTATGTATGTTTATCAGGGATACTGGCCTGTAAGTTTCTTTTCATGTAGTGTGTTTGTCTGACTTTGGTATAAGATAGTGCTAGCCTAATAACATGAGTTTGGAAGTGTTGTCTTTCATTCAGTTATTTGGATCAGTTTGAGGAGGATAGGTGCTAAATTATCTTTAAATACGTGGTAGAATTCTCCAGTGGAGCTATCTGATCCTGGTCTTTAATTTGTTGGGAGGTTTTTGATTACTGATTTAATCTGTTTACTACTTATACTACTTGTTTTGGATTTTCTGTTTATTCATGATTCAGATGGTATGTTGTGTAGTTCTTGGCATGGAATTGTTTGTAATGTTCTCTTATAATCCTTTTTATTCTTGTGGTATCAGTTGTAATATACCTTCTTTCATTTTTTATATAATTATTTGAATCTTGTTCCTTTTCATCCTAGCTAATCTAGCTATATGTTTCAATTTTTTTTTTATTTTTTCAACGAACCAATTCTTGGTTTCATTGATTTTCTTTATTGTTTTCCTATTCTCCATTTCATTATCTCTGCTCCAATATTTATTATTTCCTTTATTCTGATAGCTCTGGATTGTTTTTTTCTTCTTTTGCTAGTTCATTGAGGTGTGAAGCTAGATTGTTTTTTTGGCGGGGATGTTTCTTCCTTTTTTTAAGTTTATTTATTTATTTTGAGAGACAGAGAGAGCTAGCAGGGGAGAGGCAGAGAGAGAGGTAGAGAGAGAATCCCAGGCACTGACAAGTGAGGAGCCTGATGTGGGGCTGGATGCGAGGCTGGATGTGGGGCTGGATGTGGGGCTCAAACTCACCACCTGTGATAGATCATGACCTGAGGTGACACCAAGAGTTGGACACTTAACTGACTGACCTACCCAGGCTCCCCTCTTACTTTTTAATGTAAGTGTTCACAGTTATAAATTTGCCTTTGAAACTACTTCCACTACATTGCATACATTTTGGATGTTAGGTTTTCATTTTCATTTATCTCAAGGTATTTTCTAATTTTCCTTATGATTTCTGCTTTGACCCCTTGGTTTTTTGTTTTTGTTTTTGTTTTTGTTTTTTTTGACCCCTTGGTTTTTTAAGAATGTATTTAAAATTTTCAATATATGTGTGGATTTCTCAGTGTTTCTGCTACTGTTGATTTTTAGTTTCTTTTCATTGTGATCAGAAAAGTTACTTTGCATGATTTCAGTCTTTCAAATTTTGTTAAGACTTACCTGTGGCCAACGTGGTCTATCCTGGAGAATGTTCCCTGTACACTTGAGAAAAGTGTGTATTCTGCTATTGTTGGAGATTTCTACATATATCTGTAATGTCCAACTTGTCTGTAGTGTTTTTCAAGTACTCTGATTTCCTTATTGTTCTTTCCATTATTTGAAAGTGGGGTATTGAAGTGTACTACAATTTTCGTTTTATTTCCTATTTTTTATACATTCTGATTAATGTTTGCTTCATACATTTAGAAGTTTCATGTATTGTGCATAGATATTTATTATTGTTATTATTCTTGAAGAATTAACTTTTTATTATCAGATGTCTTAATTTGTCTTTTGTAATAGTTTTTTTTTAATGTTTATTTTTGAGAGAGAGAGAGACAGACAGAGAATGAGTGGCAGAGGGGCAGAGAGAGAGGGAGACACAGAATCTGAAGCAGGCTCCAGGCTCTGAGTTGTTAGCACAGAGCCCGACGCAGGGCTTGAACCCATGAACTGTGAGATCATGACCTGATCCTGATCCTGGATGCCCAACCGACGGAGCCACCCAGGCACCTCTCTTTTGTAATAGTTTTTGACTAAAAGTCTCATTTGCCTGTTAATAGTATAGCCACCTCTGCTCTCTTTTGGTTACCATTTACATGGAATATCTGTTTCCATGCTTTCACTTTCACTCTTAGATCTACAGCCTTTTATGGACACCATATATGTGAGTCTTGGTTTGTTTTAGTTTGTTTTTATACATTCATCTACTCTGTATCTTTCGATTTGGAAGTTTAACCCATTTACTTTGGTAGGTTGTGTTTTTCTAAAAATTCATTTATTTTAGGCTATTCAGTTAGATGGTATACAATTGGATAGGGAAAGACACTATTGCCATTTTGTTAACTGTTTTCTGTATCATGCATATTTTTGCTTCTCTTTTCCTATCTTACTGTCTTCCTTTGTATCTGATTAACTTTTTTTTTGTAATGACAGGCTTTGCTTTCTTTCTAATTTCCTTTTGTGTACTGTATGAGTCTGTTCAGGCTGCCATAACTAAATACCATAGACAGGGTCACTTAAAAAAGTGACTTATTTCTTACTGTTCTGGAGGAGGAAGTCCAAGATCAAGGTGCTGGTAAGATAGATTTTATTCACCTCTTCTCTTGGCTCAGGAGTGTCCACCATTTTCTGTGTACTCATATAATCTTTTCTTTGTGCACACATGGAAAGAGTGAGAGGGCACAAGCATGCATATGTGCACACTCTCTGGTGTCTTTTCGTATTAAGATGTTAATGCTGTTAGATGAAGACTTTACCTTTGACTTATCACTAACCTTAATTACTTTCCTAAGCCCTATCTACAAAGCATCACATTGGGGTTAGGGCTTCAACACTGAGTTTGGGAGGATATGAACATTCATTATATAACATGTATATTCTATAAATGTTTTATTTGTGGTTACCATGGATTACATTGAACATCATAAAGTTAAAACAATTTATTTTAATCACATACATACTTCAGTCATACAACTGTTCTCCTTTAATGTTCCTCCCCTGACTTTATTTATTGATATCACAAATTACATCTTTTTTTTTTTTTATTTTTTTTTCAACGTTTATTTATTTTTGGGACCGAGAGAGACAGAGCATGAACAGGGGAGGGGCAGAGAGAGAGGGAGACACAGAATCAGAAACAGGCTCCAGGCTCTGAGCCATCAGCCCAGAGCCTGACGGGGCTCGAACTCACGGACAGCGAGATCGTGACCTGGCTGAAGTCGGATGCTTAACCGACTGCGCCACCCAGGCGCCCCACAAATAACATCTTTAAATATTGTGTGCCCATTAGCATAGATTTATAGTTATTTTTATGCTTTTTTCTAAATTCTATATAAGAATTAAAAGTTATGCATCCAAATTTAAATAACATAGGTGTCTTCATTTGTCCATACATTTACCTTAAACACAAAAATATATTATTATATACCTTTGTGGTGCCATTTAATGTCCTCTCATTTAAACTTGAAATACTTCCCTTTAGCATTTCTGTTTGGGTAGGTCTAGCGCTAGGAACTTCCTCAGCTTTTGCTATCTGGGTAAGTCTTAATTTTCCCTTCATTTTTGAAGGACAGTTTTGCCAAATATAGTATGCTTGGTTGACAGTATTTTCTTTTGGCACTTTTAATATGTTATCCCAATGTCTTCTGGCCTACAAGGTTCTTGCTGAGAAATCTACTGGTGTAAAGTTATAGAGGCTTCCTTGTATGTAGCAAATTGTTTTTCTTTGGCTGCTTTTAAGATTCTCTCTTGGTGTTTGTCTTTTTTTATATGAAATTTATGTCAAATTTGTTTCCATACAACACCCAGTGCTCATCCCAACAGGTGCCCTCCTCAGTACCCATCCCCCATCCCCCATCAACGCTCAGTTTGTTCTCAGTTTTTAAGAGTCTCTTATGTTTTGGCTCCCTCCTTCTCTAACTTTTTTTTTCCTTTCCCTCCCCCATGGTATTCTGTTAAGTTTCTCAGGATCCACATAAGAGTGAAAACATATGGTATCTGTCTTTCTCTGTATGACCTATTTCACTTAGCATAACACTCTCCAGTTCCATCCACGTTGCTACATATTTCATTCTTTCTCATTGCCATATAGTATTCCATTGTGTATATAAACCACAATTTCTTTATCCATTCATCAGTTGATGGACATTTAGGCTCTTTTCATAATTTGGCCATTGTTGACAGTGCTGCTATAAACATTGGGGTACAAGTGCCCCTATGCATCAGCACTCCTGCATCCCTTGGGTAAATTCCTAGCAGTGCTATTGCTGGGTCATAGGGTAGATCTATTTTTAATTTTTTGAGGAACCTCCACACTGTTTTCCAGAGTGGCTGCACCAGTTTGCATTCCCACCAACAGTGCAAGACGGTTCCCATTTCTCCACATCCTCTCCAGCATCTATAGTCTCCTGATTTGTTCATTTTAGTCATTCTGACTGGCGTGAGGTGGTATCTGAGTGTGGTTTTGATTTGTATTTCCCTGATGATGCATGACGTTGAGCATCTTTTCATGTGTTTGTCTTTTAACAGTTTGTAATGTGTTTCAGTGTTGGTCTTTTGGGTTTTTCCTAGTTAGAGTTCATTCAGCTGGTTGAATTTGTACATACATTTCTTTTCTCAAATTTGGGATTTTTTTGGTCATTATTTCTTCAAATAAAGTCTCTGCTCCTTATTCCCTCTCTTCCACTCTGGGATTTCTATATTGTGTATCTTGGTCAACTTGATAGTGTCTGGTAAATCCTCTATGGTTTCTTCACCTTTTTTTTCTCCTTACTCCAGAAATTTCAAGTGACTTGTCTTCCAGGTTTCTATTCTTTTTCTTCCTGAGAAAATTTGTTATTGAACACCTTTAGTGAATTTTTCAATTCAGTTACTGTATTGCTCAGCTCCAGAATTTTAAAAAACAGTTTCTATACCTTTGTTGATATTTTTTCCAAGTTTTTGTTTAAATTCTAGTTAGTTAACATTAAATGTAATATTAGTTTTATGTGTAGATTTAGTGATTCAACATTTACATACAACACCTGGTGCTCATCACAACAAATATACTTCTTAATCCCCATCATCTATTTAATACATCTTCCCCCTACTCACTTCCCCTCTGGTAACCCTCTGGTTTGTTCTCTATGGTTAAGACTCTGTTTCTTGATTTTCCTCTCTTTTATTCCCTATGTGTATTTTTTGTGTTTCTTAAATTTTACATATGACTGAAATCATATGGTATTTGTCTTTCTTTGACTGACTTATTTCATTTAGCATAATATTCTCTAGCCTCCATCCATGTCATTGAAATGGCAAGATTTCATTCTTTTTTATGGTTGAGTAATATTCCATTATATATATGCATATATATGCATATATGCATTATATATATGCATATATATTCCATTATTATTCCATTATAATACATGTGTATTCCATATATATGTTATATATATTATAATATATATATATATATATATATATATATATATATATATGACGGAATATTATATATACACATACCACATAATCTTTATCCATTCATCAGTCGATGGACATTTGGGCTCTTTCTGTAATTTGGCTGTTGTTGATAATGCTGCTATTTAAATTTTATTCAGGCATCATATTCCTTATTTCATTAAGGCATGTTTTTGTTGTTGTTTGTTTGTTGTGGTATGTCTTGTCATTTTTTGTTGAGATTTATGATTTTGAAAGCACAGCATCTCTCTCAGCATTTACAAACTGGCTTCATGCAGGGAAATACTTTGACAAATCAGCCTTGCAGAGAGGTTCTGAGACTTCTCAAACCTTTTCTGGGGAATGTGTATTCTCTGGGCTCATGTATGCTCTTTTATTCATGGCTGCTTTTAACTCTCATAATTTCCCTAAGAGGGTCTCCCCTATTTCTTCTCAGGAGTTTTTGGTTTTGGTTCCTGTAGTATTTTTCTTCCTGTAATCTCTTGCTCCTCTGTCATGTGCAGAATTACATACATCCTATACCTCTAATGTGCCATGGTACTCACCTTTGTTTTCAGCAGCTTCCAACCTGGTATTTATCTATGCAGCTGTTTCCATCAGTGTTTCAAGTCAGGCAAGATAGAAACCAGTAACTCAGGTGCTCCCAGATTTTCCACAAAGTTAGGTACAAGTTCCACCTTTTTCTTTTCATCCCAAGAGAGAAGCTGGAAATTGGGAGGCTTCCCTGTGATTGTGGCATGCCGCACCAGGGAAAGGGTGCATCTAAAGTGGGCAAAATGCCATAATCCTCGTTATTCTTTTTGGTGTAGTTTTTCTTGGTAAGTAATTCACTTGGGCAAAGCAGCTTCAAACTGGTTTTTATAGTTCTCTAAAAGGTGT
Source organism: Puma concolor (assembly GCF_028749965.1). Classification (NCBI taxonomy): domain Eukaryota; kingdom Metazoa; phylum Chordata; class Mammalia; order Carnivora; family Felidae; genus Puma; species Puma concolor. Next base: position 113,522,187 of record NC_141673.1, on the reverse strand, counting down.
TTTGGTTTGTACACTGTTGCTAACTCAGTGTTTTTGGCGGGGAATGAAGGCCTGGACCTTACTAGTCCTCCATCTTGCTGATGTCTTGTCCTATGATTAAATTTTAACTTAAGCATAAAATGCCTAACAGAGATTAACATAAAGTACATTTGATGCCAAGGATTATTAATGAAGTTATGAGATAGTTTTAATACATATATATTAAAATTCTCCTATTTTCATGTCAGATCTGACATTATGGCAATTTATTTATAACTTTATAGAAATGAGGATAAATTCTGCTTTATACTTGTTATAAACTTGAAAGTTAGGGGTTTCACAACAGATCTGTTTCTATATTTATTCAACTAAATGTGTCTCTTTATGTAGCTCAGTTTGAAGTACCAGATGGAAATCTTGTGCTTGATGAAAACCAAGATTCAATATCAAAAACACAAATGCAAGTAAAGAAACAGAGAACATCCAAAGAGGAAAGAAACATTAGTAAGTACAATTAAAGATAACTTTAAATTATTTTAATTAAATTCAGTAGAATATTTTTTCCCTTTGGTTCATGAGTATATGTTTGAGATCATATTTTATGGGACATTTGTAGTTCCTTTGACCTTAATTGTAAATACCCTAAGATAATTAGAGAACAAAAGTCAAATTTTTCATAACTTTCATTGGTATTTCTGGTTGTAATATTATTTCACAATCACAAGTTCTACACTCAGACACCAAGGCCAATTATGGGCCAGTAATTTTCTTGCAAAGATGCAAGCCTTTCAGCAGGATGTGGTAGATGTTTCTGACCTGTGGTAGAGGCCTTCTACCACAACTCTAATTGGTAAACAGAGATGTTACTGAGAACTGTGAGTCACATAGCAAATGATCAGAGGAGCCTAGAGGAAAGGCACCCTATGAGTCCTGTTGGAAGGCTTCAAATACATTCTCTTGGCTGTGGCCCCACTAAAAGGAGGGACCTTTGAGGTAACCTAATAGATGAATGTCATCAAAACCCCCACATGGAGAATATGAGAGTGCAAGTAGCCAAATATTTCTGCCAGTAGTTATGCCTCATTTTCATTCGTTGAAGCAGAATGGGCCAAAGATTGGTAGTCTTGTTCTCTGGGTTGAGACATTGTGCTGCTTACAGATTATGCCCAGGAATTTCTATTAGGTACTTGGTAACTGTGCCTTGTTTGTTTTAATGGTCCAGCTATGTTGCCACATGTAGGTCTATAGGATGTCTGGTCCTTGTTAAGTTGTGCCCTTGTCTGGGTCCACTTGGATGTATTAATAGAATGGAAGCCTAGTGGTCTCTCTGAGTTTAGAACATTTCTAGGTCATAACTGTTTATTGACACAGATAGTTGGAGGATTTATGGAGCCTTGTGAAAGAATATTAGTGGTGGGTTGCAATCCAAGCCACATATGACAAATTTATCTTGATCATCTATGTGTACAAAGTTTCTGGATAGGGTATCTGTACTGTCTATTACAGAACACCAAATTCCTTCACTATGGATATTAACTTCCATGACAGTCATAATATTGGATGCAACTAGTGCCTCAGTACTACATCACCAAGCTATGAATAATCACTGGAGTCTCTATGCACACAAGGACATATACCTAAGGTATATTGAGTTATTTAATGGATAAGCAGTCACAGGAAGAATTTTTGCTTCATTAAGCTCATCAATAAGGGCAGTTATTTATTTTGTTTCCCCTGGTGGATGTTTTTGAGAAACAAGGTACTAGATGCTAATAGTTGGGTAGTTTCACAGTCTTCCACCTGTCTTGCTAAAGTGGCAATTTCTACCAAGGGTTAGGGTGAAATCAAGTAGACATTCATGTAGATAATACTTCTATACTGACAATACATTTAGTAGTGGGGGTAGAGTTTTGAGGTGGCCTGAGTGGACACATCATCGTGGAATTTTGAGTAAGTTTCCCATTAGTGGTGGCTTTGGACCCCAAGCCAATGAACATTATTGGTTTCCACCTCATCTTGGTGTCAAACGTTGTGGAGATCATTGTTTTCTATGCACCAGTATCTCAAAGGCCCAGAAATGAAAGTTTCCTGCACATCTCCACTGAACTATGATGAGAGCAGAAGTCTTCACATTCCCTCCCTGCCTCCCCCACTGTGGGTACATGAGGCCTGAAAAAACCCATTGTCTTATTTATTTTTGAAAGCCATAATGTCTTGGTAATAGTTGGTGGAGCACTCTGATTCTTGGCAAGGATCACCGGGAAAAACAGAAGCATAGCACCTGTATTAATCAAAGGATCCATTACCATAAGTAGTGGGTCTGTTGAGCTACTTATCCCACTACCTGGCCATAATGTTCTAGGAAAAGAGCCCATTAGTCTACTTATTGAGTCTAAGCCTGTTTTTGGATAAACACACTCTTTGATCTCTTTAAAACCTTTGCCTCGATGGTCCAGGAGTGTTTACTAGATTACCATTTTTTTTTTAATTTTTTTTTTCAACATTTATTTATTTTTTGGGACAGAGAGAGACAGAGCATGAACAGGGGAGGGGCAGAGAGAGAGGGAGACACAGAATCGGAAACAGGCTCCAGGCTCTGAGCCATCAGCCCAGAGCCCGACGCGGGGCTCGAACTCACGGACCGCGAAATCGTGACCTGGCTGAAGTCGGACGCTTAACCGACTGCGCCACCCAGGCGCCCCTAGATTACCATTTTTATATCACTCTCTCTTATGGTCAATCATTGCTGTCTTGGCAGTATCCACTATTGTCCAGAAATTTTCCAGTTAAGATCCAGATAATATCATAGACTAATTGCCCTGACCTTGAAACTTTGTTTAACTGAGCTTAATGTCCAGCAATAGCAGCACAAATGAACCCAGAATTTTGAGTCTGGTAAAAAGTAATATCATCTACTATCCTCATACCTTTATTGTATATCCTAAGTACAATGGGCGGTTCATGAAATCACTACAGCCTCTTCAGTTATAGTTAAAACATGTTTTACAAGGGCAAGAATGAGTCATCTGTCAAATCCAAAACAGTACCCAGCTGAGGAAGGAGAGAGTCTTGAACGTCTGTGTTTTTTTCATACCCCTTTCTTCCATCTCCTTGTGCAATGTATCCATTGTCAAAACTCTCTGAGAAAGGGTTTTTTTGTATTAGGAAACCAACAATATTACTTGACTACTTTATTTTTTTTCAAAATTTTATTTAAATTCTAGTTAGTTAATATATAGTGTAATATTGGTTTCAGGAGTAGAATTTAGTGATTCATCACTTACAATAACATCCAGTGCTCATCATAACAAGTGCTCTCCTTAATACCCATCACCCATTTAGCCCATCCTCCACCCACCTCCCTCTACAACCCTCATTTTGCTCTCTATAGTTAAGAGTCTCTTATGGTTTGCTTCCCTTTCTCTTTTTTTCCAGTCCCATATGTTCATCTGTTTTCTTTCTTAAATTCCACATATGAATGCAAACTGGTGTAGACAACCTGGAAAATAATATGGAAATTTCTCAAAAAGTAAAAAATAAAACTACCCTATAACCCAGCAATTGCACTACTAAGTATTACCCAAAGGATACAAAAATAGATTCAAAGGGGCACATGCACCCCGATGATTGTAGCAGTATTATCAACAATAGCCAAACTATAGAAAGAGCTCAAATGTCCATAGACTAATGAATGGGAAAAGAAAATGGTGTGTGTGTGTGTGTGTGTGTACACACACATACACAAATTTATACACATATATATACATATATATGTATATTTATATATATGTATATACACACATACAATGGAATATTACTCAACCATCAAAAAGAATGAAATCTTGCCATTTTGCTAAGCAAAATAAGTCAGAGAAAAATGAGTACCACATGATTACTTCTTTAAAAATATTACTTCTTTAAACATGAAGATGATTTATCCAAGTCTTAAGTTTCTTCAGGTCACCAGACAAAGTGGTTCTCAGGACTCTACATTCTTTTCTTAAAGCATGAATCTCAGTAAATCTCTGCATCATAAACTGCCCATCAGTTCCCACTACACTACCGTAGAACTAATAATAGTCATTGGGTACAACCAGCATGCAGGGTCTTCAATTTTTGGTTCCATAGCTGGTAAAACTATAAGTAATAGCTAAGGTCTTGCTTCTCCAGCTTTATCAAAATTCCTCTATTGGATGTTTAATTCTACCTACCCACTGAGTATCTTAGCCAAAAAAAAAAAAAAAAGGAAATAAATAGAAGAACCATTGTTCCCTCTCAGAAATTAAAAGTAAATAATAAAATAGCACTCTCTTAAAGCATGCTCCAGAGTCCGCTAGCCCATCCTGAGACACCCTGACCTGAACTGTCATGTGCCCTATGGGACCCTCTGACTCTTGCACATGACCCAATAGTATCACTTTATGGAGCCCTGAGGATTCACTAATGTTCCTTCTAGAAGGGAATTGTGCTTAATTGACCACATTGCTGGCTGCACTAATTTGTAAGGAGAGAGCTACCTGTTTTTAAGTTGGTTAGTTAAGATAGCAAGCCAAATTGAAAGTGAAATTAAGCATTTATTCTGTTACTGTAATTTATTAGAAAGAGTCTAAACAAGAAAAGTTTCCAGTTACATCAGCTTTCCGTTTTCCTCCATAGAACAGCATTGGAGAGTCAGAATATCAGTGCTGGCAGGGGTAGGTTGTGAGAAGATCATCTTACAACCAAAGAAGTTTCAAACAAAAAGCTCTTCCTGTTGTATAGACTTGGAGGCTGAAGTGAGTTAGTGGTGGGAGGGCAAGGAATAAAAGAAGTGAAAGCTATCAAAACTAATAAAAATGTCTACAATGAAATGATAATGAAAAACCAAACTATGTAGAAGCATATGAACAGTACAGTATCTTAGCTGAATCCTCCATGCATAAAAATGCCTCAAAATTGAGGCACATGGATTAGTAATGCAGATATTTCCAGTTTTATGGGCCTTAGTCCTTGACTGCAACCACTGCCAATGTCTACACTTCACTGGCTGTGAATCAAGTCTAGCGTGGAATCTGAAGATTCCCCCCATGACAACTGCCAGATAAGGCCTTTGCAATTGTCTAAGGTTGGGCCTAAAAGATCACACATGGGAATTTGGCTGTTAAAAAATGCTTCAGTGTAAACACATATGCATATCAACATACATGTACATATATTATATATAGGCATAGCCATACTCACCTATGCTTACGTACATATACATGTGAACATATACATGAATATGCATATTCATAGAAATATTTATAAATCATTATTTCTCACAGAAATATTCAAGTCCAATCTATCCCTTCAAGACCTGTTCTTTCCTTTCTCTATTTCGCTTGTGTATGTCCTGCCTTCTGAAGTGTGAATCAATCTACACAACATCAATATATTTAATCATTTGATCTATATTTTAGTGCTTCTTAAATTGTTTCAGAATGCAGAGCACTAGAGAAAACACTAGAAAAATAAGCTTACTAAACAAGATTTGTGATTTGTTTACACTTTACCCCTCCACTGTTTTGTGCAGGAGTAAGTGTATATTTCAAACACTTTATTGATTTACTTGCATTATTGTTTTCTTACTTATGCCAGTAGGTTTATTTACTTATATTTAGTTCCAGTTTTAATTCCCATTCTTATCTTTTATGATTTAGGGTTCTTTTTATTGAGATATAATTGACATGTGATATTATATTAATTTCAAGAGTACAACATAATGATTCAATGTATGTGTACAGTTGATTCTTGAACAACATAAGGGTCTATGTTCATGCAGGTCCACTTATATGAAGATTTTTTTCAAATATAGTACTATAAATGTACCTTATGATTTCCTTAATAACATTTTTCTTTGTCATACTTTTTAAGAGTACAGTAGAAAGTACATATAAAATACAAGGTATCTGTTAATCAACTGTATTAGCTATCAACAAGGCTTCTGGTAAACAGTAGGGTGTTAGTAGTTCAGGTTTAGGGGAGTCAAAAATTATACATTGATTTTTGACTGTATGGGGGGGTCAGAGCCCCTAACCCCCACATTGTTGAAGGGTTAGCTGTATATTGTGAAATGATCACCACAGTATGCAGAATTAACATCTATCACCACACATAGATACAATTTATTTCTTATGCTGAGAACTTTTAAGGTCTACTCTCTTAGCAACTTTCTTGTATATAATATAGTATCATTAACTATAATCACCATGTGGTACATTATATCCCCAGGACTTATTTATTTTATAACTGGACATGTTTACCTTTTGACCATTTTCACCCATTTGCCCTTGTTCCGGTTCTGGCAACCACTAGTCTGTTCTGTGTGGTGGTGGTGGTGCTCTTCTTCTTCTTCTTCTCCTCCTCCTCCTCCTCCTCCTCTTCCTCCTCCTCCTTCTTCTTATTCTCCTTCTTCTCCTTCTTCTTCTTCTTCCCCCTCCTCCTCCTCCTCCTCTTTTTTTTTTTTTTAGCTTTACCTATAAGTGAAATCATATAGTATTTGTCTTTTTCTCTGACTTACTTCACTTAGCATAACCCCTTATTGCATGCAGGTTGTCGCAAAAGGCAGGATTTTCTTCTTTTTATGTGTGGATAATATTCCTATATATGTGTAAGTCACAGTTTTAAAATCCATTCACCTATTGATGGCCACTTAGATTGTTTCCATGTCTTAACTATTGTAATTAATGCTACAGTGAACAAGGGAATTCAGATATCTTTTTGAGTTACTATTTTGTTTCCTTTGGAAAAATACCTAGAAGTGGAATTGTTGGAACATATGCTAGTTCTATTTTTGATTTTTTGAAGAACCTCCATTAAGTTTTCTATAGTAGTTGTACCAATTTACATTTCTATGAACAGTATACAAGGAGAGGAGTTAAGATGGTGGAGAATCTGGAGATGGGATTTCTCTCATCCCTCAAACACAGCTGTATTGAGGTCACATCACTTGGAAACACCCAGGAAATCAATCTGCAGGGTGGCAGAAGGATCTCCACAGGTGGAGGGAGATAGCTTGGTGGGATCGAGGTGCATGTATGTGAATTGGGGGAGAAAATGGAATAGGCACAGAGGGGAGGAAACTCATTCTGTGGAGAGACAAAGGCAAAGGTAGAGAGGTTGTGGAATTGCTGTTTTGAGTTAGTGTAAGGAAAACTTCTCTGGACCATCGACTAGAGAAGAAGAAATCAGAGAGTACTAGTTTCTATTTTGCAAAGAGCCTCAGGAGCTGAAGATCAGAGTTGACAAAAGTGTATGACTCTCCAGACTGAAGCCACTGCGTGTGCTTGTGCCTGATGGGAGGATGCCAACCTTGGGAGACAGCAGCCATCTCAGGAGTGCACGGGGAGAGAACAGTTCCCTTCCTCTAGTACTGTGGGAAGAGGTTTATTGCCTCCCCAAGGAGAAAAGACAATGCAGGCGCCAGCCAAAGGCCTTTTATTGGCGGGACTAAGAGGGGGGCACTACACCACCAGAACAGGATCTACATAGTGCAGGGCCCTTTAAGACATCAGGTTTAGAATCCCAACTGAGGACTTAGCAGGCACGGAGACTGTTGGAGCAGGGTAAACCCACTGCCTGCGCTACTCTGTAAGGGCTGCCTGAACAGTGTGGTTTGAGACATCTGGTCTGGGGCAGAGAGATTGTGGTGTTGCTATTTTTCTCCTCAACAGGAACACAGTGAGACTTCAGGGAGCAGCACAAGTGGGCCCCAGTGGAGGCGGGACCAACTTACACCAAACCCCCCTCCTCTGTGCCTGGCAACTGTTTATCTACTGGAGGAAGACTGCACCAGCCAGCACAGCCACAGGACCCAGTTAGCAACAGATAATTGGTTTTGGTTTTTGTCTGTTAGTCTGTCTTCTTCTTATCTTTTCCTTTCATTTCCTTTCTTTTTGTTGTTTTCTTTCCTTTCCTTTTCTTGTTCTTTTTCCTTTCCTTTCCTTTCCTTTCCTTTCCTTTCCTTTCCTCCCTTCCCTTCTTTCCCTTTCCTTTTCATTTTCCTTCTACCCTCTTCTTCTTTTTTCTGTTGGAATCAGGCTTATAGTTTCTTTCTTTTTTTTTTTATTTTAATTTTTTTTTCAACGTTTATTTATTTTTGGGACAGAGAGAGACAGAGCATGAACGGGAGAGGGGCAGAGAGAGAGGGAGACTCAGAATCGGAAACAGGCTCCAGGCTCTGAGCCATCAGTCCAGAGCCTGACGCGGGGCTCGAACTCACGGACCGCGAGATCGTGACCTGGCTGAAGTCGGACGCTTAACCAACTGCGCCACCCAGGCGCCCCCAGGCTTATAGTTTCTGATTTGGTTTTGATCAATTTTTATCATATATATTTTTTTCTGTTTTTTTTTTAATTAGTCATTTTTACTTTATTCTTTTTATACCTTTTCTGTATCTCCTTTATTTTCTTTTCTCTCTCTCTGGTTTAAGCCTGATTTGTTTGTTTGTTTGTTTGTTTGTTTGTTTTACTGCCTGCTTGGTCTCTTTTTTTCCACTTTCATTTTTCTCTTTGTATGTGATCAAGCTTCCCCCCCTCTTTTACTTCAAAACACACCTGGTGGAAGGTACAAACACTCCACCACTACAAGCAAAGAGGAGCTTTGCAGAGGACTGACAAGTGGGAGATAGCAGCCAAAAAGTAACAACAGAGTGCATGCAACACACTCAAAAAACACTTCCTGAAGTGCCAGGCCATGGACAGTGTATAGCCCCTTTTTAATACAGTAGTACTTGCAGGCACAGGATTCATAACAAGCTATTAAAATATATAAAAGACAGAAACCTATCCAAAATGGCAAAAAGGAAGAATTCTCTTCAAAAGAAAATCCAGGAAGAAATGACAGCCAGAGAAGTGCTCATAACAGGTATAAACAATATATCTAAGAACTTAGAATAACAGTCATAAGACTAATAGCTGGGCTTGAAAAAGGCATAGAAGATAGCAGAGAATCTATTGCTGAAGATATCAAAGACCTAAGAAATAGCCACAATGAATTAAGAAATGCTATAAATGAGATACAAAATAAACTAGATACAGTGACAGGATGGAAGAAGCAAAGGAAAGAATAGATGAACTAGATGATAAAATTATGGAAAATGATGAAGCTGAAAAAAAAGAGGGAAAGGAAATTACTAGATTATGAAGGGAGAATTAGAGAGCTAAGTGATTCCATGAAATGAAATAGTATCTGTATCATAGGAGTTACAGAAGAAGAGACAGTGAAAGGGGCAGAAGGTTTATTTGAACAAATTATAGCTGAGAACTTCCCTAATCTGGGGAAGGAATCAGGCGTTCAAGTCCAAGAGGTACAGAAAACTCCCTTTAAAATCGGCAAAAACAGGTCAACACCATGACATATAGTGAAACTGGCAAAATACAAAGATAAAGAGAGAATTCTGAAAGTAGCTAGGGACAAATGGGCTTAACTTGCAAGGATAGACACATAAGGGGGAATAGCAGACCTCTCCACTGAAACTTGGCAGGCCAGAAGGGAGTGGCAGGAAATATTCAATGTGCTAAATAAGAAAAATATGCATCCAAGAATCCTTCATCCAGCAAGGTGGTCATTCAGAATAGGAGAAATAATGGCTTTCCCAGATAAACAAAAGCTAAAGAAGTTCATGGCCACTAAACCAGCCCTGCAGGAGATTCTAAGGGGGATTCTGTGAGTGGAAAGCAGCAAAGACTACAAAGGACCAGAGACATCTCCACAAACACAAAGCCCACAGATAACAGTGGCACTAAATCTGTATCTTTCAATAATCATTCTGAATGTAAATGTACTAAATGCCCAATAAAAGACATGGGGTATCAGAATGAATAAAAAATACAAGATCCATCTATATGCTGCCTACAGGAGATTCATTTTAGACCTCAGGACACCTGCAGATTCAAAGTGAGGGGATGGAAAACCATCTGTCATGCTAACAGATATCAAAAGAAAGATGGAGTAGCCATGCTTCTATTAGACAAACTAGATTTTATTTTATTTATTTTTAAATGTTTTATTTGTTTTTGAGAGAGACAGAGACAGAGAGCAAGTTGGGGAGAGCAGAGAGACAGAGATAGAATCCGAAGCAGGCTCTAGGCTCCGAGCTGTCAGCATAGAGCCTGACGCGGGGCTCAAACTCACAAGCTATGAGATCATGACCTGAGCTGAAGTCAGACACTTAACCAACTGAGCCACCCAGGTGCCCCCAGACAAACTAGATTTTAAAACAAAGAGTCTAACAAGAGATGAAAAAGGGCATTCTATCATAATTAAGGGGTCTATTCATCAAGAAGAGCCAACAATTGTAAAAATTTATGCCCCAACATAAACACCAAAATATATAAATCAATCACAAACATAACTAAATGTATAGATAATAATATCATGATTATAGGGGACTTTAATATTCCACTTACAACAATGGACAGATCATCTAGGCAGAGAGTAAGGGAACAATGGCTCTGAATGACACATTGGGCCAGATGGACTTAATAGATATATTCAGAAATTTTCATTCTAAAGCAACAGAATACACATTCTTCTTTAGTGCACATGGAACATTCTCCAAAATAGATCACATATTAGGTCACAAAACAGCCCTCAGAAAGTGTAAAAAGATTGAGATCATACCATGCATATTTTCAGATCACAACACTGAACAACACTATGAAACTTGAAATCAGTCACAAGAAAAAATTTGGAAAGTCCCCAAATACATGGAGGTTAAAGAGCTTCCTACTTAAGAAGGAATGGGTCTACTGGGAAATTAAAGAAGAAATTTAAAATATATGGAAACAAATGAAAATGAAAACACGATAGTGCAAACCCTTTGGGATGTAGCAAAGGCAGTCCTAAGAGGAAAATACATTGCAATTCAGGTCTATCTCAAGAAGCAATAAAGGTACCAAATACACAACCTAAGCTTACACCTAAAGGAGCTAGAAAGACAGCTGCAAATAAAGCCCAAACAAACCCAGCAGAATAGAAATAATAAAGATTAGAACAGAAATAAACAATATAGTAGAATATACTAGAACAGATATAGTAGAACAGATCAATGCATCTAAGATCTGATTTTTGAAAGAATAAACAAAATTGATAAACCCTCAGCCAGACTTCTCAAAAAGAAAAGACAGAGGACCCAAATAGATAAAATCATGATAGAGGAGAGATTACAGCCAACAACACAGAAATACAATTATTAGAGAATACTATGAAAAATTATATGCGAACAAACTAGAAAATCTGGAAGAAATGGGCAAATTTCTAAACATTCACACACTACCAAAACTCAAAGAGGAAGAAAGGAAAAGTTTGAACAGACCCATACCCAGCAAAGAAATTAAATCAGTTATCAAAAATCTCCCAACACATAAGAGTCCTGGGCCAGATGACTTCCCAGGGGAATTCTACAAGACATTTAAAGCAGAGTTAATACCTATTCTCAAATTGTTGCAAAAAAAAAAAAAAATAGAAACAGAAACAGAAGTAAAGCTTCCAGTCTCATTCTTTTTTTTTTAATTTTTAAAATATTTATTCTTGAGAGAGACAGAGACAGAGTGCAAGCAGGGGAGGGGCAGAGAGAGAGGGAGACACAGAATCTGAAGCAGGCTCCAGGCTCTAAGCTGTTAGCACAGAGCCCGACACAGGGCTCAAACTCACGGACCATGAGATCATGACCTGAGCCAAAGTTGGATGCTTAACTGACTGAGCCACCCAGGCACCCCATCATTCTATGAAGCCAGCATTACCTTGATTCCAAAAACAAAGACCCCACTAAAAAGAATTACAGGCTAAGGTCCCTGAGGAACACGGATGCAAAAATTCTCCACAAGATACTAGCAAATCGAATTCAACAGTATATTAAAAGAATTATTCACCATGATCAAGTGGGATTAATTTCTGGGCTGTAGGGTTGTTTCAATTTTCACAAATCAATCAACATGATACATCACTTTGATAGAATAAAGGATAAGAACCATATGATGCTGTCAATAGATGCAGAAAAAGAATTTGACAAAATACAGCATCTTTTCTTAATAAAAACCCTCAGAAGTTGGGATAGAAGGAACATACTTTATCCTAAAAGCCATATATGAAAGGCCTACAGCTAATATCATCCCAAATGGGAAAAAACTGAGAGCTTTCCCCCTGAGATCAGGAACACGAGAGGGATATCTACTCTCACCATTATTGTTTAACATTATTTTAAGTCCTAGCATCAGCAATCATACAACAAAACGAAATAAAGGGCATTCAAAATGGCAAAGAAAGAGTCAAACTTTGACTCTTAGCATGATATTCTACATGGAAAACCTGAAACACTCCACCAAAAACTTCTAGAGCTGTTATAAGAATTCAGCAAAGTTGCAGGATATTAAATCAATGTACAGAAATTGGTCGCATTGCTATACACCAAAAGTGAAACAAGAGAAAGACATATCTTGAAATTGATCCCATTTACAATTGCATCAAAAACCATACAATACCTAGGAATTAACCTAACTAAACTGGTAAAAGATATGTATGATGAAAACTATAGAAAGCGTATGAAAGAAATTGAAGACACAAAGAAATGGAAAAACATTTAAGGCTCATGGATTGGAAGAACAAATTTTGTTAAAATGTCCATACTACCCTAAGGAATCTACACATTTAATGAAATCCCAATCAAAATAGCAGCAGCATTCTTCACAGAGCTAGAACAAACAATCCGAAAATTTGTATGGAATCACAAAAAAACCCTAATTCACCACAGTAATGTTGAGAAAGAAAACCAAAGCTGGAGGCATCACAATCTTGGACTTTAGCCTGTATTACAAAGCTGTACTCATCAAGGCAGTATGGTACTGGCACAAAAACAGACAAATAGACTAATAGAGTAGAATAGAGAACCCATAAATGGATCCACAAATATATGGCCAACTAATCTTTGACAAAGCAGGAAAGAGTATCCAATGGAAAAATATAGTCTCTTCAGCAAATGGTGTTGGGAGAAATGGACAGCAACATGTGGAAGAATGAACCTAGACCACTTTCTTACACCATACATAAAAATAAGTCCAAAATGGATGAAAGACCTAAATGTGAGACAGGAATCCACCGAAGTACTACAGGAGAAAACAAGCAACAACGTCTCTGACCTTGGCTGCAGCAACTTCTTACTAGACATGTCTCAGAAGGCAAGGAAAATAAAAGCAAAAATGAACTATTGGGACATCATTAAGGTAAAAATATTCTGCAAAGCAAAGGAAACAATCAACAAAACTAAAAGGCGACTGGTGGAATGGGAGAAAATATTTGTAAATGACATATGAGATAAAGGGTTAGTATCAAACATCTATAAAGAATTTACCAAACTCAACACCCCAAAAAACAGATAATCCAGTGAAGAAATGGGCAAAAACAATGAATGAACACTTTTCCAAATAAGACATTTAGATGGCAAACAGACACATGAAAAGATGCTCAACATCACTCATCATCAAGGAAATAGAGATCAAAACCACAGTGAGATACCACCTCACACCTGTCAAAATGGCTAAAATTAACAGCTCGGGCAACAACAGATGTTGGTGAGGATGTGGAGAAAGGGGAATACTCTTGCACTGTTGGTGGGAATGCAAACTGGTGCAGCCACTCCAGAAAACAGTATGGAGTATCAAAACATTAAAAATAGAATTACCCTGTGACCCATCAATTTCACTATTAGGATTTGCACTACTAGGAATTGTACTACTAGGAATTTATCCAAAGGATACAGGAGTGCTGATTCAAAGGGGTACATTTACCCCAGTGTTTATAGCAGCACTATCAACAATAGCCAAAGCATGAAAAGAACCCAAATACCCATCAACTGATGAATGGATTAAGAATTGGCATACATATTCAATGGAATACTACTCATCTTGAAAAAGAATGACATCTTGCCATTTGCACCAATGTGGATGAACTGGAGAGTATTGTGCTAAGCCAAATAAGTCAGTCAGAGAAAGACATATATCATATGATTGTACTCATATGTGGAATTTTAGAAAGTTAACAGATGATCATAGGGGAAGGGTAGGAAAAATAAGATAAAAACAGAGAGGGAGGCAAACTATAAAAGACTCTTAAATACAGAGAACAAACTTAGGGTTGATAGGGGTCCAAGGTGGGGAAAATGGGTTATGGGCATTAAGGAGGGCACTTGTTCAGATGAGCACTGGGTGTTATATGTAAGTGATGAATCACTGGAAACTACGCCTGAAGCCAAGACTACACTGTATGTTAGCTAACTTGAGAACAGAAAGACAAACAAACAAAAAAGCAAAAAACAAACAACAAAAAACAAAACAGTATGCAAGGGTTCCCTTTTCTCCACATCCTTACCAACACTTATTTCATGTCTTTTTTATAATAGCCATTCTAAAACATGTGAAGTGATATCTCTTTGTAGTTTTGATTTGCATTCACCTGATGATTACCTTTTTATGTACCTGTTGGCCATCTGTATTACTTCTATTGGAAAAAAAATATCTATTCAGATCTTCTGCCCATTTCTTAATTGGGTTGTTTGATTGTTTGCTATTAAGTTGTATGAGTTCTTTGTATTTTTGAAATTAACCCTTCATATGATATATGACTTACAAATATTTTTCCCCATTCTATACATTGCCTTTTCATTTTGTTGATGGTTTCCTTTGTTAAGCAGAAGTTTTTGAGCTTGATTTAGTCCCACTTGTTCATTTTTCCTTTGGTTACCTTTACTTTTTGTGTCAAATTCAAAAATCATCACCAAGAATTGTGTCAAGGAGCTTTCCACCTATGGTTACTTCTAGTAGTTTTATGGTTTCAGGTCTTACACTCAAGTCTTTAACACACTTTGACTTTATTTTTGTGTATGGTGAAAGACAGTGGCACAGTTTCATTCTTTTGCATATGACTGTCCAGTTTTCCCAGCACCATTTTTTTTTTTCAACGTTTATTTATTTTTGGTACAGAGAGAGACAGAGCATGAACGGGGGAGGGGCAGAGAGAGAGGGAGACACAGAATCAGAAACAGGCTCCAGGCTCTGAGCCATCAGCCCAGAGCCTGACGCGGGGCTCGAACTCACGGACCGCGAGATCGTGACCTGGCTGAAGTCGGACACTTAACCGACTGTGCCACCCAGGCGCCCCAGCACCATTTTTTGAATAGACTACATCGAATATTTTTGGTTCCTTCATCATACATTAATTTACCATGTTTGCATGGGTTTATTTCTGGGAACTCTATTCTGATCCATTGATTTATGTGTCTGTCCTTATAGCACTAGTGTTTTGATTACTATAACTTTGTATATAGTTTGAATCAGGAAGTGTGGTGCTTCTACCTTTGTTCTTTCTCGAGATTGCTTTGGATATTTGAGGTTTTGTGGTTCCATATAAATCTTAGGATTGTTCTGTTTCTGTGAAAATACCATTGGAAGTTTGATAAGGATTGCATTCAATCTCTACATTGCTTTTGGTAGTATAGGCATTTTAACAATATTAATTCATATAATCCATGAGCATGGACTGTAATTCCATTTATTTATGTGTTCTATTTCTTTAATAAATGTCTTATAATTTTCAGTGTACTGGTATTTCACCCCCTTGGTTACATTTCTTCCTAGGAACTTTATTCCTTTGGATGCTATTGTAAAAGACATTGTTTTCCTAATTTCACTTCTTTCTGCTACTCTATTGTTAATATGTGTAAATGCAACTGACTTCGTATATCGTTTTTATATCTTGCTACTTTATTGAATTTATTAGTTTTAACTATTTTTGGTGGAGGCTTCAGGCTTTTCCATATATAATATCACATTATCTACAAATAGAAACAGTGTTATTTCTTTCTTTCCAGTTTTGGATGCTTTGTATATTTTTTCTTATTTAATTGTTTTGGCTAAGACTTCCAATACCACATTATATAAAAGTGGTGAGAGTGGATGTCCTTATCTTGTTCCTGATCTTAGAGAAAAAGCTTTCAGCTTTTCATCATTGAGTATGATGTTAGCTGTGAGCTTTTCTTATATACGGCCTTTGTTGTGTTGAGGTGAATTCTTTTTATACTTAATTTATTGAGAATCTGTTATGAAAAGTTGAAATTTTGTCAAATGCTTTTTCTGCATGTTTAGATTATCATGTGATTTTTTTTATCCTTTGCTCTTTAATGTGGCATATCATAGTGAATGATTTGCATATGTTGAACTATCCCTACCTCCCTAAAATAAATGCCATTTGGTCATGATGCATGATCTTTTTAATGTGCTATTGAATTCTGTTTTCTATAGATTTTTGCATCTATGTTCACCAGGGATATTGGCCTATTGTTTTGTGGGGTTTTTTGTGGGGTCTTTGGCTTTGGTATCAGGGTAATGCTGGCCTCATAAAAAGAGATTTCAGAATTTGCTATGAGTGAATTGTGTTTATAAGTTGAACTCCTAATCACCAATGTGATGGCATTAGAAGTGAGGGCTTTGAGAATTGCTTGGGTCATGGGGGTAACGCCCTCATGAATGGGATTAGTGTTCTTAT
Organism: Puma concolor; assembly: GCF_028749965.1. Classification (NCBI taxonomy): domain Eukaryota; kingdom Metazoa; phylum Chordata; class Mammalia; order Carnivora; family Felidae; genus Puma; species Puma concolor. The sequence continues at coordinate 113,505,654 of NC_141673.1, read as the reverse complement.
AAAAGAGACCCACAGAGATCCTTCATCTCTTCTGTCATGTAAGGAATAGTGAGAAGGTGTAAGCTGAGTCAGGAATGAGTTCTCACCAGAACATAACCCTGCTGCATCTTTGATCTTAGACTCCCAGCTTCCTTAACTATGAGAAATAAATTTATCTTGTTTACAAGCTACACAGTCCATGGTATTTTGTTATATCAGCCCAAATGGATTTAAAAAGAAATGTTCCCTTTACACACACACACACACACACACACACACACACACACACACACACACCGCTTGCCTCTCTCACTATGTGTGTGTGTTTAAGAAGGGTTGGTATTAATTTTTCTACACATTTTTGGTAAAATTCACCTATGAAGTCATCTGATCCTAGAATTTTCTTTGTTGAGTGCCTTTTGATAACTCTCAATACATTTATTTGTTACTTACCCATTTAAGCTTTGTATTTCTTCTTGATTCAGCCTTAGTATTTTGTATATTGCTAGGAATTCACCCACTTCTTCTAGGCTGGCCCAATTTGTTGATGTTTAATCGTTCATAATATTCCATTATAATTTTTAAAAAATTTCTGTGACATCAGAGGTAATAGTCCTCATTTGTGATTTTATTTATTTGAGTCCTCTCTTTTTTCTTAGCCTAGTTATTGGTTGTCAATTTTGTTTATCTTTTCAAAAATCCAACACTTAGTTTAGTGATTTTTTTATTGTTTTTCTATTTTTATTTATTTATGCCCTAACTTTTATTATTCCTTTCCGTCTGCTAACTTTGATCATAATTTGTTTTTCTCTTTCCAGTTCTTCCAAGTATAAAGCTAGGTGTTTTTATTTGAGAGCTTGATCTTTTAGCTGCCTTCAAATAATCAAGCCATGCTGATTCCTTCAGTGTTCTAGATAAGGAAAGATAGAAGTGGGCCTCAGGGATCATCATGAAAGGATTTTGAAGCCTGAAACTCACTTCTCTCTTTTCCTCATGGGAGAAATTGTGAATGAAGGCATCTCTTTCAGTGCAGAGCTGTGATGGCTTGGTAGAGGAGTGATACAGATAAAGTGAAGTCATTTTTCTTGCCCTTTTTAAAATTATTTTTTAACTTTATTTATTTTGAGAGAGACAGAGTATGAACATAGATGGGCAGAGAGAGAGAGAGAGAGAGGGAGGGAGGGAGAATCTGAAGTTGACTCTGCACTGTCAGCACAGATCCCAATGTTGTGGTCAAACTCACAAAACTGTGAGATCATGACCTGAGCCAAAATCAAGAGTTGAATGCGTAGCCAACTGAGCCACCCAGGTGCTCCTCTTACCCTTTTTAATATGGCTGTTTTAGGATGCTATGCTTCACTGGTGTGGTGGAACCTCTCAACCAAACTCTGGAGCTCTCATAAATGTATTTTATCCATAGATGGTTGTTAAATCAGTGTTAAGTGGAGTTCAGGGCAGAGACTTCTTAGTCTGCCATCTTGCTGATGTCACCCTCTAAATCATTTTAAATTAAACTCATCAAAAGATGTTTTCTTTTATTCATGAATCAGTATTTGAGCTTATATTTTATAGCAATTTTACATTTTAACCTAAATTGTGAGTACTCCAAAATAGCTACAGAATAAAAGACAAATTATTAATAACTTTTGTTTTTTTTCTCTAGTCTTAAGACTATTTCATATCCATGGGTTATACACTCAGTATTTGCCAAACCATATAACAGGCCAATAATAGTCTCTTAAAAGTATTGCACCTTTCATAGGAGAAGGGAAGTTAAGATAAGATAAAAACAGAGAGGGAGGAAACCATAAGACTCTTAAGTACATGGGGAGCCTGGGTGGCTCAGTCGGTTGAGCGGCTGACTTCAGCTCAGGTCACGATCTCGCAATCCATGAGTTCGAGCCCCATGTCAGGCTTTGTGCTGACAGCTCAGAGCCTGGAGCCTGTTTCAGATTCTGTGTCTCCCTCTCTCTGACCCTCCCCTGTTCATGCTCTGTCTCTCTCTGTCTCAAAAATAAATAAACGTTAAAAAAATTAAAAAAAAAGACTCTTAAGTACATAGAACAAACTGAGGGTTGATGGGAGTGGGGAAAATGAGTGACGGGCATTAAGGAGGTCACTTGTTGGGATGAGCATGGGGTATTACATGTAAGTGATAAATCACTGGATTCTAATCCTGAAGTCAAGACTACACATATGTTAACTAACTTGAGAATTAAAAAAAAAAGGAATTATACCTTTCAGCTGACTCCAGAAGATTATGGTACCAAAGGCCAATGGGCACCTCTGGCTTCTAGCAGTATCCTTCTGCCATAGGCTCTAAACACTGAACTGAGAGGTTACTGAGAACTATAACCCAAACACAAATGTGAGTCAAAGACTCACTCTGGGTACAGAGTGAGTGGTGTGTTGGAGGGCCTCTGAGTCATTCTATGATTACGTCCTACTCAAGGATAGAGACCTTTGTGGTATCCTGATATATGAATTCCATCAAGATGATCACATGATGAATGCCAAAGCACTAATAGCTGAAAAGTCCTACCAATTGTTGGGCCTCCTTTGTATTTATTGGGGCTTAGAGATACTAAAAGCTTAGCAATTATCTCTTATAGAATGAAACACACTGCCCCTTCCCAGTTTAACCCCAGAGATTTTACTTGGTTACCAGGTCCTTGTGCTTTTTTTTTTTTTTTTTTTTTTGTATTAATGTCCCAGTCTTGTTACCACATGTGAATTCATGTGCCTTCTGTCTTTGTTGGATAGTACCCTTGTTTAGGTTCAAAGGAGGGTATCAGTATTTGTATAGGGTATCAGTGTATAGTGGAAAGCTAGTGTTCCATGTGGGAGTGGGACTTTTTCCAGGTCATGGCCTGTGGAAAGACATTACCTGTGTATTGCAACTCACTACACATATGGCAAACTGATCTTGAGCATCCATGTGGATAAAAATGTTGAAAGGGACATTTGAAATATCAATTACTTTATACATATTTCCCTCTGCTTACGCAATGACCTGCATGACAGTAATGATATTGAATAACATCATTGCACAGGGCTCCATGATTGCATTGCATCTCTAATAGTCAGTTGAATCTCCAGACACAAGGGGCTTAATCCACAGGCTAGATAGGGCTACTGAATGGAGAAATAGTCTCATGGAAAACTTGTGCTTCATTAAGCTCAGAATAAGGAAGCTGTCTCTTTTTCTCTTCCAAATAGTTGCTTTGGTAGTTAAAGGCGCTAGGCAGTAGTAATCTGTTAGGCTCGGAGTTTTCTACATTAGGTCTCTGAAATGGTCACAATTGCAGGATTTCCTGTCATAGCTTAGGGATAAAGGAGAGGGGCTGGGCATGCACAGATATATAAACATATATATCAACAACGCATTCAGTAGTGGAGTCCATAACAATAGGGTTTGGGGTGGTGGTGGCTGAAGGGATATACCTATAGTTGGTTGCCTCAAATCCAACACCAGAGAGTATTATCTGTTACTCCTTCATCTTGGTCCAAAAGGCCCAAGAAATACAATTCCTCCTAACCTCCCCAATGAACTGTGACTTTGCCAAATGCCTCCATGTTACCAATGGGGTCATAGGGACCTTGGCCTAACACATAGTCTTGTTTATTTTTTAAAGTTGAGAGATCTGAGTAAAAGTAGGAGGCTGTTCTCTGATTCATCTTAAGATTCACTGGGAGGCCTGGAGGGAATAGTCATAGGAGTTATCACTATGTGGACTTTAGTGGGGCTCTGTGTTATGCCCCAGTGACCATTATCTGGTCACAAGTATCTGATAGCTTTTTAATCTCTTCCTGGAGACCCATTGTCGAGTAACAAAACCCATAGATGTCTTTGGGAAAGACTTTAACCAGGTGGTCCGGGAGTAAGTACTCACTTATCATTTGTACATCATTCTGGCTGCTAGTGAAAAGTTGGTATCTTGCTAGTAGCTGCTTTTTCTTTGCTTGGAAGTTTTTAAGTTGAGATCTGGATTGTTCCATGAACCAGCTGACATCACCTTGTAAGGAGGTTTAATTGAGCTAGGTAACCAGTGAGAGTTGCAAGAATGAAATCAGATCGGAGTCTGGTAAACAATCTCATCATTTACTATACTCGCTCCTAATTGTTGAACCAAGGAACTATCAGGTGGCTTGCAGAGCACCTTGTAGGTGGTTGTAAAAGTGGTCCATTTTTTTTTTTTTTTTGTAGAGAACTCACCTTATTTGGACCAAACCAGTTCAAGACCAAATAGTAGCTAACTAAGGAAGGAGAGCGTCTCAGGTATTAATGTTGTTTCTTCCACTTGACCCCTTCTTCATCTTTCTTAGGCAAAGTGGCCACTGAAAGACTTCCTGAATGAGGGAGTCTGTAGTGACACACTTCACAAAGTGCCACTGTCCCTAACTACATTTAATAAGATTACTTCCTTTATGCTGGAGGCAAATTATTCATGGTTTCTTTGGGTCCCGGGGCAAAGTAATCCTGAGGGTCCTACATTCTTTTTCATTAAACATGAGAAAAATTCACTGCATTATAGGTTGTCATCAGCACCAGAGACATGCTTAGATCTAGTAGTCATTGTGTGCAATCTACATGAAGGGTCTACACAACTTTTGATGACAAACTACTTTATTTTCTGGTTTGTCTTTCCTGTGTTTCTTTTTCTAAAGGTAAGTATATATTTTCTTTTTATTTCCCATTCTTTTTTTCCTAAAAGCATACTTGATAGCTTCCATTTGCATTTTTTCCCAAATAAACTTACCTCTTAGCAATCCCTTAAAGTTGGGATATAGTAATTTTTAAAATTACTTTAGAGCCACATATGTAACTCTTTGTACCACATTATACATCAGAGTTGATATTACTTTGTTATTTAACCAATCTCATATGCTTATATATTTGGGTGCTTTTGAGTATCTTATAACTACAAATATGGTGTAATGAATAATCTTGTATGCGTGCATTTGAATTGTTTGGGCTATGACTATATATATTAACCTAAACTATAAATAATCCAAAGCAAGTAGGAACTAATATAAAATATATTTTTATGACAAGAAATGTTTATGAAATAATGAGACTACTTCAACACACACATACTAAAATTCTTCTCATCATAAAATCCTGGGTCTAGCATTATGGTAATAAAAATGAGAGAAAATAATGCTATATACTTGTTATAAGTTTGATCTCTAGAGATTTCAAATAGAACTGTTTTTCTGTTTAATGAATTAAATGTATCTCTTTATGTAGCTAATGATGATGTACCAGATAAAAACCTTATGCTTAAGCATCAAGACTCAAAGTCAGAAACAGAAATGCAAGTAAAGAAACAAAAAACTTCCCAAGGTGAGTCATTCATTAGTAAGTAGAATAATTATAGATAAATCTAAATTATTTTAAGTTATATTCATCAAATCTCTTTACTTTGGTTCATGAATATGTATTTGAACATATATTTTAAAGAGATTTTTACACTTTGATTTAAAGTAAGAATACCCTAAGATAGTTAAAGAACAAAAACAAAAGTATTGATAACTTCTGGTTGGAATTGCTTGTATTGAGACTATTTCACAGTCATGAGTCATATGTCAGTATCCACTGAAGCTCAATAATAGACCACTAATTATTTCTTAAAGGGTGTATATTTTTCACCTAGCTACTGCTAGAGATTACGGATTCAAAGGTCCAACAGATGTCTCTTATCTGTAGCAGTGTTTTTCTTCCTAAAGTTCCAACTGGCAAAGAGAGACATTGTTGAGATCTGTAACTCGAAAAGCAAAATGGATCAGAGGAGCCTAGGGGAAGGGTTGCCTCAGTGTGAGGGCTTCCAGGTCATTCTTCTGGTTGTGGATCCATTAAAAGTAAATGACCTTTCTTATAATCCCAGTGATAGGGGGCATTGAGCATGCAAGTAAGTGAATAGTTCCATCAATTATCAGGTATCCTTTATAATTGTTGTAGCATAGAGGGCCAAAGCCAGTTTCCTCTAATGGGATGAGACACCATACCTCTTGTAAATAATGCCCAGGAATTTCATTTGGGTACTAGGTTCTTGAACTTTGTAATAATGGTCCATCAAGTTACCACCTGTGCATCAGCAAGGTCTAGCCCTTGGTTTTGGTTAGTTCCTTGTCTGGAACCAATATAATGGTATTATCAATAACATAGAAAGCTATTCCTCCCTCTGGTAGTAGGATATTTTCCAGGTTATGATCTATGCATTGGTGACCGATCAAACATTTAGATAGATTTGTGGAAGGATATGAGTGATGAGTTATACCCATTCTACCCAAGAATGAACTGATACTAATAATTCCCAGGCAGAGGGATACTGAAAAGGGTTGCAATATCAATTGTTGCATAACAAGTTCCCACACTGTGGACAATAGTTTCTACATCAGTCAGTGTCAGATACTGCTAGTACCAAGGGCTGTCCTTTGTATTGAATGACCAAAATCAATTTAGTATGAACTCAAGGCCAGATGCACAAGTCAATTGATTTATTGAATGGGGACATAGTTTCCAGGAGATTTTGCTGTCTTAAGATCAGCAAAGAGGGAAATTATTCATCTTATTTCCCAGGAATATTTTTGGGAGACAAAGGTGCTGCTAGGTGCTGGCAATTAGGTAGGTTAACTGTTTTCTTATGCTCCCTTAAAATGGCTCTAACTGCAACAATTTCCATCAGGGCTTGGAAGAATGTGAGTGCAGTTTCTTATACACAATATATCTCTAACACATATCTCTAATACATTTATTTTCTGGGGCCATAACAATGGAATTTTTTGTTGACCCAAGAGGACCCATCCATAGTCTGGTCTGGATAAGAGTTCCATTGGTGTTGGCCTCAGACCCCAAACCAGACAGCATTATTTGTGTTCCTGTCATCCTGATGTCAAGAGTTGTGATTACAGCCACTTATGTACCACTATTCAAAAGACATTAAAAATGCACTTGTCCACCATTTCCCAGTTAATTTCTTCCTTAGCAGAGGTCTTCATGTGTCCACTGGGTATATTGGGATGTGGCCTATACCCTTGTATTTTTCATTTTTGAAAGGCAAAAGTTCAGAGTAAAAATTGGCTGGGCTTTCTGACTCCTGTCAAGATTCACTGGGAGGACATTTGGGCTCTTTACATAATTTGGCTATTGTTGATAATGCTGCTATATACACTGAAGTGTATGTATCCCTTCAGATCAGTATTTTTTATTTCTTTGGGTAAATACCTAGCAGTAGTTAGTTCTATTTTTAACTTTTTGGGGAACCTCCATACTGTTTTTCAGAGTGGCTACACCAGTTTGCATTCCCACTAGCAGTGTAAGAGAGTTCCTTTTTCTCTGCATACTTACCAACATCTTTGTCTCCTGTGTTGTTAATTGTAGCCATTCTGATGGGGTGAGGCAATATCTCATTGTAGTTTTGATTTATATTTCCCTGATGATGAATGATGTTGAGAATATTTTCATGTGTTAGCCATCTAGATGTCTTCTTTGGGAAAATGTCTATTCATGTTTTCTGGCCATTTTTTAACTGGATTTTCATTTTTGGGTGTTGTCATTTATAATTTATTTATATATTTTGGATACCAACCCTTTATAGGATATGTCACTTTTAATTATCTTCTCTCATTCTGTAGATTTCCTTTTAGCTTTGTTAATTGTTTCCTTCACTGTGCAGAGACGTTTTATTTTGATGTTCATTTTTGCTTTTGTTTCCTTGCCTCAGGAGATGTATCTAGTAGAAAGCTTATATGACCAATGTCAAAGAGGTTCCTACCTGTGTTCTCCTCTGAGATTTTGATGGTTTCATGTCTCACATTTAGATCTTTAATACATTTTGAATTTTTTTATGTGTGTTGTAAGAAAATGGTTCAGTTTCACTCTTTTTCATGTTGCTCTACAGTTTTCCCAATACCATTTGTTGAAGAGACTATTTTCCTGATTGGATATTGTTTCCTGCTTAGTTGAAGATTAATTGACCTTATAGTTGTGGGTTCATTTCTGAGTTTTCTATTCTGTTCCATTGATCTATGTGTTTGTTTTTGCACCAGTGCCTATACTGTCTTGATCACTACAGCTTGACTAGTGAATGAATAAAAATGTAACACACACATACACACACACACACACACACACACACACACACACACACACACACACTGAAATATTACTCAGCCATAAAAAAGAATGAAATCTTGCCATTTGAGATGTTGTGAATGGAGCTAGAGAGTATTATACTAAGTGAGATAAGTTATTCAGAGAAAGACAAATACCATATGATTTCACTCATATGTGGAATTTAAGAAACAGATAAACATGTAAAAAAAAAGGAGGGGCAAACAATAAATCAGACTCTTAACTATAGAGAACAAACTTAGGGTTGCTGGAGGGGAGGTGGGCTGGGAGATGGGTTAAATGAATGATTAAGGGTATTTGTGATGAGCACTTGGTATTGTATGTAAGTAAGTGATAATCACTAAATCCTATACATGAAACTGATATTAACTGTATGTTAACTAACTGTAATTTAAATAAAAATTTGGAAGAGAAAAAAACATTGTAAGGAGTAGAGTGATAACACTTGTTTTTGTCACAGTAACTGTCACCATGTATACCACAGTGGTACAGACCCTTGAGTGCTCCTGAATACTACCTGTCCATGAGTACCTTGGTAAAGAGTCCTTCAGTCTCTTCATTTGAGAACCCACTGATGGGCAACTGAACTTATATATCTCGTCTAGAAAACCTTTGCTTATCTTGTCCAGGTTTAGCTGCCCAATTACCATTTTATATCACTTTTTCTGCTGGTCAATAGTTGCTACCTTGACAGAACTATTCCATGCCCACTTCTGTGGGCAACATGGCTGTTGTCCAGTCTCTCCAAGGAGTTTTGTATTTACAAGCCCCACAGATGCTAGTCTCCCTCAATAAGTTTAAAAAGATTATCTCCTGTATTATTGAGGGGAACTACCCAGTCTCTAAGGTCTCTTCAGGTCACTGGATCAAGTGACCCTAAGACCCTACATTCTTTTTTCCTTAAAGAACATATCTCAATAAATTAATGAGTCATAGGCTAACTATGACAAGGAGGGGTTCTTAAAATTAAGAGCATTGAGTGCAACTCAGCATGCTAGATCTCTGATAACTTTAGGTCCTATCACCAGAGGACCAAAGGCAGTAGCCAAGGTATTGCTTCCCTAGCTTAGAGTTCATCTGTTGAATATCTAATTTGACCACTCACTGTGTGTTTTGGCAAGTAAATTGAGAGGTAAATAGAAGGACCATTGTTCATGCTCAGAATTTAAAAGTAAAGTATATGTAAATAATACAATAGTACTCTCCTGGAGAGCCCCCGTCAGTGTCCACTAGCACTTCTGGAGATACATTGTCTTGTCTGATGCTGTGCCCTGTAGGACCCTATGACTTTTGTGAATGATCCAGTTGTATCCCTCAAAAGAGTCTTGTAGACTCACTAGCACCTCCCAAAGTTCTCCTTCCAGAATTTTACTTTATTGTTGACTATGCCAATTTGTCAGAGAAAAAGCTGCCAATTTTGACTTCGTCAATTTAGATAGCAAACCCAACTGAAAGTAACAGTTAAGCTTTTATTCACTTACTACAATAGTATAAACAAGAGTCTAAATAGGAAAACGTCTTTCATTTACTCCACAGAACCAAACCAGCAAAGGGTCAGATGTATCAGTACAGATGGGAGTGAAGTTTGGGGGAAGATAATCTCATAGCTGAAGAAGCCCCAAACAAAAGGTTCTGGTCTGTTTTTGAATCCAAGAGCCTTGCAAATATTGATGTAGGATGACTAGGAGTACAGAAGTCCTAAATACTGAGTTGAAATGAGAAAGGTATCTTTAAATATCCCTAGTAAAGTGGCCTATTGAGAAGTGCCTAAAAAGTACAGTGTATTAGCTGACTCCTCACTTTTTCACAAGAAGGCCTCTAATGCAGGCACCTGGCATGGAAACAGAATGCATAAGATGGGTCTTAGTCTTTGACTGCAACTACCTCAAGTGTCTGGCGTTCACAGGCTGTACATTAAACTTGGTGTGGGTGGTAAATTCCAACCCCTTTCCCCACTGTGAGTACTGCCAGGTAGAAACTTTGTAATTGTCTATGATTGGGCCTATAGACAGATGGGTATCACAAAGTCAATGTCAAAATGTCAAATGTAGGATTTTGGCCTGGAGTTGGACTCCCATATATACATATGTATATATACACATACACATATTTATACACACATACACATATGTGCACATATACATGCATATACAAATGCAGAGAAATATTTAGATAGCAAGCCAAATTGAAAGTAGCAACTAATTTCTAAATTAATTTAGAAATCATGAGTTCTCATGGACATCTTAAATTTCAGTCCATCCCCTCAGTACTTGTTCTTCCCTTCCTTTTTTTCATATGCAGATGTTCTTTTATAGTGTGAACCTGACTCTGAACAACCATATTAATTTGCTTATCCCTACAACGTTTCTGAAATTATTTCAGAATTGCTTAGTATATTCTACTAGAAAAATAAACCTATTGAAAGATTCTGTTATATGTTTGTAGTCTGCCCCCTACTCTCTTGTTGAAGAATGAGGGTTTATGTTAAATAATACATTGCTGAATTCCTTAGATTAGTACTTTTTCTGTCTAAGGTTTCTTTCCATTTTAGTTGTCTTATACTTGACCTTATTTCAATTGTTGGAATATGCATAATGTGATCGTGCTTCTAAATTAGAAAATAAGTAAAAAGGTATACTTAGAGATTACCATTCCTTCCTCATTATTCCCCTCACATCTTATAGTCGATTATTTGTATTTTTTCTTACATGCTTCCTGTGTTTTCTGTTTTAAAGGTATCTATTTTGCTCTCTCTTTTTTTATTTTCCTTCTTTTAAAATCATTATCCCCATTTCTGGTTTCTTTTTTCCACTTATTATTATCTCCAGGAAATTCTTATAAGTCAGCTTATAAAGATCTTTATCACATTACTTATGAGAATTTATACCATGCCATAGTTCATAGAATTATATCTTATTCAGTCACCCATACTTGAACATTTATGTAATTTTCAATATTTTTCAATGAAAAATAATGTAGAGATAATGTATATATATTTTCACTTTTATTTTATTAATATGCATTAACATAAAGTATAAATAACACAAGAAAATTAGAGGCTAATATAAATATTTAATGCAAAATATGTTCTTGAATTAAGGAGATAGCTCCAACAATTACCCATTAAAACCCTTATCACCTTATTCATGTCAGATTTCACATTATAGTGATGTATTTATAATTGTTTATGTGAAGGAAAATGCTGCTACAGACTATTCCTAAGTTTGAAACTTAGGAATTTCACAATAGTTCTGTTTTGTTAAATGGTGATTTAAAAGCCTCTCTTTATGTAGCTCATGACAACATAACAGATGAAAACCCTGTGCTTGAGCCTCAAGAGTCAATGTCAAAAACCCAACTTCAAGTAAACAAACAAAAAATTGCTAAAGAGGAAAGAGTCACTAGTAAGTATAATAATTATACATAAATATTTTAAATTAATCATATCAGAAGATTGTTTTACTTTGGTTCATGAATATGTAGATGAACATATATTTTGTAGAAAATTTATAGTTTGATTTTGAATCTGAATATCCTAATTGGAGAAGAAAGTCAAAGTATTCATAACTTTTGTTGGTTTCTGCTTGTAAGACAATTTCACATCCACAAGTCATGTGCTCAGTATCCACTAAGATCCAATGACCGACCAGTAGTATCTCAAGGGGTGTATACATTTTAGGAAGATTTTGGGTTCAGTAACCCACCAGTCACCTCTGACTTGTGGCATTGTCCTTCTGTCATAGAACTCAAATTGGTAGATAAGGTGTTGAGATCTGTAACTCAAAAGGCAAATGTGGATCAAAGGAACAAACTAGAAGGGTTGCCTGAGAGGCCTGTTGGAGGATCCATAAGGCATCCATTTGGCTGGGACCCACTTGAAGGTAGAGGCCTTTTTGGTAATATTATAGATGGGTATCATTGAGATGTCTGCATAGGTAATATGAAAGTTCCAGAAGCTAAATAATCCCACCAATTACTGGGTCTCCTTTGTATTTTTTGGGTAGAGAGAGAAAAAAAAGCTTTACCCCTTAGAACTTGGAGTGAGACAATGTAATCCTTTCCATTTTGCCCCCATATTTTGTATGAGTATTAGGTTCTTGTGCCTTGTTTATATTAATGGTATAGCTGTGTTGCTGCATGTGGGTTATTACAGTATGCAGTCCTTGTTGGGTAATACTCTTGTCAGGGTCCAGTGGAGAATGCCATAAATATAGTGGAAGGTTAGTACTTGATCTGGGGGCAGGGCTTTTTTCCAGGTTATGGGCTTATGGAAGGACATCAAGGGTATATTATAACCCATTACACATAAGGTAAACTTATGATCCTAATTACCGGTGTTGAACAGGGATGCTAGAAAGGGCATTTATGATACCAGTTGGTGCATACCTATTTCACTCACCTTGGGCAGTAAACTTCTATGAAGGTCACAATTCCAAGTGACACCAGCATCCATTTCTGTACTATGGTGTTGAGTGATGATAATAAATTGAGTCTCTAGCTACCCAAGGCCTTACACACAGACTGAAAGGGTTTATGAATAGAGAAAAAAATGTCATGGACAACTTTGTTTTATTAAGCTCAGCAATGAAGGCAATTTTTTTTTTCCCTAGGTAGTGTTCTTGGATGGCAAAGGCGCTAGGCACTGGTAGTTTGGTAGGCTTATAGTTTTCCATATACCAAATTAAAATGGCCCTAAACTACATCAGTTGCCAGTAGGGCTTGGGGAGGAAAGTGAGTGAGATGTACATAGAAAATACATTTAAACAAATAATGCATTCAGTAATGGAAGCCATAACAGTGGAGATTTTTAGTGGCCTGTAAGGACACACCCATAGTTGAGTTTGGATAAAGGTCCCATTTAGTACGCTCAGCCCCAAAACAATTGGACCTTATCTCTTTTCCCCTCATCCTAGTGTCAGTAATTATAGGGATCACATTCATATATGCACCAGTATCCAAGAGGCCTAGAAATGCAATTCTCACCCATCTTCCCATTGAACCATGACCTTGGCATACACCCTCATCCCCAGATGGAGATATAGGAATCTTGACCTAATTCTCATTGTTGTTTATACTGAAAGCTCAAAGTTTGGGTAAAAGTAGGTCGTGGGGGAGGAGAGGTCTCTGGTTATCCCAAGATAAACTAAGAAGTGCAGAAAGAAGAGCACTTGTGTTAGTCTTAGATGTCATCACCATTTGGCTTCTAGTGGGGCTGTGTGTTGGGTGACCTATGGATCACTATCTGGCCATGAATCCTTGTTGGAGAGTCCATTAATGTCATCCCTGAGGCCCCATTGTCGAGTAACCAGACTCAGAACTTTCCTTGGGGAAACACTTAATCAGATTGTTCAGAAGTGGGTTCCTGCTTAACATTTTTATGTTACTCCATTCACTAGTCAAACATCGTTATTTCACATTAGCTGGTTTTTCCTTGCCCTGAAATCTGTCAGTTAAGAGGATTCAGGTTGTCTTGTGAACCAATTGACATCACCTTATAAGGAGGTTTAATTGAGCTAGAAACCAGTAAAGGTGGTACAAATGACCCTGGAAATCTGAGTCTAGTTAACAATCTCCTAATCTGTTTACTGTGCTTGCCCCCCATTGTTCAACAAAAGGACCATCAGAGTGGCTCATTGTGCTCATCTTTCAGGTGGCTATAAAAGTGATCCAAACAGCCTTTCTGGTCTAAGGACACTCAATATTGGTGGGCCAAACCTGAGAAAGGAGCTGAGGACCAAGTGTGTCTAGGGTTTACATTATTGCCTTCCCCACTTTCCTTGTCTTTCTTGGTCAAGTGGCCACTGTGAGGGCACTCTGAATGAGTGAGTCTGCTGTGATGCATCCCCTCACTAAATTTCATGAGTTACTTCCTTAATGATGGAGGCAAACTACCTCATACTCTATGCTCTCCTCAGCTCACTAGCAAAGCAATGTTGAAGGTTTTGTATACTTGTTCATTAAAATGAGTCTCAAATATATACTACAATATAGGCTGTTCCTCAGTGAGAGGGACATGCCTAGCACTATCAAAAGTTATTTAGTAAAATTCAACAAACATCGTCCACAGTGACTTTGGAAAAA